>NW_006921591.1:25685020-25685919 GCF_000298275.1 Orycteropus afer afer
AATGACTCGACAGCACTTAACAACAACACAACAACAAAAGAAAGGTATGTAAACTATGCTTCTTTTAGTGAGTTAATGGTCATGGAGAAAATTCCTCTGGGACATAATATCTAAGCAATGTTTTGATAAGTGAGTAAATTTGTCAGGTAAAGATATATTAGGAAAGGTGTTATACTTGAAGGAAATATTATGAACAAAAGCATGCAGTTTTAGACAAAGTATAGCATATTCATAGACCTAATATTGGATATTCTTTTAAACCCAAGTATTCTGGTATAGTTTATTTCAATCATAAAATTCTAAAAGCAAAATTAATTTTAAAAATGGAGATGAATGTAGGAGGCCATATATATTAGCTATTTTTTCATAAATTTTGCTCTTTCACTCATATCTGGAAATCTGAGGTTGATATGAATCAAGACCTAAAGGTGAGTTGTAATCCTCAGAAATTATTTTTTAGGAATGAAAAAAAGTCTTACAAAACTCTTTGTTTTATTCTTAAATTTTATACCTTTTTTTTTCTGAAAGTTTGAAGTTATGTCTAAATGATTATAGATTGAGAAACCCTAAATACAAGACCTAAATGACAAAGACATGAGATAGATAATTATTTGTAAGTCAGCGCTTGTCTCAGATAATGCAGAAACAGGAAAGAGAAAAAATTTAATTCAGTCACAGTATGCCTCCACATAGAAATACCATCAAATAACATATTGATTCTTGATGTAAATATTTAATGACTGCTAAATACTTCCAGACAATATTCTAGGTGTGATGACAAAATGATGTAAAGAGAAAGATACACAACTTCATGGAATTCAAATTCTTGCATAAAAGATGATTATAAAATAATAATGGGAGGCGGGGCAAGATGGCGGACTAGGCAGAAGGATTGCACA
>NW_006921591.1:25688842-25697670 GCF_000298275.1 Orycteropus afer afer
GTATGAAGGGAGGACACTGGGAGGAGGTAACTATGGGGAGGAAGTGGGAGGGGAGCTGCTGCATTGTAAATTTTGGTCAATGAGATGAGACAAAATATATGTGAACTGCTGTATGAAAAGTGAATTTACTCTGTAAATCTTCACCCAAATCCTAATAAAAAATAAAGTAAAAAAAAATAGATAATGAACAAATAAATAATTGGAAAACTAGGTGGGAAAAAGCAAAGACAACTATGTGAAATTCTAGGAAAAAGAGATTTACTCTTTCGTATAAGGCAGTCAGGGATTCTTAGTCAATCGTGTAGGGTGTTGTTGATATGTGACAAGTATTTATTACACACTAGTAATATGAGACAGAACTAAGAACTGAAAAAGAACACTGCATTAGAGTTTAGATCTTCAGTGATCCAATAGCCTAATTTAGAAAGAAAGCTTTTATCCATAGGAGATAAATGTCAATAAGCCAAAAAGAAAAAAAATCATTTCAGGTAGTAGCAGTATGGTGATGGCTAAACTTTATGGAAGTATGGGGATTTATCCAGATCCAACTCATTTAGAAAACTTGGAAGAAGATGAAGAGGAAACCAAAACCAAATATAAACTTAATAGTATTTTCTACATAGCCAGCTCTAGGATAAGCATTTTATGAATATTTGCTCACATCACACTATTATTCATAAAGTTTTCACTTTTTTTTTTTTTTTTTTTTTTTTTAAGTAGATCCCCTGGCCCTTCTTCTTAGTTTAAATAAGTCTTGAAACTTGTCCACCATGGATGACTGTGGGGCAGTGAATTACTTGGTTTGGCTTTTCTAACCATAGTCTTTGTAACTCACACTGGATTACTGAGTGAGGCATGCAAAAAAGGTGTGTAGAATTCTGATGTCGGGATTGGCTAATTTTGTCACTCTTCCAGGCTTAAAATGAGCACTCCTAGAGGAAGAGAGGGGATCTCACTGCCATTAAGAGAGAAGAGCTGAAGGTGAAGTGGAGCATGTCCTCGGACCTGAGATCTCTGCACTGTACCTCCTTGGCTGAGAGACACCACGGCAGAGAGATGCCCCAGAAAAGAGATGGTGACAGTGGAACCAAGAAGCATGAGAAAGAGTAGGAGGCTGACCTGGCCCACAGAGGCAAAATCCAGGCTGAGAGGCCAAGAGCCAGAGAGGCATGTCTGAGGGCACATCAGAGGGGAGACTGTTCTGGTTGAACAACTGTATCCTGAGCATTTCCTTGACCCTGAATTGTAGCCTGTTACCACCCTGATAAATCTCATAATTGCAAGTAATGTTTGTGAGTTCTGTGTGGCCATTGCGATGAGTTATCTAAACCAGCAGAGAAGCAGTGAGTACTGTGGAAAGGATGGTTGGTTTCAACGTTAGTAAAAACATTGAAGCATGGCAGCATGTCTGGCCTCATAGGAATAAGCCATGGGCTGCTGATGTTGATTCTATCTTTCCCTTGTGATGCCATCTTCATGCCCTTTTTGCAGTGATCTTGCTGATATTTGAAATACCGATGACATTGCTTCCAGCATCACAAGAATATGCATGATAGTACAGTATGATAAACTAACAGAGAAGTGGAAGGCTAAGGTGCACCTTACCCAAGTCATGGTATTTTCAATTGTCTCACATGCATGCAAAAACTGGTCAGTGAAAAACAAAGACCAAATAAGTGTTAACACATTCAAATTTTAGCATTGGCAAAGAATATTGAATATATCATTGATTGCCAGAAGAATGAACAAATCTATGTAGGAGGAAGTAAACCCAAAATAACACCCAAAATATGGAAAGGAATGATATCCTAGATAAGCAAAGTACAACCTAAAAAAAAAGAAAAGAAAAAAAAAAAAAGAAGAAGAAGAACAAAGTAGGAGACCTCACACTCAAAACCTAATATATAGCCATGGTAGTCAAAACAACTTGGTGGTGGTACAATGATAGACACAAAGACCAATGGAATAGTACTGGGAACCCATAACTAAATATGCCCAAATATGGATAACCTATGAAAAAGGGCCAAAATCCATTAAATGGGGAAGAGATAATGAATGATGCTGGCAAAACTGGATATCTATTTGCAGAAAAATGAAACAGGATTGATATTTCTCACCATACATAAAAATTAACTCAAGATAGAATCAAAGACCTAAATTTAAAGGTAAAACTATATAGATCATCAAAGAAAAAAAATAGGGACAAATTTAGGAGCCCAAATATATGGAATAAATGCACTACCAAACATAACTAAAAGTGGACAAACACTAGAAATCAAACTAGACAACTTGAATCTAATGGGTAGTCAAGCTGAGCAGGGATGGGAAGGCAAATGCGACTATATCCCTGAATATTGGTTTGACAGAGGATGTCTCTATGTATGTATTTATAAGTGCTGCAACTATACTCATGAACACAGTAGAGCCTACAGCAGGGAGATCTATTAAAACTTTTTATCCATAACCAAACATTTTGAGAGAATGAGTTGCTAGGTGTCTGCATTCAGAAAAATAGTCTCAGGGAACACTGAGGTGAATTGGCATTACATAGTCCACAAAGACAATGTTCTACATCCTACTTTGATAAGTAGTGACTGAGGTCTTAAAAACTTGTGAGTGGCCAACTAAAGAGCAACTATTTGTCTCTATTCAGAGGTAGGAAAAATTAAGAATATAAAACATGCAAGGAAACAATTAGACCAAAGGACTAACAGACACATAAATCCCAGCCTTCATAATCTTAAGACCAGAAGCAGTCTCTACCAGACCAGTGAGCTTACTTTATTTTACTATTATTATGTTTAACTTTGTTCCATATTGTTGTCTTATTTTGTTTAGAACATTTTGTGGTTCGTTTTAAAGTGGTCAGCAGTGGTAGCCAGGCACCATCTATTTCTTCTGGTCTGAGGGTCATGGAAGCTGAGTTTCATGTGAATCACTAGTTCTTTGGACTAATTGTTTCTATGTGTCCTTGATTTTCTTCATTCTTCTTTGCTCCAGATGGTGCGAGACTAATGATTCCATCTTAGATGGTCACTCACAAGCTTTTAAGACCCTAGTTCCTGCTCTTTGAAAAGGATGTAGAATATTGTCTTTGTGCAGTATTGTTATGCCAATTGACCTTGATGTCCCCCATTAATATGGTCTTAAGCCCCCAGACCCAGAGATTCATTTCCTTGAGTTATTTATGGCTAAGGGGTTTTCATAACTTTGCCCCACGTTCACATGGATATGTTCACAACACATACAGATACGTATGTAGAATATCATCTGGCAAGTCTGTCTATGATCTTGTGTATATTACCATTTGCCTACCCATACCTGTTCATCTTGGTTGTCTATGTATATATCCACTCATAGATTAATGTTTGTTATTAATGAAAATACAGGCTGTGTATTTAATAGTATTTACTTTTGTTTTCTGTAATTCTTGTGCACCGCTTCATGTCTTTTTTTTTTAGTAATATTGCGCTGGTCACCTCCTTGTTGTATAGCACCCTTCCCTTCACCCAAATTAATACATATTTCTTATGTAGTTAATGATTTTCTCTCCCCTTTCTTCTCATCTCTGGTAACCATTAAAGAATATTTCTATCTATATGTAAATGTTTCCTTGACATTTTGTAATATTGGACTCATATAATATTTGTCTTTTTTGGGATTGACTTTGAACAGGTGATAAGGTGGGACCAATCAAAGGAGAAAGACATTATGCTTGATAAAGTAGAGGGTCAGCAAAATAGAAAATATCCTCAATGAAATGGATTGACACAGTGCTGCAACAATTCTCTCAGTCATGCCTACTGTTTTGAGGATGGCACAAAACCAGATAATTTTATGTTCTGGTATACATAGGCTCTCTAGAAGAGAGAGCTGAATCCACAGCATCTAACAACAAATGCTACCATCCTCAAGATGTTGCTATAATTTCTGATTTAAAGTTATATAAATTATGCAAGTAACAAGTTAAAGATTTGACATTTAAATTTACTTTGTTTTCCATACTTTAAAAAAAAATGTTCTGGTTCATTTGTTAGAAAGTTTTTATTAAATATGCATTTGGATACCTTCATGCAATGTGTGACCTTCCGAGGTTGCAAAATGGGTCTTCACAATTACAAGATCCATAAGCATATATTGATATCTGGACTTATAACAATTGCAGTTGTCCCTTCTTCCTTTACATCATGCTTCAATGTATTAGAGATGGAAGGATGGTTTTGGAATTAGCAATCAGAATTTAATATATCTGAAGGTTTGGGAATACCTACTCAACACGTGGCCCCTGGCCTTAAAATGCAGTAGTTCTCTTATATTAATCTGTTGTCAGAAGCATGAAATCCAAGATGTGCTGCTTGTAATGACACCAAGACAACCGAGAATGTGGCCCTGCCAGCAGATCCTTTGGCTTACTGCCTCGTGTGGCTAAACATCTCTCAAACTCTGGGACTTAGCTCTCCTTGTGTTGAGTCCTTCAACGTTTATTGGCTTCCTTCCTTTTACTTTTGTGTTTCCTGCAAAAGCAGTCAATAGTGTGGATCATAACAAATTATGGGTAACATTTAGAAGAAGGGGAATTCCAGAACACTTGATTGTACTCATGAAGAACTTGTACATAGATATGGAGGCTATTGTTCAAAGAGAACAAGAGGATGCTGCATGGTTTAAAATCAAGAAGGGAGTGTGCCAGGGTTGTATCCTTTCACCATACTTATTCAATTTGTATGCTGAAAAAATAATCCAAAAAGATGGATTATATGAAGAAGAATGTGGCATCAGGATAGGAGGAAGACTCATTAACAACCTGTGATACAGAGATGACACAACTTTGCTTGCTGAAAGTGAGGATGACTTGGAGCATTTATGGATGAAGATTAAAGACTACAGTCAGCAGTATGGATTACACCTCTATATAAAGAAAATAAAAGTCCTCACAGCTTCACGATGGATGGAGAAAAGATTGAAGTTGTCAGGGACTTCATATTACGTGGTTCTACAGTCAACACCAATGTGTCAAGACATCAGAAAACATATTGTACTGGGCAAATTGTTGCAAAAGATCTCTTTCAAGTGATGAAGAACAAATATGCCTCCTTGCAGACTAAGGTATGCCTAACCGAAGCCATGGCATTTTCAATCACTTCTTATGAATGTGAGAGCTGGAGAGTGAATAAAGAAGACCAAAGCAGAGTTGACGCTTTTGAGATGTGGTGTTGGAGAAGAATGCTAAGAGTGCCATGGTCTTCTAAAAGAACTAACAAATCTGTCCTGGAAGAAGTGCAGTTGAAATGCGCCCTGGAAGCGAGACTGGCCAGACTTTGTGTCACCTACTTTGGTCATATTGTCACAAGGAACCATTCCCTGGAGAAGGATATCATGCTTGGTTGATGAAAAAGGGAAAGGCCCTCAATGAGATGGATTGACACAGTGGCTTCAACTATAAGCTCAGGGATAGCAAGGATTGTGGGGCTAGCACAAGACCAGGCAGTGTTTCGATCTGCTGTGCATAGGGTCGCTATGAGTCAGCATAGTCAGTGGCACCTAACAACAACAACAAGAAGTCAACTCTCACTCAAATAGAGAAGACATCATCACTGCATTTAATGAAATATTTTTTAAAAATTTATCTTGTTACCTTTGGCCATTTTCTACTTTCTTATTGTTTGAGACATACCTTCTATTTAGTCTGGATCAGATTAATTTATCTTCACATTGACATAGATGATGATATGATGCTATTGTTAAATTTACTTTATAAACTTCTTATAAGGCTGCTTGTTCATTTTCACAACAACCTATGAAAGATACAAAAGGAATGAATATGCTATTTTACACACACATACACACACACACAAAGATGATAATTAAATCTAGACTTTTTTTTGAAAAACAAATTGTTTTCACAGATTCAGATTTTGACTTAGAATTCAACAATCCTTATTATAAGGTAATATGCATTAGTAATATGCAAACCAAACATTCAAGAGCTTTTAATTGCTCAAATCAAAACCACACTCACTGCCCTTGGGTTGATTCTGACTCATAGAAACCCCCATTGTGTTTTCAGGGCTGTAAATCTTTAAGGAAGAAAATTGACTCACCTTTTTTCCAGAGACTGTCTGTTGGATTCAAACCACCAAATTCTTAGGTAGCAGGCAAATGCCTTAACCACCACACCTCCAGACTTCCTTTCTCATTGATACTCCCCTGAAATAAAGAACAGTAGCAGGTTTCAGTACTTCACACATATTCTTATTTTTGTTTATGTATTTAAATCTTTTCTGACAGAATGCAAATTGCTTCCAAAGAGGAAAACAAACAAACAACAACAACAAGAACAAAACCTTAAATATGAGATAAGAGCCTATAAGAATGTCTCACTTAAGTGTTGGTTTCATGTTGCTTGGTTTCTCTAGGAGATTAGTTCATAACTTATTTACGACAATTGAAAAAACTAGACAATGCATTGAACTTATACTATTGATCAGTTCTGATTCTCATTTTTTTTTTTTAATGTTTTCTTACAAAATTGAATTTATTCTCCTAACAATTGTTGGTGCAATGATTCTGAGATTAGATTCAAGACAGACATACCCAGTGTGTCTCAGACAAGTGATTCAATGAAGAATAAATTGACTTTTTGGATATAGAGGAAGGTTCAGTGTCAGGGAACTCAGTGAGGTAACAATACTAAAGAGAAGAAGGGCTCTGTTATTATGTACAAGGTGCATACCCTACATTATTTTTTTAATACAAGTAATCACTCATATGTTCACTATGTTATATCACAAAAACTATGACACAACAACAATAAAATCATAGTGTGTTATGAGGCAATAAAGATTTAGATGAGGTAATCAGGCAAGACTTAGTGGAGTAAGTAATACATGAGTTGAGTTTTAGGAGATCTGGTGACATAGTGGTTAAAGCATTCAGTTGCTAACCAAAGGTCAGGGGTTCAAACCCACCAGCTACTTCATGGGAGAAAGATGAGTCAGCCTGTTTCTGTAAAGATTTATATCCTTGGGAATCTTAGGAGATAGTTCTACTCTGTCATGAAGGGTCACTATGGGTTGGAATTGGCTCGATGGCTGTGGACCTGGTTTGGTTTGAGCTGAGTTTAAAGAATGAGTAAGAATTGAAAGTACAGAATATGGTAAGAGTCAGATGGAGAAGCCATCTTTGTCTTAGAGTTATGAGAAATAATTCAGCACTAACTGTTGGATTTGTAGCAAAAGACACCACTGGGCTAGAAAGTAGATAATGAAGGGCATACTAAGGAGTTTAAATTTTATCAAAAATATAAAAGCATGGACTCTGCTTGCTACAATTATTGGATGATTTTACTCTGGACACATTTTCTCTTGTTCCTAATCCTCTGTGCAATGTGTTACTGCTCCTAATATTCTCAGTAGTAATGATCTGCTTTCTCTCAGAAACTTTGCTTGAATTCACTGCCTGGCCCACCCAGTTCACACTGTATGGGGCAGACACCTGGCTCATTTTGGCCTCAGTAGATTCACATTGTCACAAAGTGTATGGTGTAATTAGTTTAAGTCCAGGTAACGTATCTGATTCAATGTCAGTAAGTGATTCTTGCTGCATATTTGTATAAAAGTATTGGATTAAGAATAATCTAACACCTGGAGCTCAGAGGTATTTTCTCACAAAAGAAGGGCATTTTTATTGCCATAGTTAAAATTAAAGCTTAACATATTTGTGAGTCAAACAAAAAGAAAAAAGAAATACAACACTGTGATTTAATTCTTCTTTTGGATATTCTATACTCACCTCACTTGGACATCTTTGTTCAGTGCAGACAGCAATTTTGGAATTTGTTCAAATCCAAGTGCCTAAGGGAAGGTTACAAATAAAAAAAGTTTCAACTGCCATTTTCTGTATGATAGTTTTAATATTTATTTCAGGTTGTGTATTTATATAGATCAAGCAAGAAGATATGTAGAAAATAGTTCATTTATTATCATTGCGTTTTTTTTTTTTTTTTTTCAATTTGAGAATGAAAAACAAAGAATGTCCTAGTATCATGTATGTTTTCTCTTTTCTACCTGACTGGAATACCCAAGTCGTCTGCCAGCAGTGCTTATTCAGAAAAGTGGCTTAATGATCAAAATAGCTTCAAATTTCCTATTTTTTTTCATTAATACAACACATTAATTTATGCTTAAGATTCTCACTTCTACTTCATGTGCAATGGGAAGATGACTATAAGATGTTAATATTATCCTTATTGTCTGAGGATATTACAGGGATGAATTACATTACTTTACACAGGAGGAAAACCTTGTAGAAAAGGTTTAGTAAGAATTGGACGGAGAAGATAATTGAGGAAAGTAGTATTTGGGGAATTATTCATTTTAAAGAAATTTGCACCTACTTTGAAAGGATTAGATGAAGAATTCCTAAGACCAGCTATGAAACTATTGCATTTCATTCTGTGGTTTTACTGGTTCTCTAAAGATTTTGAAATTTGACAAGGCACTCTTAATGAACCTACAACCACAGCTTTTCATGTCTATAATATTGGCTTCTGAAGGAGTTATCTCTGTATGCCTTCACATATTAACCAAATATTTACTGATTTTCTTGTCTACTGTGTTCCTCTGCTAGCTTTGAGAACAAAGATATAAAACAAAACAAAGCAAAAAATACATAGTCCTTGACCTCAAGGATTTCAGATTCTATTGAAGATGAAATATATTGGTAAATAAATTATTGAACACAAATTGGTGGTCCCAAATCTTCTTCAAATATAGCAAATTTGCACAAGCTAACCCATTCACCTTAAGAACCATACTAAAGTGGGCAAA
>NW_006921591.1:25697770-25715027 GCF_000298275.1 Orycteropus afer afer
TTTTTCTTTAAGGCCCTTCATATATCCAAGTACAAAAAGAAGCTACAAACACCACAATATAGCAACCATATAAAAACCTGTGACAATGAAAACTTCCCATAGGCAAAGTAATAATACACCAGTCAAATTTTAATAAACATCAAACAGCCGTACTAGGACTGGCATGGTAGATTAGGATTCTAATAAGCATTAGCCACAGAACATATTTCTATTCATCCACCAAATCTTTCACTTTGGTATTGACAGAGCACTAGAAGTTGCATATCAAAACCAGAGGATGGGCCAAGTTCATCTCATTAAAACCAACAAACAAACATAAAAGGCACACAAGCTGAGAAAAGTTACCTTGCAGATACTAGGTTTCCAACTACCAAAATATGGAAAATAGGCAAAGGAAGAGTGAGAGACCACAATCAAAGAATTGAGGGCTTGATTTATTAAAAGATGGTAGAATAGGCAGACAAGCTATAAAGACCTTCTTCAACAAAGAAAAGAGAAATCAATTGACAGAGACACAGAAGATAATCATGGAGCCCTGAGCTTTGAAAGGAAGTATACAGAGGTGAACTCAGCACCAACTAGTGAAAAAAAACTGAACGGAAACAATGAGTATGGAGATGGTCAGAGCCATATCAGCTACTCTGACAGGACCAACAGAATAAATGTTTCCAAGTGACACTGGGACCTGAGAATTGACATAAAGATCATCCCTGGTCACCAAGAGCTGCAGAGAAGACCAAACTGGTGGCCTATAACTAAGAAGGGAAACAGCAAGGAAGGAGACAAACTGAGCTGTGGAATTTCAGCTTTCTGGAGAGTGCAACCATTTCGATTGTTTACAAGCAGCAGCCATTTTGGATATTTAAAGTGACGGCATTCTCATTAGGATTCCAGGGACCTAAGAATAGACTCCGTTTGTCAAGGATGGCAGGGACATACAGGAGGCTGACAATGGGAAAGGAGACAGGGGGTGAGTGTATAAGTGCTGCCAGCTAGTGAATAGGGGATCACAGTAGCCTGCTTACCCAGATAAAATCCAAACAAAACAAAATCCAAGCAAAAATCATGGGCAAGTCACTCCAATATACAATCACCAATTAAATATAAACACAAAAAGGTTAAAATGCCTTGGAGACAACAGAGCATCAGAGTCCACACAAAGAAGCATGATAGACCAGGAGAAACAGGGACCAGGATACAGATCCAGAACATATCCACAAGGAAGAAGCAGCATTGGAACTCCATGATAATTGAAAAGAATTATAGTTAGGTACCTTCAGTAAACTGAGAGACAGATCAAAGAAAACACTGAAAAACTGAGGAAAACACAGACAAAACCCTAGAAAAATTTTGAAAGACAATACAAGAACAAATGACAAAATAAATGAAAAATTAGAAATCATATAACATCTACAGAGGGAAGTCCAGAATATTAATACTAAATTTTCAGAAATAGATAACACGTTGAAATGCAAAGGAGTAGAATTGAATCAATGGAAGACAGAATTACTGAGATTAAAGACAAATACATCAACACTTCTTTGCAAAAGGATCAATCAGAAAAAAGATCAAAACAAAATGAAGAAAGCCTAAGGTTCAAGTGGAATACCATCCAAAGGAATGACCTACATGTAATCGGCATTCCAGAACTAGGAGAGACCAATAAAAACACAGAGAGAATTGTTGAAGACTTGTTGGAAGAGAATTTTCCTGGTATGATGAAAGATAAGAATATATCGATTCAAGAAGTCCAATGAAACCCAAACAGGATAGACCCCAGAAGAAAATCACCAAGACATATCATCATACTCACCAAAACCAAAAACAAAGAAAGAATCCTAAAAGCACCATGGGAAAAATGAAAAGTTACCTACAAGGGGTAACTAAGCTTGGATTTCTCAGCAGAAACCACACAGGTGAATAGACAATGGTACGGTGTACATAAAACCCTGAAAGACTAAAATTTCCAGCCTAGAATTATTACCCAGCAAAATTATTCCTGAAATATGATGGTCAAATTAGGACATTTCCAGATAAACAAATTAAAAGAATTTGTTAAACTAGATCAACCTTGCAAGTGATGCTAAAGGAATTCCTTTGGACAGAGAACCAACAACAGCAAACAACAACTGACCATTCACAGATGATGACATAACCAAGAAACCAAGCCAGTTACAGAAGTATCCAAAGTAAATAAGCCTACAAGATTGTAAGCAGGGAATGAGAGATAGCAATTGAAAATGAAGACAACTACCAACAAAAAATAGGGGAAAAAATGTGTAGTTACAGAACTTCTAAATGGTAGGGAAATCATGACAACTGCAAGATTGAACAGAATGTCCTAACCTTAGGAAGAAAATTATAAATCACAGGGTAACCTCAAAGAAAAATTATAAACCTTCACATCAAAGTAAAAGAGAGGACCAGTACAAATATTTAGCAAATATTAAGACAATAGCAAAGAAGGAAGTGATAGCATGATTCATAAACAAAATGAGCTCAACACAGAAAATTATATGGAACAAATATTAGGAGCACCATGAAAAAGCATATAACACAATAGCAACAATAAATTCATACTTGTTGATAATTATGTATTTGAAATGGGACTTATCTCTAAAATTTATAGAAAACTCCAACACCTCAACAACAAAAAAAGAAGAACAATCCAATTAAAATATAGGCAGAAGAGATGAATAGACACTTCACCAAAGAGAATATTCAGGCAGCCAGCACATACATAAAGAAATGCTCAAGATCATTAGCCATCAGAGATGCTAATCAAAACAACAATGAGATATCATCTTACCCCAGCACCAATGGCAAAGTTCAACAAGACAGAAAAAAACAAATTTTGGCAAGGATGTGGAGAGATTGGGACTCTCATACACGGCTGGTGGGACTGTCAAATGACACAACCACTTTGGAAACAGTACAGCAATTCCCTAAAAAGCTGTTCTTAGAAATTGCATTTGCCCTAGCAATCCCATTACTAGGTATATATCCTAAAGAGGTGAGAGCCAGGACAACAACAGATATATGCACACCCCCATGTTTGTCACAGCAATATTTACAGTAGCAAAAAATTGCAAACAACCTGTATGCCCATCAACAGAAGAATGGATAACCAAACTATGGTATATACACACAATAGAATACTATGCAATAATCAAGAATAATGTAGAATCTGCAAAACATGGATGAATGTGGAGGAAATTATGCTGAGTGAACTAAGTCAATCACTAAAGGACAAACATAATGTTAGTTCATCATTATAAAAAGTCAAAGATTTATTTATATATGGAAGGAAATTTTCCTTGTTGGTTACCAAAGGTGGGAATGGAGGGGAGGGAACACTGAAAAATAAAATTGCACTCCCCCCCCCAAAAAAAAAAAAAGTATTGAGGGCTTTTACAAAGACTAGTGGAACATCTATCAGAAAACCAGTGCCAGGGCATAAAGGCTAAAAGAGCTATCACAAGGCTCAGAAACCTAGTGGTGAAACTTGAGAACAAACAAAATAGCCAAATAGTTCAAAAGCAGAAAGATTAACTGAAACAGGGAGTTATAGCTCATGGCTCAAAATATTGTTGATTCAACTCTAAGGTACAGAAAGATCTCAGAATTCTTTTTTTTTTTTTTTTTTTTTTAATTGTGATTTGGGTGAAAGTTTACTGAGAAAACTCACTTTCCATACAGCAGCTCACATACACTTTGTGTCATGACATTGACTACAATTTACCACAATGCAATAGTTCCACTGATACTACTTCACCATAGTTACATCGTCCCTGTGTCACTCCCTGTGTCCCTCCATTCATGCACTCCTGCACTCTGAGCTGTCTTCTTGTGCATGAACAGCCCTTCTATTCTCCCATGATTGTTCTCTCCAAGGAGTGTATCTGAATAGTATAAAAGTTCATCTCATGTGCCTGTCTTTTGTTTGGCTGGAAGCTACAGGAGTGGGTTCAATTCCAGACTTGAAGGGCAGTTAGGGGTCATAGTCTCAGTGGTTCCATCAGGCTCTATCAGACCAGCAAATCTGGACCCTTCTTGTTCTTGTTTTAAAGATTTTGAATTTTGTTCCACATTGTTCTCCCACTCCATCCAGGAATTCCTACATAGATCCCCCTTCAAGTAGTTGACAGTAATAGCCAGGTACCATCTAGTTCTGTTCTCATAGTCATAATGTGTTCTTGTGTTGGTTCTCACTTATTTAGGATATATACCTAATAATGGAATGGCTGGGTCAAATGGTAATTCTTATTCCAACTTTTAAGGAATTGCCATACTGCTTTCCACAGTGGTTATATCATTTGACAGTCCTATCAGCAGTATATGAAAGTCCCAATCTCTTTGCATCCTCGCCAGCATTTGTTATTTTCTGTCTTGCTGAACTTTGCTAACAGTGCTAGGGGAAGATGGTATCTCATTGTTGTTTTGATTTGCATCTCTCTAATGGCTAATGATCATGAGCATTTCCTCATATGTCTGTTGGCCGACTGAATATCCTCTTTGGTGAAGTGTCTATTCATGTCTTCTGCCCATTTTTTAATTGGATTATTTGTCTTTTTGTTATTGAAGTGTTGGAGTTTTCTATAAATTCTAGAAATAAATCCCTTGTCAGATATGTCATTGCCAAATATTTTTCCCAACCTGTAGGTTCTCTTTTGACTCTTTTGCAGAAGTCTTAGGAAACACATACAAATTTAATTTTTAGAAAGTCCAGTTCATCTAGTTTCTCTTCTGCTGTTTATGTATTTTGGGTTATGCTTGATAGTTTATTTATGCCATATATTAAGGCCCCTAAATTTGCCCCTAGTTTTTCCTTGAGGAACTTTATAGTTTTAGGTTTCACATTTGAGTGTTTGATCCATCTGGAGTTAGTGTTTGTGTATGGTGTGAGGTACAGATCTTGTTTCATTTTTCTGCAAATGGATATCCAATTTTGCCAGCACCATTTATTAAACAGACATTCTCTTCCCCATTTAATAGTTTTTAGCCCTTTGTCAAAGATCAGCTGACCATAGGTCGATGGATCTACTTCTGAGTTCTCAATTCTATTCCATTGGTCTATGTGTCTGTCATTCTACCAGTACCAGGCAGTTCTGACTCCTGTGGCTCGTATAGTAGGTTTTGAGATCTGGCAGTGTGAGACCTCTTACTTTCTTTTTCTTCTTCAATAGTCCTTTGCTTATCTGAGGTCTCTTGTCTTTCCATGTAAAGTTAGTGATTGTTTTTCCCATATCCTTAAAGAATGTTGATGGGATCTGAATGGGTATTGCATTGAATGCATAGATTTCTTTGGGTAGAATTGACATTTTCACAATGTTGAATCTTCCTATCCATGAGCATGGGGTGTTCTTCCATTTATGTAGAACTTAAACCATTTATGTCTATGGTTTCTTGAACTAGTCTTTTATAGTTTTCTTTGTACAGGTATTTTGTGTCCCTAGTAGGATTTATTTCCAAGCATTTTATTTTATTTTTTGGTAGTTATTATAAATGGTAGCATAGTGCCTAAGGCACTTGACTGCTAACCAGAAGGCTGGTGGTTCAAAACCACCAGCCATTCCTTGGAAGGAAGGTTGGGCAATCTACTTCCATAGTGAAACTGCCTCAGAAATGCAAGGAGGGGTCGCTATGAGTCGGGTTAGACTCCACAGCACATAACAACAACATTATAAATAGTATTGATTTCCTAATTTCTTTTTCAGCAATCTCTTTGCTGGTGTGGAGGAACCCAACTGATTTTTGGATGTTCATCTTGTATCCCCCCATGGTGCTAGACCTCTCGATTAGTTCCAGTATATTTTTACTGAGTCTCTTGGGTTTTCTAGGTATAGGATCATGCCATCAGCAAATAGGGATAATTTTATTTCTTCCTTACAAATTCAGATGCCTTTGATTTCCCTTTCTTGTCTATTGCCCTGGCTAGTACTTTCAGTACAATGATGAATAGAAGTGGTGTTAGAGGGCATTCTTCTCTGGCTCCTGTTCACAAGGGGAATGGTGTCAGTCTCTTTCTATTGAGAATAATGTTGGCTGTTGGTTTTGGATATATGCCCTTTATTATGTTAAGGGATGTCCCTTCTATTGCTATTTTACTGAGAGTTTCAATCAGGAATGGGTGCTGGATTTTATCAAATGTATTTTCTGCATCGATTTGTAGGATCATGTGGTTCTTTCCTTTGTTTTATTTATGTGGTGGATAATGTTGATTGCTTTTCTTATGTGGAATCATCCTTGCATACCTCATATGAACCCCACTTGGTCATGATGAATTATTTTCTTGATATGTTGTTGGAGCTTATTGGCTAGGATTTTGTTGAAGATTTTTCCATGTATATTCATGAGGATATTGGATTGCAGTTTTCCTTTTGAGTGATGTCATTGCCTGATTTTGGTATCAAGGTCATGGTTGCTTCATAAAATGAATTTGGGGAGATTTCATGTTTTTCTATGTTTTGGAATAGTTTCAGTAGGATTGGTGTCAGTTCTTCTCTGAATGTTTGGTGGAATTCTCCAGTGAAACCATCTGGGCCAGAACTTGTTTTGTTGGTAATTTTTTTATGACTGTTCAATTTCTTCTTTTGTTATTGATCTGTTCAACTTTTCCACATCATTCTGTGTTAGTTTAGGTAAATGATATGTATCTGGAAAGTGTCCATTTCTTCTAGATTTTCAAATTTGTTGGAGTACAGTTCTTCGTGTTGTTGTTGTTGTTATGTGCCGTCAAGTTGGACCCGACTTAAAGCAACCCCTCCTTGGGTTTCCGAGGCAGTATCACTACAGAATTAGATTGCCCAACCTTCCTTCCGAGGAGTGGCTGGTGGGTTTGAACCGCCAGCCTTCTGGTTAGCAATCAAGTGCCTTAGGCACTATGCAACCAGAGCTCCTGACAGTTCTTCATACTATCCTGATATTATCCTTTTTATTTCTGTTGGTTCTGTTGTGATGTCACCCATTTCATTTCTTATTCCTGCTAATTTTATTCTCTCTTTTGTTAAATTTGCTGGTGGCTTGTCAATTTGTTTAATATTTTCAACAAAAAAACAATTTCTGGTCTTGTTGATTTTTTCTATTGTCTTTCTATTTTCTGTTTCATTGATTTCTGCTTAACTCTTTATTATTTCCTTTCTTCTGATGACTGCAGGCTCTTCTTGCTGTTCTTTTTCTATTGTTGGAGATATTGACTTAAAATGTTGATTTTGGCTCTTTCTTCCTTTTTGATATTTGCATTTATTGCTATAAATTGGCCTCTGATCACTGCTTTTACTGTGTCCTAAATATTTTTGTATGTTGTGTTTCATTCTCATTTGATTCAAAGAATTTTTGAATTTCATTTTTTATTTCTTCTCTTACCCAGTCTTTCTTAAGGAGGGTGTTGTTCACTTTCCATGTGTTTTCTCTTTTTCCATTGCTCTTCCCTTTGTTGATTTCTAATTTGATAGCAACATGATCTGAGAAGATACTTTGCAGTATTTCTGTATTTTTAAATTTATTAAGGCTTGCTTTATGCCCTAACATATGATCTATCAAGGAAAATGTTCCATGTGCACTGGAAAAGAATGTATATTGTGCTGATGTTGGAAGAAGTGCTCTGTAGATGTCTATAATGTCAAGTTGGTGGATTATCTTGCTTAGTTTTCTGTGTCTTTGTTGAGTTTCTTTCCAGGTGTTCTATGTTTCATTGAAAATGGTATATTAAAGTCTCCCACTATGACTGTGGAGTCATCTATTTGACTTTTCAACTCTTTTAAAGTCTGATTTATGAATTTGGGGGCTCTTTCATTGGGTCTATAGATATTTATTATGGTTATCTCTTCCTGTTCAATTGATCCTTTAATCATTATATAGTGTCCTTCCTTGTCTCTTATTGTGGTTTCTGTCTTAAAGTCAATATGATCAGAAATTAATATTACCACTCCTGCTCTTTTTTGGTGCCATTTGCTTGATAAATTGTTTTTCCAACCTTTGATTTTTAATCTATTTTTGTCTTTGTCTGGATGGTGTGTCTCATATAGACAGCATATTAATGGGTAATGTTTCCTTATCCAGTCTGCAACTCTCTGTCTCTTGAGTTGTAACTTTAATCTATTAATGTTCAGTGTAATTATCAACAAGTATGAATTGGTTTCTGTCATTTTGTTATGTGTTTTTTCATGGTGTTCCTGGTTTTTTTGGTCCATAATTTTCTGTGGGGAGCTCATTAGTTTATTAATCATGTTTTTGTTTCCTTTGTTGCTATTTTAGTATTTGCTAAATATTTGTGCTTGTCTTCTTTTTTTATTGTGATGGGAAGATTTATCATTTTTCTTTGAGGTTACCCTATGATTTATCATTTTCTCCCTATGACTTAAACAGTCCATTCTCTTTTGCAACTGTCTTGATTTCCTCACTGTTTAGAAGTCCAGTATCTACCTTATTTTTCCCCTCTTTTTGGTTCATAGATGTCCTCATTTGCCAATTGATGTCTCTGGTTCCCTTGTTACAATTTGTGATCTTACTTTACTTTGTATATGTCCATCGCTGTATTGGTTTGCGGGTTATGCCATCTTGTGTATTAATGGTCAGTTGTTGTTTGCTATTATTGGTTTTCTGTTCAAAGGATTCCTTTTAGTATCTCTTGTAACTTGGTCTGATTTAGCAAATTTCCTTCATTTCTGCTTATCTTCAAATCTCCTAATTTCACCATATTTGAGGGACAATTTTGTCATGTGTATCTTTCATGGTTGGAAATTCTTGTCTTTCAGGGTTTTATATATACCATCTGAATGCCTTCTTGTTTGCATGGTTTCTGCTGAGAAATCTGACTTATTCTTATTGGTTGTCCTCTGTAAAAAAAAAAAAAAAAAAAAAATGTTTTTCCCTTTTTGCTTTCAGGATTCTTTCTTTGTCTTTGGTTTTGATGAGTTTGATGATGACATGTCTTGGTGATTTTCTTTTGGTAGTCAATCCTGTTTGGAATTTGTTGGACTTCCTGAATGGATATGTTCTCATATTTCATCATATCAGGGAAGTTCTCTTCCAACAAATCTTGGGCAATTTCTTCAATGGTTTTATTTTTCTCTTCCTGTTCTGGAATTCTGGTTACATGTAGATTATTCTTTTTGATGATATGCCACATGAAACTTAGGCTTTCTTTATTTTGTTTTGATCTTTTTTTTCTCTTTGATCCCTTTCCAAAGAAGTATTCAGTTATTTGTCTTCAATCTCATTACTTCTGTCTTCCAATGATTCAATTCTACTCCTTTGCCCTTTCAATGTGTTATCTATTTCTGAACTTTTAGTATTAATCTTCTGGATTTCTGTCAGTAGATTTTGTATCATTTCTAATTTTTCATTTATTTTGTGATTTTGCTGTTGTATTTCCTTTCAAAATTTTTCTAGAGCTTTATCTGTGTTTTCCTTAATTTTTTCATTGTTTTCACTGATCTCTCTCTCAATACTTTGAAGATACCTAAGTATAATTCTTTTGAATTTTTTATCAGGGAGTCCCATTGCTGCTTGTTCCTTGGGGATGTTTTCTGGGTCTGTATCCTGCTCTCTTGTTTCTACCACTTTATCTTGCTTCTTTGTGTGGACTGTGATGATCTGGTGTCTCTGAGAAATTGTGATGTTGTTATATTTAGATCTCTGTTAACTGTTTCTGAAGAGGAGCTAGGGATGACTGATGCTATTCTTTGTAGTCATTTATTGTTGACCAGTTGGTGGAGAAAGAAGTGGAAGCTCTCACTCAGTGAGTGAAGCTTTCCAGTTGATCGTGTCCAGAATCTCCTTGTGGTCCCCAACAAGTGGAGCCTATTCTTAAGTCCCTGGAATCTTGGGGAATGCTGTTGCTTTAACTATCTGAAATGGTTGAACCACTTGAAATCATTCAAAATGGCTGCATCCTCCAGACAGGCAAAAGTCCACACCTCATCCTGTCTCTCTTCACTGCTTCCCCTTTTTTATTCACCAGCTACTAGTGCAGTCCTCCATGCAACTCCTGGGTAACAGGGCCAATTTTTAGGTTAATTATTAGGTCCTAACACCATTCAGCAATACCTAAATTGTCTGTGCCTTCAGGATCACTGCCAGACCACAGCTCTGTATGTCTCCTTTTTTGTATGTTTTCATGCAAATTCTTCTACTAGTTGGAATTTAGTCCACTTCTATATCCTTCCCTTCAAAGCTCAGGGCTCCAGGATTATCTTCTGTATCTGTGTTAATTGGTTCCCCTTTTCTTTGTTGAAGAGGGTCTGTGCACTCTGTCTGCCTATTCTGCCTCCTTACCAGAACTCTTCAGGATTTCAGAATACTTGACAATACACATCGTCCTGTCCTTTTTGAAAAGAACATTTCGACCTGAGCCTGTAGAAAATATCTAAAATGTATTTACAAAAGAAAAAAAAAAAAGTCAAATGGTATGTGGAAGAAGTGATGAATATTGGAGGGTATGAGCTCTCGTCTTGTAGTGCCTAAGACTTTTGACTGCTAACTAGAAGGCTGGTGGTTCAAATCCACCAGCCACTCCTTGTAAGGAAGAATGGGAAATCTACCTCTGTAGTGATACTGCATCAGAAACCCAAGGAAGGGTCACTATAAGTAGGATCTGACTTGATGGCAGTAACTTTGGTTTTGCTATGGTTATATTATAAATATAATTAAACTATGTCAGGAAAAAATATAAGGGGATGAATAACAGACTGAACACAGCCAAAAGAACAATCAGTGAAATGGAAAACGGGATTAAAGAAAGCATTTAAACTAAAACATAAGGAAGTGTGAATAACAGAATAAAGTATCACATTCTGAGATCTGTAGGATAACATCAAATTTCATACTGTACATGTAATCAAAGTCTCAGAAGAACTAGGTAAAGAAAATGAGGCAAAAGAAAATTTTTAATCTACAGGTTGAAACATCTCAGTAAAGCCCATGCAGGTCAAATAGAAATATCAAACTTGTTCACACTCTAGTCACATTGGTGGAAACCAGGGAGAAACAGCAAATGTTTACAAACAACCAAAGAAAGAACTTTATAAATGCAAAAGAAGAGAAGAATAATACAAAAAGTAGCTGAATTCCCACCCAAATTAATAGAAGTCAGAAAAAATAGATTTACTTTTTGAAGTACTTAATAGAAAAAAAAATGAGTTAACATAAAATTCTACATCCATTGAAAACATATTTCACCAAAAAATTTAAATAAAGACATCTTTCAGATGGACAATACTGAAAAAAAAAAAAAATGATCTCTAGTAGATACACATTTGAGCCCTGTTGATGCAATCATTAAAGCACTGGGCTGTTAACAGAAAAGATAGCTGTAGAAACCTGCCAGCTGCTCTGTGGGAGAAGATCTGTCAGTCGGTTTTCATAAAGATTTGCAGCCTCAGAACAGTGTTGAATTATCCAATGAAGAAAGTAAGCATGGGTATACTTGTATTTACTCACTAATCTGTAGTGAACAATTTCACATTTTCACCACCTCAAAGATTCTGCTTGTAGGTGTGGCTGGCATCTGTCTGTATCCAAACCCCACAGCACTTTCCAAAATAATCAAAGGCTCTTTAAATTTATAGTCCCTGACAGGGACTGAATATTCAGTAAGCATGTGAAGCTGTTGACTACAGACTAGTAAGTAAGCACAAGTAAGCCTGTACTTACTTTGTTCATTGAGTGACCTGCTCCTCTTTGGAAACACTGTAGGGTGGTTCAGCTATGTTCTAAAGGGTCACCATGAGTAGTAGTTTGGTTTGGCATTTTTTGTCTGTGTATTTGGTTGGATATTAACTACAAACAGAATAAAAGTTCTTCGACTGAAGAAAAAGATTAGCATATGAACTACCATATTCTCAGGAAAAAGCAAAGACCAACTTATATATTATATCTGGGTAAATATAAAAGACATTAAAATCTTTTATTACATATGCAAATGTATATATATAGAGAGAAACATATCCTAGGCACTTTTAAAAGACTATTCACTATTTAAAGCATGATAGAACAACATAGTAGAGTCTGTTTAAGTAAAAGCAAAAGAGGTGTAATGAGGGATACAGATGGTCCAGACCAAGATGTCCAGTTTCACACAGTGAAGTTGGCCATTCTGCCAGACAATGAGGAAGAAAATACAATTTCTACAGCTGGAGCAGGAACTAAAATTACAAAATCATAATTGCCTGAAATACAGAGGAGTCAAAGACAAGGTATTTGTAAGTGGGAATTTAGCAGAGGTGGGTAGAAAATCTTCCTTCCGAGGAGTGGCTGGTGGGGTTGAGCAGCCAGCCTTCTGGTTAGCAGTCAAATGCCTTAGGCACTATGAGTCAACTTGACTCAATGGTAGTGAGTTTTTCGCTTGTTTCTTCTGGTGAGGCAGTGGCTAATGCATAAGTGGGATTACTTGCTTGGTTGTTGTTGTTGTTGTTACGTGCCATCGAGTTGACCCAATTCATAGTGATGCCTACTTGGATTTCTGAGGAAGTATCACTACGGAAGTAGATAGCCCCATCTTCCTTCCAAGGAGTGGCTAGTGGGTTTGAACCGCCAGCCTTCTCGTTTGCAGTCAAGGGCCTTAGGCACTATGCTGTCAGAGCTTGGTTCGTAGTACATAATTAGAAGCATGCATGCTTTTCAGGTTGTGAAAGGGTGGTTGCAAGACAGTGACAAGACAAGTTTTTCAGGAACCTGCTATAAGGATTGTTTCTCAACCAAGTTTGTTTCTGGGGGTCCATTATAAAGATTTATCAATAATGCTGTGTATCAAGATCCTTTGAGTATAAGCTATCACATTTTGCATATTTGATCACAGTACAAAGACCCTCTGGAAATAGATTCTTATATCCTGCACCTACCAGACGTCAGAGAAAAAGAATATATTCTTTAGAGTATATAGTCAACATCATGATTAGGTCAGCATAAGATTAGAGGAACCGTTGTTAGAAAAGGTTGTTTTAAAATTCAACATTGATTCCAGACTCATGTGAAAACTTTACAATGGAATTAAAGCTTTGATTTCAGACTACTTTATTCATACACACCAAGTGCCTCTCATTTTATGCTTTCATAAATCCCCTCCTCTTAATCACAGATTTTATTTAAAATCCTTTGACCACACATAGGTTGATGTGCTTTCTTCTGCATGTATTTCTCTATCTTGATTACCTCTTGGATTTCTGTTTGCCTTAGTGTCATCATTTCTCTCCTCATCATACACCTAGTCTTCAGTGATCCTTTTAGGAAAGGTTAGTATGGAATGGGGCTATGTTAGAGGAACTACTTGGTTGTCATGTAATTGGAAAGTCTTTAAAGCAGGATCTCAAGCCCATTGATGGAAAAAATGTTATTAAAATACATGAGGCACTTCATTGGTAACATATTAGTTCTCTGGGTCAAAGCACTGGCAGTAATTTTTGTAAAACATTTGCTTATTCCAGTTGTAATGACTATAAGTATTGGCCATGTCATCTATTATTCCTTCCATTATGGCAGATACATTCTAAATAGCAGATTCTAAATTCACAACTCCCTTCTACCAAGGAAAGGAAGGTTCTTAAAAAAAGTAGTCTAGCCTATGTTGGGCATCTAAATGGTTTAAGGCACATTGGTCTATAATTCTAAAAACAGTCAGGAACAACAATGCCTAAGCATAAGTTCCAGGAGTTGGATTTGGGTTTTTATATTCTAGGTACCTTGATCATCCACATAATCATATATAACATTAAGGTACACAAATCACCCCTTCCTAGTGACTTTCTAGCAACTCATATGCCTGTATTTTGTATTATCTGAAAAGGGGTATAGGAAAAACTATAGAAAGATGATAGAAATCATAAGGAAAACAGGTGTAATAAAACTTCTGGACAGCATATAAAGACGTTATTGGTCAATAAGGCTTAACTGGTAAAACAGAGCAATTGTAAAAGTAATATTACACACAAATTAATAAGTCTAATAATTTCATCTGCCCTGGGACTATTAAAAGTCTACACACTTTAAGGGCATGTAATAGTAATAAAATCTTGTTATTAGGTGCCATCGAGTCAGTACTCACTCATAGTAACCCTATATACAACAGAACAAAGCACTGCCCGGACCTGCACCACTCTCACAATCATCGCCATGCTTGAGCCAATTGTTGCAGTCACTGTGTCATGCTGGGTAAAGTGGAAGGTCAGCAAAAAAGGGGAAGGGCCTCAACCTTCCACTTTACCCAGCATGACATCCTTCTTCAGGGACTTGTCTCTTCTGACAAAATGACCAAAGTAAGTGAGACGAATCTGGCCATTCTAACTTCTGATAAACATTCTGGGTGTACATCCTCCAAGATGTATTTCTTCATTCTTCTAACAGTCCATGGAACTTCAATATTCTTCACCAACACCACTATTCAAATGCATCAATTTTTCTTCATTCTTCCTTATTCATGGTCCAGCTTTACCATGCATATGAAGCTATTGGAAATACCATGGCTTATGTCAGGGGCACCTTAGTCTTCATAGAGGCGTCTTTGCTCTTAAACACTTTAAAGATGTCCTTTGCAGCAGATTTGTTCAATGCAACACTTCATTTGATTTCTTGAGTGCTGCTTCCATGGACATTAACTGTTTATCCAAGTAAAATGAAATATTTGAAAATTTATTTATTTTTCCATTTATTCAAATGTTACTTATTGATCCAGTTGTGAGGATATTTGTTTTCTTTATGTTGAGGTGTAAACCATACGGAAGGCTGTAGTCTTTGATCTTCATGAATAAGTGCTTTAAATCTTCTTCATTTGCAGCAAGCCAGGTTGTGTCATCTGCATATTTCAAGTTGTTAATGAGTATTCCCCCAATCCTGATGCCACAATCTTCATATAATTTCTCTTCTCAGAGTATTTGCACAGCATATAAATTTAATAATTATGGTGAAAGGATACAACCTTGACACAAACCTTTCTTTATTTTAGATCATCAAGTATCCCCACGTTCTGTTCGAACAACTACCTCTTAGTCTATGTACAGGTTGCACAGGAGCATAATTAAGTGCTCTGGAATTCTCATTCTTTGCAATATTATCCACAATCTCTTATTATCCAAAAAGTTGAACACCTTTGCATAGTTGTGTGCTTTCATCTAAGATCCATCTAGCAGCAATGATATCACTTGTTTTACATCATCTCCTGAATCTGGCTCAAATTTCTGGTAGTTGCCTGTCAATGCACTGCTGCAACCATTTTTTAATTATCTTCAGGAAAATTTTACTTATGTATGATATTAGTGATACTTTTTGATAATGTCTACATTCTGTTGGATCACCTTTCTTTGGAATGGGCACAAATATCCATCTCTTCCCTCAATTGTACAGGTAGTTCTCATCCAAATTTTTTGGCATAAACAAGTGGATGCATTTAGAGCTGTACCCATTTGTTGAAATATCTCAGTGTTTATTCCTTCAATTCCTAGAGCCTTTTTCTTTTTTTGCCAATTCCTTCAGGGAAGCTTAGAATTCTTCCTTCAGTATCTCTAGTTTATGATCATATACTACCTCCAGTAATGGTTGAACATCAACCAATTATTATTGGTAGAGTGACTGTTTTTCCTCCATTTTCTTTTGATGCTTCCTGCATTGTTCAATATTGGGCTCATACATTCTTTCAATATTGCAACTAAAGTCTTGAATATTTTCTTCAGTTCTTTAAGCTTGAGAGATTTTTTTTTTTAACATTTCTTTTTTTTTTTTTTTTAATATATTGTGATTTGGGTGAAGATTTACAGAACAAATTCACTTTCCATACAACAGTTCACATATACTTTGTCTCATGTCATTGACCACAGTTTATCACAATGCAACAGCTCCCCTCCCACTTCATCCCCATAGTTACCTCTTCGCAGTGTCCATCCCTCCATACACTCCTGCCCCCTGAGCTGTCTCTCTGTGCATAAGCAGCCCTTCTTTCTCCCATGATTGTTCTCTCCAAGGAGTGTATCTACTTGAGATAAATGTTCAACTCATATGCCTGTATTTTGTGTGGCTGAAAACCACAGGTGTGGGTTCAATTCCAGACCTGAAGGGCAGTTAGTGGCCATAGTCTCAGTGGTTCCAACAGGCTCTATTGGACTAGTAGACTGGTCCCCACCTTTTTTTTTTTTTTCTCCAAATTATTTTGAGTTTTGTTCCACATTGTTCTCCCTCTTTATCAAGAATCTCCTACATAGATCCTCTTCCAAGTGGATGACAGTGGTAGCTGGGCACCATCTAGTTCTTCTGGTCTCATAGTTGTATAGGCTGCAGATTGGATGGTGTACCAGTTTCTAGGACTAATTGTTTCCCGGAATTTTGGTTTTCTTCATTCTTCTTTGCTCTGGACAAGGACAGACCCATCATTGCATCTAGATGGCAGCTTGCTAGCTTTTAAGATCCTAGTCGCTACTCACCAAAGTAGGAGGTGGAACAATGTTTGGTATAGTATGTTATGTCAATTGAGCCTGATGTCCCCTGCGACTATGGTCCCAAATCTGCAGGTTCAAATACTCAGTCCCTCTGGGTAGTTGGCTGTGACCAAGCAATGACCACAAACTTGCCCCTTGTCAGCTCTACTATATACCTGGGAATTCTGATCATTCACACAAACTTACAGAACCATTGTCTGCCAACCTTATATATGTTCTTGGATACACTCCCCATTTCATAGACATACCTAATCCTTTAGCCGGTCCACCCATCTATCCATCCATATATCCATGTTTGACTTCACTGATAATGCAGTACTGTATGTGCAAAAGAGTTCATATTTGTTGTCTGTACCTCCATGCACCTCTCTATGTCTTTCTCATCCTCAATGCTGCCATATTGGTCACTTACATTTGGTACATTGTACTTCTCTTCACCCAAATCAATACTTATCTCCATCTATCTAACAGTCTTCCCTTCCCTACACTCTTACCCCTCGTAACCAAAGGAAAATTTCTTTCTATAGATAAACCTTTCCTTAACTTTTACAATAATGAACTAATACAATATCTGTCCTTTTGCGATTGACTTATTTCACTCAGCATAATGACCTCCAAGTTCATCCACATTATGTGGTGTTTTTCAGATTCTACATTGTTCTTTAGACTTGCATAGTATTCCATTGTGTGTATGTACCATAGTTTGGTTATCCATTCCTCAGTTGATGGACACCTAGGTTGTTTCCATTTTTGGCTACTGTAAATAGTGCTGTGATGAACATGGGTGTGCATATATCTGTTCTTGTCATGGCTCTCACTTCTTTAGGGTTTATACC
>NW_006921591.1:25715813-25717088 GCF_000298275.1 Orycteropus afer afer
GGGCCTTTGTCAAAGATCAGCTGACTATAGGTCGATGGATCTATATTTGGGTTCTCAATTCTATTCCATTGGTCTATGTATCTGTCATTAAACCAATACCAGGCAGTTTTGACTACTGTGCCTGTATAGTAGCTTTTGAGATCCGACAATGTGAGACCTCCTACTTTGTTTTCCTTCTTCAATAGTGCTTTGCTTATCCGAGGTCTCTTTCCTTTCTATATAAAGTTAGAGATTGTTTTTTCCATATCCCTAAAGAATGTTGATGGGATCTGGATTGGGATTGCATTGAATGTATAGATTGCTTTGACTAGAACTGACATTTTCACAATGTTCAATCTTCCTATCCACGAGCATGGGATGTTCTTCCATTTATATAGATCCCTTATGGTTTCTTGAAGTAGTTTTTTATAGTTTTCTTTGTAAAGGTCTTTTGTTTCCCTGGTCAGATTTATTCCCAAGTATTTTATTTTTTAGTGGCTATTGAAAACGGTATTGATTTCCTTATTTCTTTTTCAGCAATCTCTTTGCTGGTGTAGAGGTATCCAACTGATTTTTGTATGCTGATCTTCTATCCTGCCACAATACTAAATCTTTCAGTTAGTTCCAGTAGGTTTTTGACTGAGTCTCTTGGGTTTTCTAGGAATAAGATCATATCATCAGCAAATAGAGATAGTTTGACTTCTTCCTTACCAATTTGAATGCCTTTGATTTCCCTTTCTTGCTTTTGGCCTTGGTTAGGACTTCCAGTACAGTGTTGAATAGAAGTGGAATAACAGGCATCCTTGTCTGGTTCCTGTTCTCAAGAGGAGTGGTTTGAGTCTCTCCACTGAGAATAATGTCGGCTGTTGGTTTTGCATATATGCCTTGTATTATGTTGAGGAATATCCCTTCTATTCCTATTTTTCTGAGAGTTTTGATCAGGAATGGGTGTTGGATTTTATCAAATGCCTTTTCTGTATCAATTGGTATGATCAAGTAAGTTCTTCTCCTTTGTTTCATTAACATGGTGGATGATGTTGATTGTTTTTCTAATGTTGAACCATCCCTGCATAACTGATATGAACCCCATTTGGTCATGATGAATGATTTTCTTGATATGTTGTTACAGTCTACTGGCTAGGATTTTGTTGAAGATTTTTGCATCTATATTCATGAGGGATATTGGTCTGTAGTTTTTCTTTTGAGTGATGTCTTTACCTGGTTTTGGTATCAAGGTTATGCTTCCTTCATAAAATGAGTTAGGGAGGATTCCATCCTTTTCTATGTTTTGGAATA
>NW_006921591.1:25717812-25728448 GCF_000298275.1 Orycteropus afer afer
ATGCTTTGCAGTATTTCAATGTTTTTAAATTTATTAAGGCTTTTTTTATGGCCTAACATATGGTCTATCATAGAAAAATTTCATGTGCACTGGAGAAGAATGTATATTGTGCTGCTGTTGTGTGAAGTGCTCTATAGATGTCTATAAGGCCAAGTTGGTGGATTGTATTGTTTAGCTCTTCTGAATCTTTGTTGAGTTTCTTTCCAGTTGTTTTATCTTTCAAAGAAAGTGGTGTATTAAAGTCTCCCACTATGAGTGTGGAGTCATCTATTTGGCTGTTCAAGTCTTTTAAATTCTGAATTATGTATTTTGGAGCTCTTTCTTTGGGTCCATAGATATTTATTAGGGTTATATCTTCATGTTCAATTGATCCTTTAATCATTATATAATGCCCTTCTTTGTCTCATATGGTGGTTTTTGTCTTGAAGTCAATTTGTTCAGAAATTAATATTGCCACTCCTGCTCTCTTACATTTGTTCCATTCACTTTAGCTCCTCCATTCAAAAGCAAGTTTTAGAGTCTCTTTTTACATCCATTCTGATCTTCTCTTCCTTTACTGTCTTTTCATCGGTCTTTTGCTTTCTTCATGTGTGATGTTCTTGATGTCTTCCCACAACTCCTCTGGTCTTCAGTCGCTAGTGTTCAGTGTAGCAGTTCTATTCTTCAAGTGGTCTCTAAATTCTGGTGAGATGTACTCAAGGTAAGATTTAGGCTTTTTCAGACTTGTTTTAATTTTTTTTTTCACCTTCAAGTTAAATTTACATATGAACAATTGATGGTATGATCCATTAGACCTCTGGTCTTTTTCTGACTGTTAATGTTGAGCTTCTCCATTGTCTCTTTCTACAGATGTTGTCAATTTGATTCTTGTATATTCCTTAGGGTGAGATCACCTTGTATAGTCACTATTTACGTTGTTTAAAAAAGGTGTTAACAATGAATAAGTCATTAGTCATGCTGAATTTTATCATGTGACCTCATTTCTATCACCAAGGTCATGTTTTCCAACTACCAATGCTTCTTCTTTGTTTCCAACTTTTGTATTCCAATCATTACTAAATAGCAATACATCTTGATTGCATGTTTGGTCAATTTCAGACTGCAGAAGTTGGTAAAAATCTTCAATTTCTTCACCTTTTGCTTTGGTGGTTGTTATATAAATTTTAATAATAGTAGCATTAGCTGGTCCACCTTGTAGGTGTATGGATATTATCTATCACTAACAGCATTTACTTCAGGATAGATCTTGAAATATTCTTTTTGATAATAAATGGGACTCTATTCCTCTTTAATTTGTCATTGCCATCATAATAGACCATATGATTGCATGATTCAAAATGACCAAAACCAGTCCATTTCAGATCACAAATGCTTAGGACATCAATCTTTATGCACTCCCTTTCATTTTTGGCAACTTCATTTTTCCTATATTCTTATAGTTTCTTGTAATAGTATTTTGTTTATTCTTTGTATAGGTTTTTTATGTTCTGGTAAGATTTATTTGTAAGAATTTTATCTTTTTTAGCAGCTATTATAAATGGTATTAATCATTTCCTTTTCAGAGATCTCTCTGTTGATGCAGAGGAATTCACCTGATTTTTGTGTGTTGATCTTGTGTCCTGCCAATCTGCTGAACCTTTCAATTAGTTCCAATAGTTTTATTGGTGTGTCTCTTGAGTTTTCTATGTATAGGGTCATGTCATTTAAATAGAGATAGTTTTTCTTCTTTGCCAATTTGAATGCAATTTTGTTTCTTGCCTTATTGCCCTGGCTAGGACTTCCAATACAATGGTGAATAGGATTGGTGATAGGGAACATCCTTGCCTGGTTCTCATTTCAAATGGGAATGCTTTCAATTTGTCCACTGAGAATAATGTTGGTTGTTGGTTTTGTGTATATGTCTTCTATTATGTTGAGAAATTTCCCTTTTATTCCTATTATGCTGAGAGTTTTTATCAAGAATGGGTGCTAGATTTTATCAAATGACCTTTCTGCATTGATTAATATGATCCTGTGTTTCTTTTCATTTGTTTTATTTATGTGGTGGATTACATTGATTGTTATTCTACTGTTAAGCCATCCTTGCACAACTGATATGAATCCCACTTTGTCATGGTATATTATTTTTTAGATAAAATGTTGAATTCTCTTGGCTAGTATTTTTGAAGATTTTTGCATCTATATTCAAGAGAGATATTGTTCTGTAGTTTTCTTTTTAGTGGTGTCTTTGCCTGGTTTTGTTGTCAGGGTTATGGATGCTTCATAGAGTGAATTTGGGAGTATGCATTCCTTTTCTATGTTTGGGAACCACTTGAATAGAATAGATGTCACCTTTCCTCTGAACATTTGATAGAATTCTCCAGTGTAGCCAAATGGGCCAGGACATTTTCTTTGACTTTCTTTCTTTCTTTTTTTTTTTTTTGTGTGTGTGTGTATAGGGAGTTTTATTATGACCAGCTCAATTCTTTCCTTTGCTATGGGTCTGTTCAAATTATCCTCAATCAGTGGTACTTTATGTAGGTCTTGTGTTTCTAGAAATGTGTCAATTTCTTCTAAGTTTTCAAATTTGTTGGAGTACAGTTCTTCTTAACATTCTGTTATTATCCTTTTTATTTTTGTTTGTTATGTTGTGATGTCGCCTGTTTCATTTACTATCCTTGTTATTTACTCCTTCTCTCTCTTTTTCTTAGTTAAATTTGCCAGTGGTTTCTTGCTTTTATTAATCTCTTAGAAGAACCATCTTCTGGTCTTGCTGGATTTCTATATATATATATATATATATATATATATATATATATATATATGTTTTCTATTTCTGCTCTGCTCTTTATTATTTCTTTTTTCTAGAAACTGAAGCCTTTCTTTGTCACTCTTTATGTAATTGTTGGAGTTGTTGGGTTAAGGTGATGATTTTGGTCCTTTCTTCTTTTTTAATGTGTGCATTAATTGCTACACATTGACCTCTCAATATTGTTTTGCTGTGCCCCAAAGGTTTGGATATGTTGTGTTTTCATTCTCATTTGTTTCTAGTTGTTTTTTTTTTTTCAAATTTTATTTCTTCTTTTACCCAATGGTTCTTGAGTTATTCAGTTTCCATGTATTTGATTGTTTTCCTCCCGGTTCTCCTATTGTTGATTTCTGATTTTATATAATTGTGATCTGAGAAGATGCTTTGTAAAATTTCAATGTTTTCAAATTTATTGAGCCTTTATTTGTGGCCTAAGATATAGTCCATTCTGGAAAATAATACGTGTGTACTGGAAAAGAATGTGTATTTTTGTGTCTATGTTGGGGGTGGAGTGCCTGTATATGTATATGAGGTCAAGTTTGTTGATTGTGTTGTTGAGATCTTCTGCATCTTTGTCAAGTTTTTTTCTAAAACTTGTTTGTTAAAGTTTTCTACTTTCATTGCAGTATTGTCTATTTCTCAATTCAATTCAATTAATGTTTGCTTTATGTATTTTGGAGTATTTCATTGGTTGCATAGATATTTATTATGGTTATACCTTCTTTGGTCTACTGACCCTTTCATCATCATATAATGCCCTTCCTTTTTCTTATGCTGGATTTTGCCTCGAAGACCATTTTATTAGAAATTAGTATTTCCACTCCTGCTCCTTTTTTTTAAATCATTAGTTTGATATATTTTTCCATCCCTTGATTTTTAATTTTTTTTTCTTTTTTATCTATGTGTCTAAGATGAGTCTCTTGTAGGCAGCATATCATTTTTTTTTTTTTTTTTTTTTATCATCAAATCTGCCACTCTTTTTCTCTTGACTGGAACATTTAACCCATTCACATTTAGTGTAATTAATGATAAGCATGACTTTGCTGCTGTCTGTCATTCTTCTTCTTTTTTTTTTGTTCCAATTATTATTTTTTTTTTAATTATTGTTGCTTTTGTATTTACTAAGTCTTTGCATTTTATTCTTTCTTCTTTTGGTTACAAGTTTTTTTTTTTTTTTTAATTTTCTTTGTAGTTATGCCGTAGTAGATTGTTATCTCAAGTTTAGAACAATCTGCTCTATATTGACATAGTCCTGACTTCCTCTCCATATGGAAGTTTTCGAAATATTCTATTTATTCCCTCTATTTGTTTTATAGTTGTTATTATGTACAGATTTACTCCTCTGGTTCTCTATTTTCCACTTTGGAAGCTTATATTAGATTTGATAGTTTTTTTCCTGGGTTGGTCTTTGTGTGGTCTTAATCTTACATTGCTGTCTTCCATTGTTGGTTTTCTGTTGATAGGATTCCTTTTAGCATTTCTTCTAAGAATGGTTTGGTTTTCACAAGGGCCCTTAATGTTTGTTTGTCCGGGAATGTTCTAATTTAGCCATCATATTTGAGGGACAGTTTCACTGCATATAAAACTCTTGCTTGGTGTGATTGTTGGAGTTGCATTTCAACTTGGCTGGGCCACAATTCTGAGTGGATTAAACAGTTATGATATGGGTTATTACCATGATGAAATTGAATGTTTATGTTTTGAGCAGCCAATCCATTGAAAGGGAGTTTTCTTAGGGTTGTGGCCTGATTCCAATATATTTATGGACATCCCAGGAAAATATACTCTCTTCTGTGGATCAGGATCCTGTTGTGTTGCCTACAACTGTTCATGAGCGAACAATCTGGCATTTGGCCTGGTGATCTTGGATTCATCATTCATTGGAGTCAACAGTTTATATACTGCCTGCCAACCTTGAGCTTGTCAGCCCCTGCAGGTGAGTTGTAAAAAGCCTCCAGCTTGATGTTTGATCCAAGAACTTGAGATTTGGCAGCTTCTACAAGTGTGTGAGCTATTTTCCTAAGATAAATTTCTTTCTCTCTATATATAAGCTTTTCTGGTTTTGCTTCTCTAGAGAATCCAGCCTAACACATTTGGTGATTTTATTTTTTTTTTTTTTGGCCTTCAAGATTTTGTATATGTCATTCCATTGCCTTTCATGCATGGTTTCTTCTGAGCAACCAGAGATTAGTCTTATTGGTTTTCCTTTGTAGGTAACATTTCATTTTCCCAAGGCTGCTTTCCAGATTTTTTATCTTTGGTTTTGGAAAGTTTAATTATGATATGTCTTGGTGACTTTGTCTTGGGGTCTATCTTGTATGGGATTTGTTGAGCTTCTTGGATGGATATGTGTTCATCTTCATAATACTTGGCGTTGATATTTGGTAATTTCTCTTAACAATTCTTCAATTATTTTCTGTTATTTTCTTTCTTTCTTTCTTTTTTGCCTTCTCTTGTTCTGGAATTCTAATCAGATGTATGTTTATTCTGTTGATAGCATCCTGTATAACTCTTAAGTTGTCTTAATTTCTATTGATTCTCTTACTGACATTCCCTCATTCAAGCTGGTGTAAAGAGATTGTCTTCTATCTGGGATATGAAATTTTCAGCCAGCTTGATTCTACTCTTTTGCTCTTCCAATGTGTTATCGATCCCTGTAACATTAGCATTCATCTTCTGGATATTTGATTGCTGATTTTGTACAATTTCTAATTATCTATTTCTTTTGTAATTTTGTTCTTGTATGATTTTCCTGAATTATCCAAAGGTACAATCTGTCTTTTTCCTTGCTTCTGTTTATGATTTCCTTGAGCTCTTATTTCAATAAGAGCAAACCACTGTCTGTTCCATGATGGAAGTGTTTGATGTAATCAACTTGCCACTAGGTTGCTGACTGATCACGCTGATCATGGACTCAGTGTTGGCCTCTACTGCTGGCAGACTGGACATTCAGCAGTGGTGGTAGCCAAGTCAGCCTTGGTAAGTGGAAGTCCATGTTACTGAGCCCTTGTATAACCTTCATTCCTGCCACCATGGCCACTTTGTTCATGAGCCCATTGGGCAATGACAGGAGTAGTTGGGGGAAAAACTGGTTCCACAGAATATATCATCCTATCCACTTGATTGTTAAAATCCTCCTCTGTCAAGATCATCTTTTGATAAGCATTCACATGAGACAAATAGCTATACTCCTTTGGACCATTCAGAGAGATCTGTCTACATGCGTCTTCCCCATACATTCTTGTCACCAATTTTCCAATCATGATCCTTTCAAGTCCCAGACCATCCAGCCAAGCTGTTGGCAACAGCACACAAATCAATATACAATCATACATCTGGCCATTTCTCCTTCGATAATAAATGAACAGCCAGATACACAGCTTGAAGTTCTGCCCATTGGAAGGATTTCCTTTCATCACTGTCTTCAGGGAAGTCCCAGAAAGGGGCTGCAGTGTTTTAGCTATCCACTTTTTAATGGTGCTTGCATATTTTGCAGAGCCATCTGTAAACCAGCCATGATTTTTCTCTTTCTCAGTCAACTGATCATAAGGAACTCCCCATGAGGCCATAGGTGCAGACTAGGAGAGGGAAGGTAATGTGACTGGAGTGAAGACCATAGGCATTTGGGCCACTTCCTCATGCAACTTACTTGTGCCTTCAGGTCCTGTTTGACCCCCAATCTCTTATATACCACTTCTATTTAATGATGGAGTGCTGGTGTGCACGTCCAGCTTTTTGACTCTGTGGTTCAGACAATACCCAATTCATGACGGGCAGCTCAGGCCTCAGTGAATTGGTGGCCTTTGGTTAGGTTGGATGTATTACTTTTCTCAAGCAATGAAACCTTAATCCCCAAAACAAGGCAGAAGCTGTTTCTCAAAAGGAGAGAAGTTATCTGCAGAGGATAGCACAGGTTTGCTCCAAAATCTTAAAAAAGGTATGTGTTGTGATTCATAGGGGCCTGTCAAAGACTCCAAACAGCATCTCTATTTGCCACAGATATTACAACCACCATTGGATCAGCCAGATCATATGGTCCAAGTGGTTTGCACAGCAGCCTGAAACTGTTTCAGAGCCTTCTGTTGCTCTGTTTACACAAAACTAGCAACTTTTTGAGTCAATAAAGAGGCTGAAGCAACACACTTAAACGAAGGATATATTGCCTCCAAAATACAAAGAGGCCCACCAGCCATTGTGCCTCCTTTTCAGTTGTAGGGGCAGCCAGATGCAATAACTTATTCTTTAGTTTAGTAGGAATATCTTGGCATGCCCTTTATCACTCGATCCCTAGAAGTTTCACTGAGGTAAAAAGTGCCTGAACTTTTGTTGGATTAATTTCCCACCCTCTTGCATGCAGATATCTCACCTATAAGTTTAGCATCATTGATACTTCTTCATTACTAGGTACAATCAGCATAATATCATCACTGTCATGGACCAGGTGATGTTTTGTGGAAGGGAAAGGTGATCAAGATTGCTACCAACTAAATTATGACATAGTGCTGAAGAGTTGATATACCCCTGGCTTAGCACTGTGAAAGTATATTGTTGACCTTGTCTGCTGAAGGTAAACTGCTTCTGATGATCTTTTTAAATTGGTATGTAAATTGACATTGGCGAGATCAAGAGCTGCATACCAGTTTCCAGGAGATGTATTAATTTGCTCAAGCAATGAAACCGCAAGCAGCTCAAGCAGCTGCAATTGGAGTCACTACTGGATTGAGTTTATGGTAATCCACTGCCATTCTCCAAGATCCATCTGTTTTTTGCACAGGCCAAACAGGCGAGTTAAAAGGGGATGTGGTGGGAATCACCACCCCTGCCTCCTTCAAGTCATTGATGGTGGCAATAATCTCTGCATTCTCTTCAGGGATTCAGTATTGATTGTGCTTTACTATTTTCCTAGGTAGAGGCAGTTTTAATGGCTACCACATGGCTTTTCCTACCATAATATCTCTTACTCCACATGTCTGAGACCCCATGTAGGAATTTGACAATGGCTGAATATATCTATTCCAATTATGTATTCTGGAACTGGGGAAATCACTACAAGATGGGTTCAGAGACCCATTGGACACACTGTGAGACAAACCTGAGATAACTCTTCACCAATAACTTGACCTACATACACCCCCACTCTGACCAGTGGGCCACAGTAACATTTTGGGTCTTCTGGAATTAGTAACAATTCAGAACTAGTATCCAGTAATTCTCAAAAAGTCTGATTATTTCCTTTTCCTCACTAAACAGTCCACTCTTTTAAAAGGCCTGAGATCCTTTTGGGGAGGCCTGGAAGAAAGATTAACAGTATATATGTCCAGGAATGTAGTGGGGTACTTTCTTGAGGGGAGCCAGTCTCCCCTTCATTCAAGGTGTTGTAGGTCTGTAAACTGGCTCAAGTCTGGAATTGATTGAGGGGCCATGACTCTATATTCTGTAGATTTTATCTAGACTTCTGTTCATATGATATAGAGTTTTTCAATTTATACACATCAAGTAGATATTTAGTAGGTTTCCCATGTATTTCTCTCCTAGGAAATAAGTAGCCAATGCCATAATTCCATACTAGTAAGATGGTTCTGATTATTGCTTTGATTCTACTGTCTAGTATGGTAAACACACTCACCTTGTCTTTGTCAATTAACTACTGCCACTTGGCCCCTACCACCATGGGGTCCAATCAGCCCATTGTAGTTAAGTGACTTAATTCAATTGAGGCAGTTCCCACTGTCAAATCTGGCTTACACAAAATAGCAACCACAGTATCTTCAAGGATGCTGGGGCTCTCTTCACAAATTATTCCTCACTGTAATGGTAAAAGGTATGTCCATTTCTGGGTCCATGGGTCTAATCTGATTACACCTTCTAACATGACAATTCCTCTAAGCATTTGGATACTTTCTTCTAGCTCCTTCAACTTGGTAGAAGTTGATTCCAAAAAAAAAAAAAAAAAAATCACTGCCTTGGAGTAAGATCCAACTCATAGTGACCATTCCCTGGCTTTCCATGGTGGTATCACTACAGAAGTAGATTGCCCAACCATACTTCTGAGGAGTGGCTGGTGGGTTTGAACCAACAGCCTTTTGGTTAGCAGTCAAATGCCTTAGGATCTATACCTCCAGACCTCTTAGAAATTGATTAGGCCACCACGTAATCTGTGTTTCAGTAAGCTAACCAAATAAACAATTAGATCCTATCCTAACCTCTCGAGCTGAAACATTGATTGAAGTATCTGTGCTTAGTAGGCTTAAATCAATAAACTCAGACAGATCCAATGTTACATTCACTGTACCATTTTCCCACACCCTTAGTAGCCATTCACACACATATTCTCCAGGTCTCTGCCTGTACATGTTAGCAAAAATCAAGCAAGTCTATTTGGGTGTAGCATACCACTTCCTTGATCACACTTTGTACTTCACTTTGTGGGGCTCACTTGGACTTAAGTCAATTTATAGGTCTAGAAGCAATAGGGTGGTTGGGGCAGTTTTGGGGAACATTCAGCAATCCCTTCCATGGCATCTGCCTCAGGTAATGATTCAGCAGGAACAGTTGGATTAATGCCATGAAATAGAGATGGAAGGTATAATAGTTTTATTATATGGTCTGGTAGCATAGTGCCTAAGGCACTTGATTGCTAACTAGAAGGCTGGTGGTTCAAACTCCCCAGCCACTCCTTGGAAGGAAGGTTGAGTGATCTACTTCCATAGTGATACTGCCTCAGAAACTCAAGGAAGGATCGCTATGAGTTGGGTCCAACTCGATGGCACATAATAACACTTCAGATAGAAATACAACTTCAGTGCTGTTGGCAGGAGGGATTCAACAGAATTTAGAGGCTCTATGTCTCTATCTTCCTGAATGTCCATTCATATGTCCCCATCCAAAGTTTCAGGATCCCATTTCTTCACAATCCATGCCCTCATTTTAACTTAAGACACCCTACTAGCCAGGGACTGCATGGAGGACTGTGCACGGTAGCTAGGGAACACATGAAGAAGGTAAAGAGAAAGGTGAGCTGAACTGTGGACTTTTGCTGGTCCGGAGGACACCATCATTTTGTAGGTTTAAAAAGTGGCTTGACAATTTTGGATGTTCAGAGAGACAGCACTCTCACAGATTGCTGGGGCTTAAGAACATGTTCTGCTTTCCAGCAACACCAAGGACACTCAGAAACTGCAAGACTGACAAGTTTTTGAAGGTTATTCAATTTTAATTTGTATCTAGTTGAGTGGGAGACAGCAACAGTCCTCATAAGACACAACTACACCGACATCTCCTGCAACTTCACTTACTGAGTGACAACCACTAACTACTTCCTTCTCTACCAACGGGCCAACGATAAAACACTACCAAGAAGAGCCAGAATCACCCTTGACTGCTCTTCACAAACAGTTAACAGAGATCTAAATACAAAAATGCCATGATTCCTCAGAGACAACAGACCATCACAGTCCACACAAAGAAACAGGATAAAGTGGTAGAAATAAGGGAGAAGGATACAGACCCAGAACACATCCCTGAGGAAGAAGCAGCATTGCAACTCTCTGATAAGGACTTTAAAAGAATTGTCTTTAGGTATCCTCAAAGGATTGAGAGACAGACCAAAGAAAACACAGAAAAAACCTTAGAAAAATTTTGGAAGAAAATACAAGAACAAAATGACAAAATAAATTAAAAATTAGAAATGATTCTAAATATACAGCTAGAAATACAGAAGATTAATACTAAATTGACAGAAATAGATTACACATTGAAAGGGCAAAGGAGTAGAATTGATGCAATGGAAGGCAGAATTAATGAGATTGAAGAGAAATACCTGAATACTTCTTTGGAAAGGGATCAATC
>NW_006921591.1:25729150-25732451 GCF_000298275.1 Orycteropus afer afer
ACAGAACTTCTAAATGGTGAGGAAGTTAAGAGAGTTGCAAGAGAGAAGGGACTGTGGTGACAAGTTCTGTACCTCACACCACACACAAAAATGAACTCCAGGTGGATCAAAGACCTAAATATGAAACCTAAATCTATACAGTTCCTCAAGGAAAATCTAGGGGCAAATTTAAGGGCCCTAATATGCGGCATAAATAGACTATACAATAGCCAAAAGATGGAAACAACCTAGGTGTCCATCAACTAAGGAATGGATAACCAAACTGTGATACATACACACAATGGAATACTATGGAACGCTAAAGAATAATGTAGAATCTGCAAAACACCACATAACATGGATGAACTTGGAGGACATTATGCTAAGTGAAATAAGTCAATCACAAAAGGACAAATATTGTATTAATTCATTATTGCACTATCCCTTTGTTCTGTTTGAATGACAATGTCTTGGTCTATGTACAGGTTTCTCATAAGAATAATTAAGTGTTTTGTAATTCCCAAAGTTTGCAATATTATCTATAATTTGTTATGATCCACACTGTCAAATGCCATTGCAATTCCAGTAAAACATGGGTAGACATCTTTCTGGTATTCTTTGCTTTAAGCCAAGATCCATCTGACATCAGAAATTATATCCTTCATTCCACATCCTCTTCTGAATTCATCTTGCATTTCTGGAAGTTGTTTGCCATTATACTGCTGCAACCGTGTTTGAATGATTTTCTGCAAAATTTTACTTGTGTGTGATATAATGATATTTTTTGACAATTTCCACATTCTGTTGGATCAACTTTCTTTAGAATGGGCAAAAATATGCATCTCTTCCTATCAGTTGCTCAAGTAGCTCTCTTCCAAATTTCTTAGCATAGACACATAAGTACCTCTAGTGTAACATGTTTGTTGAAAAATTGCAATGGATATTCCATCCATCCCTAGAGCCCTGTTTTCTGTCAATTTCTTCAGTACAGCTTTCACTTCTTTATTCAACACCTTTGGTTCTTTATCATATGCTGCTTCATGAAATAATTGAATATTGACCAATTCTTTTTTGTACAGTGACTCTGTATATTCTTTCCATCTTCTTTTGATACTCCTGCATATTCAATATTTTGCCCATAGAATCCTTCAATATTGCAACTTGCGGCTTGAATTTTTTTTTTCTCTCCTTTCAGTTTGAGAAATGCTGAGTATGTTCTCCCCTGTTGGCTTGTGCACATTTCTTTATAATACTTCGTCTTCTTAAACTGCCCTTTGAAATCTTCTCCTCAGCTTTTTTTATTTCCCGTTTCTTCCACTTACTTTAGCTGCCCTCCATTTAAGAACAATTTCAGTGTCTTTTTTGATATGCATTTTGGCATTTTCTTATCTTTTGCTTTATTCATGTATGATGTTCTTGATATGATCCCATAATTCATCTACTCTTCAATCTTCAGTGTTCAATGCATTAAATTTACTCTTTATTTATCTCTAAATTTACGTGGGATTTCACTAAGGTTGTACTTTCTCTCTCATGAACTTACTTTAATTTTCTTCAGCTTTGGCTTGAACTTGAACATGAACAATTGATGGTATTTTCTAGTCACCTTCTGCCCTGTTTTGACTAATGATATCGAGATTCTCCATTTTCTCTTTCCATAGTTGTAGTCAATCTAGTTCCTGAGTATTCCATGTGGTGCAGTCCATGTGTATAGGTACTGTTTATGTTGTTGAAAAAAAGATATTTGCAATGAATAGGTCACTGATCTTGTAAAATTCTATCATGCAATCTCCAGCATAATTTATATCACTATGGTCTTATTTTCCAACTACTGATATTCTACTTTTTCCAACTTTCCAATCATCAGTAATAATCAATTCATCTTGATTGCATATTTTGTCAATTTCACAAGATTGGTCAACTGCAGATATTGGTCAAAATCTTTACTTTCTTGCTTGCCTTTAGTTACTGGTGTGTAAATTTGAATAATAATAATCGGTTAATGGTACATAACTGCAAATGTACATGCTTTCAGTTTATTACAGGATGGTCACAAGAAAATGACAGAATAGATTTTTAGAGTAACCTGCTATAAAGATTGTTTTCTCAATCCTGTCTGTTTCTGGGGTCCATTGTAAAGATTTAACTATAATGTGCAACAAGACCCTTTAGATATATGCTATTGCATCTTATATCTGTTTGACCATAAAGACCCTCTGGAAATAGATTGTGAAATCCTGTACCTGTTATACATTAAAGAAAAAGAATGTCTCCTTTAGGGGATGTAGTCAGCATCAAAGTTATGTCAACATCAAGGTTAGAGAAACTGCTGTTAGAAAAGGAAACTTAACATTCTACATAAATTCTAGATATATGTAAAGACTTTGAAATGGGGTTAAAGTTCTACTTTTAAATTGCTTTATTTATATACACCAAGGACCTCTGATTTTAAGCTCTCATACAAAAGTAATAATTGTCATAAGAGATTGTGGAGTTGATAGCATGTATTAGTAAACTAAAAGTAAAAAAAAAAAAAATACACTAAAGGTAGGGGGGAAATGCAGATATACTCTCATAGGATTATTACTTTGTTCAGAAAATAGTTTATTATTTATTGAAATAAGAATCAAGTAAATTAAAATTTTTGTTTGTTTTTAATCTCTACAGTAATGTCATCCAATAAAATTTCTGTGATGATGTAAATGTTCTATATGAGCTCTGTACAACATGAATCAGAAATTTAAAAAATAGTAATCTTATGTAATTTAAATTAAAATCACTGTACTTGGTTAGTGACTATAGTATAAGAGAATGGATTATAGTTTTAAAATGAAAAATAATATGTATAGATAAGTCACCATAAAGAAAGGGAAAGGAGGATTAAGGAACAAAAAACAAATATAATGAATATAAAAAACTACCACGATAGGATAAATAAAATCAACCATCTCTCTCTCTCTATCTCTCTCTCTCTATATATATATGTGTGTCTATATCTATAGATATATTTGTAAACTATGAGTAAGTACATCAGATAAATATACATTAACAAAGCTTATTAGTATATTAAATATAAATTGACTACATATTCAGCCCCAGGGTTACAGGTGAGGAGAGACAACGCAGGGACACCCAGAGTAGCAGGCCGGAAGAGCAGGAGAAAGGGGATAAAACCTTGAACCCGGACAGAAGAGCAGTCAGCCCCAGGGTTACAGGTGAGGAGAGACAACTCAGGGATGCCCAGAGTAGCAGGCCGGAAGGGCAGGAGAAAGGGGATAAAAGCCAGGAAGCCAGAGAGAACAGCAATCAGCCGAAGGGATTA
>NW_006921591.1:25735292-25735966 GCF_000298275.1 Orycteropus afer afer
TGGCCAGACTTCATCTCACCTATTTTGGTCATGTTGTAAGAAGGGACCATTCCCTGGAGAAGGATGTCATGCTTGGTAGGGTGGAGGGTCGACGACTGAGGGGGAGGCCTTCAACGAGATGGATTGATACGGTGACTGCGATGATGGGCTCAAATATAACAGGGATCGTGGGGCTGGGGCGGGATCGGCCTGTGTTTTGTTCTGCTGTGCATGGGGTTCCTATGAGTCGGAAACAACTGGATGGCACTTAACAACAACAACAACAACATATTCTAATTGAAAGAGATTGCCATACTGCATCAAAAGCAAATCATACTTCAACTATAAAGACACAGATAGAAATTAAAATGCTAGAAAAAGATGTAGTGTACATCACTAAATATAGGAAAGACAAATTCAGCTTGAGCTCAGAAAATAGTACTGGAAAGAAGACAGTTTTTGTTGATGAAAAGTTTAATTTCAACAGAAGACATAAAAACATGTCAAGGCACCTAGCAAAATACATGATGTTAAAAGACAAATCTTTAGAATGCATATGAAAAGCTTGAAGGAAAAAAAAAATCAATAACCATTCCCTACACTGGGCAATGGGAGCTCTGGTAGCATAGTGGCTAAGACACTTGCCTGCTAACCAGACGGCTGGCGGTTCAAACCCACCAGCCACTCCTCGGAAG
>NW_006921591.1:25736514-25742484 GCF_000298275.1 Orycteropus afer afer
TTGGTTTTCCACTCAACAACTCATACACATTTTGTTTTGTGACTTCCATTGCAATCCCCACAGTGTAATTGCATTCTTCCCACTTCATGCCTTTATCCTTCTTTCTTATTCCTTCTTGTCTTGTGATCTTTATTCCTACACAAATGCTGATCCTTTGATTTCCTCTGGTTGATTGCTCTAATGAATGTGTACTTCCCTGATATTATTGTTCACCTTACAGCTTGTCTACCATTTGACTAAAAGTTGAGCCATTGGGTTGAGTTCAGTTTCAAGCTTGAAGAATGTCTAAGGACCATAGTCTCAGGGGTTCCAGCAATCTTTGTCTGATCAGTAAGCCTATTCTTTTTTTTTTTCTTTAGTGATTTACATTTTTTCTCCGCATTTTCCTCCCACTCAGTCTGGGACTTCTTATTGTGATCTACTTCAGAGTGGTCATCAATGATAGCAGGACACCATCAAGTTCTTCTGGTCTCAGGGTTAAGGAACCAGGGGTTCATATGCTCCATTAGTCCTTCAGACTAATTATTTCCATGCATCTTTTATTTTCTTCATTCTACTTTGCTTCAGGTTGTGAAAGACCAACGGTTGCTCCTTAAATGTCACTCACAAGATTTTAAGACCTTAGTTGCTACTCATCACAGTAATATATATTGTTGTTGTTGTTGTTATGTGCCGTCAAGTCGGACCCAACTTGGTTGGTTGGTTGGTTTTCCACTCAACAACTCATACACATTTTGTTTTGTGACTTCCATTGCAATCCCCACAGTGTAATTGCATTCTTCCCACTTCATGCCTTTATCCTTCTTTCTTATTCCTTCTTGCCTTGTGATCAGACCAGACTCATAGCGACCCCTCCTTGGGTTGCTGAGGCTGTATCACTACGGAAGTAGATTGCCCAACCTTCCTTCTGAGGAGTGGCTGGTGGATTTGAACCTCCAACCTTCTGGTTAGCAGTCAAGTTCCTTAGGCACTATGCTACCAGAGCTCCTAAGTAAGATATAGAACATTGTATTTATGGACTATGTTCTGCTAATTGATATTAGTGACCTTCGAAACACTAAGGCTGAATGACTCATTTCCTCAAGATGTTTGGTTGTGACTAAGAAGTCATTATAATTTTACCCCTTTGTATACTCCTAGATTCTTGGATGTATTTGTAGCACTTGTAAATATATATGCAGAAAAATCCTCTGCTAATCCTCTTTCTATATATATCCCATTCAATTTACCATATTCTATGCCAAAAAACAAATATTAACAAATTAAAAGGATTTAAATTCCAACATATCTTAGAACTAAATAATATACTTCTAAATACCACATATGTAAACGAGTAAAAATTGAAAGGCAATGAAAATATATTTCAAAATGTATGAGGTATACCTAAGATAGTTCAAAGAGGAAACTTTACAGAATTGATTGCTAATAGATTTAAACATGGCTATATGAAACTTTAGGAGCTCTGGTAGCGTAATGCCTAAAGCACTTGACTGCTAACCAGAAGGCTGGTAGTTCAAACTCACCAGCCACTCCTGGGAAGGAAGATGAGGCAATCTACTTCTGTAGTGATACTGCCTCGGAAACTCAAGGAGAGATCACTATAAGTCGGGTCCGTCTCGACAGCACATAATAACAACATAACAACATATGAAACTTTTAGACAATAAATAAATAAATAAGAGAGAGTAAATCTTAGGTTCTAAGTTAGCCAAAAAGTTCTTAGACTTAAAACCAAAAACATGATCCATAAAATGAAATACTGATAAATTGAACCTAACCAAAATAAATGACATTTTCTTTGTGAAAGCCTTTGTGAAGAGGATAAAATGATAAACTACAGAGTGGGGCAAAATATTTTTAAACTGCCTATCTGACAAAATAGGAGTTCTGGTAGCATAGTGGCTAAAGCACTTGACTGCTAACCAGAAGGCTGGCGGTCCAAACCCACCAGCCACTCCTCGGAAGGAAGGTTGGGCAATCCTACTTCCGTAGTGATACGGCCTGGAAACAGGAGGGGTCGCTATGAGTCTGGTCTGACTCGACAGCACATAACAACATAACATCTGACAAAGTACTTGAAAACAGAGATAGATTTCAAAACTCAAAAGTAAAATATCCAAGTAATTGACAATAAGTTCTTACAAGGATATAGAGCAACTGAAACTCTCATGCCTTGCTGGTATGATTGTAAAATGGTGTAGTCACTTTGGAAATAATTTAGTCAATTTCTTATCAAAGTTAAATGTGCATTTACTATATATCCCAGCAATGTCAACACTAGTTTTTTTTTTTTTTTAATTCAAAATCTGTTCATCAATACTTACAGAGGCTTCATTCACTATTACCTAAATGTGGAAGAAAATGCAAATGCCCTGACAATGGTAATTTGTTAAACTTTGATACATCAATACAATATGTTATTATTTAACAATAAAAATGGACAAACTATTGGTTTTAAAACAAAAGGATCTTTAATACATACACATTATATTTTTCTGTTCATATGACTTTCTGATATAGGCAAACCTACCAGTGATTTTTTTTTTTTTTTTATGGATGAATATTGAAGAAAGGATATACTACAAAGAAGCACAAGGGAATGTTTTTATATTTTTGTTAGATATGGTGAATGTTTATGTTGAATGTAGTGGTTATTAATAACTGTATACTTTGTCTAAGCTCTTAGAATTTCATACTAAAAATACTTTTACTGTTTGTGACTTTTTATTTTAGTAAGAAAATACAAATAGCATCATAAAACATCAAATTCCTAGATATATATCTAACAAAATGTATGTAAGACAAAACATCTAAATAACTTTCCTGAAAGAAATTAAATAAATGTCAAGATAAAGTACTTTTCTATATTGGAAGACTCAATTTAGCTAAGTGTCCATTCCCCTAAACTGATATATAGCATTAACTGAATGCTGACTTTTATTTATAAAGGCTTTTATTTTAGACTAAGCTATAATATTTATTTTGAAAGACTAAGAATTTCAATTAGTAAACACTCTTGAGAATAATAGTTGGAAGACTTTCACTCCTTAATTTTTACTTACTGTAAAGCTGTAATAATTAATTCTGCTTGATATTTGTGTAAGGATAAACAAATATGTCAGTGTAAAATAACAGAAAGTCCAGAAATAAATAAATCCATGTATAGGCAAATATTTTATTATAATAAGATGCATATAACAAAACATTAGCATTTTAACCATTTTTATATGCACAATAGAGTGACATTAATTAAGTGACAATAATTACATTTATCATGTGTGCAACCATCATCGTGATCCATTTTCAAATGTTTTTCATCACCCCAAAAGGAAACTCAGTACCTCCTAAGAAGTAACACTTCATACCCTCTTCTTCCCAAACCAAAAACCAAACTCACTGCCATGGAGTCATTTCTGACTTATAGCGAGCCCCATTTGGGTTCCTGAGGCTTTAAATCCTTATAGAAGTAGATTGCCCTGTCTTTTTTGTACAGAGCAGGTGGTGGGATTGAACCACTGACCTTCTGGTTAGCAGTCAAGTGCGTTATCACTATGCCACCAGAGCTCCCTGATAACATAAATGACTTTGATTTCTATGCATTTACCTATTATAGATATTTTATATAAATTGTGTTATAGAACATTTGTTCTTTTGTGCAAGACATATTTCAGCATGATGCTTTCAAGGTTCTTTTATGTCCTAGATGTATCAGGATTTAATTTCCTTTTATTGCTGAATAATATTTCACTGTATGCAAAAAGGGCAAGGAGGCCACATATTCTGACCTCCTAGAACCTGACAAGAGGAAGGCAGAATCACCATCAATAACCCAAGGCCTATTCCTGCCAGAACAGACATGCTGTCTCCCTCCAGCCCTTTCTCCAACCGTTCCTCCCAAAATACCCACCACCTCTCTCCTGGGTTCGATAATTCACTGCAGTGGCCACACAGAACTAACAGATTATGGAGTTTATTAGGGAAGCACCAGGCTACAATTCAAGTCCAGGAAAAATGCTCAGTCTCTCTCCCAGCCCACTGTCTCTCTGCCAAGTCTGTCACAGTCTCTCCCCTAGCAGTGCATGTCCCTCGGTGTCTTAGCAACGTGTGTCTCTTGCGTCTCTTTCCCAGCAGCACATGTCTCTTTCTGGGGTGTGTGTCTCTTTCAGTGTCACATCTTCCTCAACTAGCACTCAGAGAAAGTTCTGCCTCTAGGAGGCCTCCTTTTGAGCCCGGCAGGGTGGTCAAACAAGCCAATCATAGCATCAGAACTCGAAGCACTTGAGAGAGAGTGGGCACCGCCCAGAACATTGTTTTGTGCCACTCCCAACAGAAATACTCCAGGTGGACAACTTCAGCAATCGGGAGCTACTCAGTTGCTCATAGAAAATCCCCCCTTGGAGTTTACAAAGACTTATGGGTAGAAAAGCCACACTAAGCAATTTACTACACCACAATTGTCCTGTCATTTTTGTACAGAGCAGGTGGTGAGATTGAACCACTGATCTTCTGGTTAGCAGTCAAGTGCCTTATCACTATGCCACCAGAGCTCCCCTGATAACATAAATGACTTTGATTTCTATGCATTTACCTATTATAGATATTTTATATAAATTGTGTTATAGAACATTTGTTCTTTTGTGCAAGACATATTTCAGCATGATGCTTTCAAGTTTCATTTATGTCCTAGATGTATCAGGATTTAATTTCCTTTTATTGTTGAATACTATTTCATTGTATGTATGCATGCACCAGATTTTGTTTATCCATTCAACTGTTTAAGGACACTTGGCTTGCTCTCACCTTTTTGCTTTTGTGAATAATATTTCAATAACTTTGGCATACAACAGTTTAAGCCTGCATTCATATCATTTTGGTATATATCTAGGAGTATTTTTTTGGGGAAGGTTAGGGTCATATGGTAATTCATATGGTAATTCTCTGAGGAACCACCAACTGGTTTTCAGAGTTTGCACCATTTTACACTCTCACTAGCATTTCAAAAGGGTTCTAATTTTTCCATATCCTTACCAATAACTTTTGTTTTCTTCTTTACTGATAATAGCCATCCAAGTGGTTACAAAGTGATATCTCATTGTGGTTTTGATTTGCATTTCCCTGCTGAAATATATGTTGAATATATTTTTTGTTCTCTGGTTGGGCAGTTAGTTAAAGCATTTCCTTGCTACCCAAAAGGTCACCAGTTTGGACCACTAACTACTTTGCAGGAGAAAAATTAGGCTGTCTGCTCCTATAAAGATTTACAGCCTTGGGAACCCTATGAGGAAATTCTGCACTGTCCTGTAGTGTCACTAGAAGTTGGAATTGACTCGATGGCAGTGAGTAGAGTTGAGTGGCTATTTGTACAGTTTCTTTGGAGAAATGTCTATACATTTTTTACCTAGTTTCTTTATATTGTTGTTGTTCAGTTGTAGAAGTTATGTTTTCTGAATAATATACTTTTATCACATATGGTTTCCAGATATTTCACCCATTTTATAGGCTGTCACCCCAAAAACCTTTCATGAGAAATATGTTGATACACAAAAGTTTTTTCATTTTGATGAAATCCAATTCACCTATTTTGCCTTTGTTGATTGTGCTTTTAATGTCATATCTAAGAATTCATTGTCAAAACAAAGTCTTGACCTCGGATAAACAAAGCACTATTGAAGAAGAAAAACAAAGTAGGAGGTCTCACATTGCTGGACCTCAAAATCTACTATACAGCCACAGTAGTCAAAACTGTCTGGTATTGGTTTAATGACAGATACATAGCCCAATGGAATAGAATTGAGAACCCAGAAATAGATCATATAATCAGCCAATCTTTGACAAAGGCCCAAAATCCATTAAATGGCGAAGAGAATGTTTGTTTAATAAATGGTGCTGAAAAAACTGGAGATCCATTTGCAGAAAAATGAAACAAGATCTGTACCTCACACCATACACAAAAACGAACTCCAGATGGAT
>NW_006921591.1:25750119-25755462 GCF_000298275.1 Orycteropus afer afer
TCGATGAAAGAGGGGGAAGCCTTCAATGAGATAGATTGATACGGTGGCTGCGATGATGGGCTCAAGTATAGCAGGGATTGTGGGGCTGGTGCGGGATTGGGCAATGTTTCGTTCTGCTGTGCATGGGGTCGCTGTGAGTCAGAAACAACTCGACAGCACTTAACAACAACAACAAGCTGGTATAGTGCCTAAGGTATTTGACTGCTAACCAGAAAGCTGGTGGTTCAAACCCAGCAGCCACTCCTCAAAGGAAGATCGGGCAATCTACTTCCATAGTGATCAGGCCTCGGAAACCCAAGGAGGGGTCGCTGTGACTCAGTCTGACTCCACGGCAGTGAGTTTGGTTTGTTTGTTTGTTTGAAAAAGTTAAACATTGAGCTACCATATATGACCCGGCAATACCAATCTTAGATATATAGCCAAAAAGTGAAGGCAGGAATGCAAACATAAATGTGAACAGTAATATACATCACAGTACTTTTCATAATAGCCCAAAGACAAAACTAATCAAAATGTAGTGTGGATAAAACAAAATGTGATGTATATACACAATGCACTACTAATCACCCATAAAGAGAAAATGAAGTTCTGATGCATGCCACTACATGGATGAACCTTGAAAATAGTATGCTAAGCAAAGTAAGTCAGTTACAAAAGTACAAATATTTTATGATCTTAATTATATGTATTAAGCAAATATATAGAAACAAAAAATTATCGGTGTTTACCGGGGTGACAGGTAGAGTGAAAGGAGGTTTTTTTCTTAAGGACATTGAATTTATGTTTATGATGTTGGAATGATTTGGAAAAACTAAAAATGGTTGCAAAACTTCAAGAATTTAGTCAATGCTACTGAATTTTATATGTAGAAATTGTTGAGCAACATATGCTTTGTTAAGTATGTTTGTATCACACAACACAAGAACATAAATAGACAAGCTACTCTTTGGGGGAAATACATGAAATAATATATGAAAAAAGGACTTTTAGTAGAATATATATATAATCCCTATAATTCAATAATAAATAATTAATAATTCAATAGTGTAGTAGATTGAATTTGATAATGCCAAAATAAACTCAGGCCCCCAAACCTATCTATGTAATTCTATTTGGAAATTAAGGTTTTTCTTTCATCATTTTAAAGAGATCATTACAGTGTAAATTGTGCTCTAACCCTAATGACTTCTGAGTTATAAAAACAGTGGAATAGACATAGAGAAGCACAGAGAGAAGATGAAGATACATATAGCAGACCTATCTACAAGCCTAGGAATGCCAAGGGTTGCCATCAGTTACTAGAAGGGGAAATAGACAGAGGCCTCTCCCTGGAGCTATGCCATGAATCTAGATTTTTACTCTTTTGAACTTTGAAAAAATAAATTTCTGTTCTTTAAATACACCCAGCTGTGGTGGGTTTTTGTTTGTTTTCTTGTTTTGTTTTTCATTATGGTAACACTAGTTGAGTGTCTTAGTTACCTAGTTTTACTACAACAGAAATACCACAGTGCATGGCTTTGACAAACAGAAACTTATTCTCTCACTGTTCAGGTGGCTTGACATCTAAATTCAGGGCACCAGCTCTAGAGGAAGGCTTTCTCTCTGTCAGCTCTGGGGTGACATCCTTGTCTTCTTTCAACATGCGTGGGCCTGGCATCCCTTGGAGATTTCCATGTGTTTTGGCATCAAATTTACCCTGGGTCTAGGAGGTTTTCAGTGGTATTAGGTCCCTTTCTCTATAATGGCTTCTCTCTCCTTTTATCTCTTGTGAGATAAAAGATGAAATAGACTTCATCCCAGGGTAATATCCTTTACCTTGATTCAGGGCTGTGACCTAAGTAGGGGTGGTCACTTAAGAGTGATGCATTCCCCATCAATGGAGGAATGGATAACCAAATTATTATACATATACACTATGGAATACTATGCAACATTAAAGAATATGTAGAATCTGTGAAGAATCTCATACTGTGGAAGACATCATGTGAGTAAATAAGTCAATTACAGAAGGATGAATATTGTATTAGTCCACTATTGTAAAAAGTCAAGGAGGTTTACATATGGAAGGAAACTTTCCCTGTGGGTTACCAGGGATAGGAGGAAAGGGGAAGGAACGTTGCTAGACAGGTAAGAGACAAGTATTGATTTGGGTGAAGGGTAAGACAATAATCCAAAACCAAGTGACTAAAACAATAACAGTAAAGAAAAGAAAGACATGGAGAAGTGCACAAGAGATACAGACAACAAAGATAAACATTTTACATCCACAATACTGCATTATCAGTAAAAACAAACATTAATCTACAGGTGGATACATAGGTAGACAGGCTGAATGATCAGATGTGTTTAAGCAAAAGAGAATAATATACCTACGACTTTGTTGTAGTGCCTAAAGCATTTGACTGCTAATGAGAAAGCTGGTGGTTCAAATCCACCAGCCACTCCTTGGAAGGAAGATTGGGCAATCTACTTCCATAGTGATACCAACTCAGAAACCCAAGGAGGGGTTGCTATGGTTCAAATCGACTTGATGGCAGTGAGGTTTTTTTTTTTTTTTTTTTTTTTTAATATATATAAGTTTTGGGAGATGATATTTGTACATAAGTATTTGTATGTGCTATAAGAATGCCCATATATATAACAGAATTAACAGTGGGCAAAATTATGTTAACATCTTAAAATAGCCAACCACCCTGAGAGAGTGAGTTACTGGACCTTTGGGCTTGGGACCATGGTTGTGGGGGACATCAAGCTCAACATGCATAACATAACACACAAAAACATTGTTCTATACCCTGTTTTTTTGAGTAGCGACTGGGGTCTTAAAAGCTACCAAGTGGCCATCTAAGATGCAACAGTTGGTCGCAACTAATTCAGAACAAAGAAAAATGAAGAAAACCAAAGATACATGGAAACAATTAGCCAAAGGTACTAGTGAACAATGAGAACCTCAGCCTATGTGACCTTGAGACAAGAAGAACTAGATGGTGTCTGGTGGCTACCACTGTTAACCACTCGAAAAAGGATCTCTGTAGGAGATCCTGCATTGAATGGGAGAAAAATATGGAACAAAACTCAAAATCACAAAAATGATTGATCTGATAGAGACTCATGAAACACTCAAGACCATGGCCCCTAGTCCCCCTTTGGTTCTGGAACTGAACTCATTCCTATGGCTTCCAGCCAAACAATAGACAGGCATATAAGGTGAATATTTGTACCAGGTAGGTACACTCCTTAGAACAATCAACCATGGGAGATGAGACAGGCAGTATTTGCACAAGGAGATAGCTCAGAGGGCAGTAATACATAGGAAAGAAGGACCCAGGGAAAAGGTAACCACAAGGAGAAAGTGGGAAGAGAGCTGTTACATTATGGGCATAGCCACAAATGTCCTGAAAGAAAATGTGTATGAACTGTTGTAGAGAAAATAAATGTGCTCTGTAAACTTTCACCCAAGTCACAATAATAATAATAATTATATATGTTGTTGTTGTTGTTGTTATGTGCCGTCGAGTCGGCCCCGACTCATATATATATATATATATATAAAGTAATGCATCCCACCCTAATCCTTCCTCATTATATAACAAACATAACAACCCACTTTAACATAACCTAATCCTACTACATTATCCATACAAAAAAAAAACAAAAAAAACTGAAGTCACTGTTGTGTCATTTCCAATTCATAGTGACCCCTCCTTGGGTTTCTGAGGCTGTATCACTATGGAAGCAGATTGCCCACACTTCCTTCCAAGGAGTGGCTGGTTGGTTTGAACTTCCAGTCTTCTGGTTAGCAGTCAAATACCTTAGGCACGATGCCATCAGAGGTCCCCTTATTAACTATAGGCAGAGGTTAAGATTAATCATAAACAGAGGTTAAGATTTACAACACATCACAAAATAGAGGGTAATCGCAAAATACTGGCAATCATGGCCTAGACAAGTTGACACATATTTCAATCCATAACAGTAAATAAAACAAACAGTAAATAGATAAAATACTTAAACAGACTGCACAAAAGAAGATACATAAATGGCATAAAAAACAGTAAAGATACTCAATATCACCAGTGATGAGGTAAATGCAAATCATGACCACAATGATTTTCCCACTAGGCCCCCATTAGAATAAACCAAAAAACAAACAAACAAACAAACAAACAAACAAAAGCCACTGTGGTTGAGTCGGATGATAGCAACACCTCCATGGGTTTCCATGGCAGTACCACTATGGAAGTAGATTGGCCAATCTTCCTTCCAAGTAGTGGCTGATTTATTTGATCCACCAGCCTTCTGGTTAGCAGTCTATTCCTTAGCCACTATGCTACCAGAGCTCCCCCCACTAGAATAGTAAACAATAAAATTAAAACAAAAAATCACTTAATAATGACAACTGTCTCTCATGATATGGAACAAGTAGAACCTTGATATATGTCTGGAGGGAATATAGAACACTTGCACCACTTTGAAGAACAATGTGGATGTTTACTATCAAGTTAAACATAAATTTACGCCACTGACCAGCAATTTTACACCCAGTATCTATTCAACACAAAGTACGAGCATATGTGCTCCAAATGACTAGTCCTTGAATGAATGTTGCAATTTAAACCATAACAGCCCCATACTTGAAACAACAAAAGGTACATCAGTGTGTGAATGTATACAAAAAAAAGCATATTAATAAAATTGAATACTTCGTAGTAATTTTAAATAAACTACTACATAAAACAACAAATATTAAAAAAAAAGTATTAAGTTTAAGCAGTCAAAAACAATAGAGTATAAATGGCACAATTTGGTTTATACAGAATTCACTTACAAGCAAAACTGTTGTTATCATTAGGTGCCATCGATTCATTTCCGACTCATAGCGACCCCATGCACAGAAGAATGAAACACTGCCCGATCCCGCGCCAGCTCCATGATCCCTGCTATACTTGAGCCTATCATCACAGCCACAGTGTCAATCCATCTTGTTGAAGGCCTTCCCCTCTTTCGTCGACCCTCCACCCTACCAAGCATGACATCCTTCTCCAGGGAATGGTCCCTTCTGACAACATGACCTAAGTAGGTGAGACGAAGTCTGTCCATTCTTGCTTTCAAGCAAAACTAGTATATCATAAATATAAGAAGGGAAGACTCTAAAGGTGCATCATAAAAGTTTACAGGAGGCTAGAAGTGTTCTAGCTACTATTTGTGTAGCAGTTGCTGAATTGTGTACAGTTGTCAAAACATATTGAATATAAAATACATAAGATCTGCCATTTATTGTGGGAGCTCTGGTAGCATAGTGCCTAAGGCACTTGACTGCTAACCAGAAGGCTGGTGGTTCAA
>NW_006921591.1:25755562-25758231 GCF_000298275.1 Orycteropus afer afer
ATGAGTTGAACATTTACCTCAAGTAGATACACTCTTTGGAGAGAACAATCATGGGAGAAAGAAGGGCTTCTTATGCACAGGGAGACAGCTCAGGGGGCAGGAGTATATGGAGGATGGACACTATGGGAAGGAAGTGGGAGGGGAGCTGTTGTGTTGTGTTAAACTGTGGTCAATGTCATGAGACAAAGTATATCTGAACTGCTGTATGGAAAGTGAATTTGCTGTGTAAATCATCCCCCAAATCACAATTAAAAAAAAAAAAAAAGTCTTGACGTTTCACTACTATGTTTTCTTTAGAGGCTTTATTGTCTTAGTTCTTATAGTTAGGCCACAGATACATTTTTAGTTAATTTTCAGATCCAACTTCATTTTTTTGCATATGGAAATCCATTGGGGCCAGCACCATTTGTTGAAGAGATTGTTCTTTCCTCATTGAATGTAGTTGACACTTTTGTCAAAAATTATTTAGCCATAGATGTATACTTTTATTTCTGGGATTTCATTTCAATTGATTTAAATGTCTACAATTATGCCACCGTAAGACTGTTTTCATTATTCTGTAGCACATTTTTAAATCAGGAAATGTGAGTCTTCCTACTTTACTCGTTCTTTTTTTCCCAAGATTGTTTTGTTTATTCTAGTAAGGAATCCATTTTTAACCAATATGTCAGGGTAATTAAATGGGGGAAAAAAGTTTTTTTTAAACCAATATTGCTAGGAAAACTTTCTATTCATATTAACATTTACATTTTTCTCCTTGACTAAATAGCAGTTCAATTAGAATGGGTCATGTTGTTGCTGTTGTTGTTAGGTGCCATTGAGTTGATTTTGTCTCCTAGCAACCATATGTATAGTAGAAAGAAACATCACCCAGTCCAGCACCATCCTCACAATCATTGCAATGTCTGAGCCTGTTGTTGCACCAGCTATGTAAATTCATCTCGTTAAAAGTCTTCATATTTTGTGTTGAGCCTCTACTTTACCAAGCATGATGTCCTTCTCTAGGCACTGATCCCTCTTCATGATATGTCCAATATATTGGAGGTGAAGGCTCACTATTTTTGCTTCTTAGGAGCATTCTAGCTGTATTTTTTCCAAGACAGATTTGTTTGATATATGGTATATTCAATATTATTCACCAACACCATAATTAAAATGAATCAACTCTTCTTTTGTCTTTCTTATACATTATCCAGCTTTTACATGCATATGAGGTTATCTAAAATACCATGATCTAGGTAGGCAGACTTTGGTTCCCCAAAGTGGCATCTTTGCATTTTAACACTATAAAGATTTCGTTTACAGCATATTTATCCAAATGCAATATGTCATTTGACTTCTGGACTGTTGATTGCATGGGCATTTATTATGGATACAAGTAAAAGGAAATTCTTGACAAATTCAATCTTTTCTCCTTTTACCATAATGTTGCTTATTGGTCCCATTGTGAGAATTTTTGCTTTCTTTATGTTGAGGTATAATCTATACTGAAGTCTGTACTCTTTGATTTTTCATCAGTAAGAGGTTCAAGTCTTCATTGCTTTCATCAAGCAAGGTTGTGTCATCTTTGTGTTGCAGATTATGAATGAATCTTCTTTCAATCATGAGGCCACATTCTTCTCCACATAGTCCAGCTTTTTCCATTATTTGCTCAGCAGATTTAATAAGTATGGTGAAGGAATTCAATCCTGACATTCACGTTGCCTGATTTTAAACCCCACAGTATCCTCCTGTTCTGCTTAAATAACTACTCCTTAGTCTATATACAGGTTTCACATGAGCACTAATAAATGTTCTGGAATTCTAACCTTTTGCAATGCTATCCATAATTTGTTGTTATCCACACAGTTGTATAGTTCATAGATGTAAAAATAAAATCCAGGATACTAACACTTCCGGATATTGAAAGAGAAGAATTTCAATTTTTTGGTTAACATTGATTTTGTGGTCAGGGCACAATAAGCACAAAGAATGGAAGAAGAGAAAAATGTTAAATTAGATTTGATCAAAATTAAAAATTTTGCTTATCAAGAGATAGCTTTGAAAACATGAATAAAATGCCCAAACACATAAAAAGTTTCTCAATGCCATTAACCCTTAGAGAGATGCAAATTAAAAATAATGTGATACATTATCTCACTCCATTAGAAATGTCAGTTATTAAAAGATATATATTGAACACAATAGGTATTAGCAATGTGTCAAGAAACTAGGACCCTCATCTATTGCTGATGGGAATGTGAAATGGTACAGCCACTATGAAAAGATTTTGATAGTTCCTGAAAAAGATAAGGGAGTTCTGCTGGTGTAAAACCTTAGAATAGCAAAGAAACACTGTTTGGTACATTACCATGCTCCTTTAGGAATAGTTTGTTTAGGCTAAAAGGCTCTCAAAATGGGACTTGGGAAGAGCTGAAACATCTGAGTCAACCCAGCCTTACTCATATGGATAAGAGAAAGCTTTTGAGACCTTCATTTGCTGATGTGGCACCACTCAAATTCAAGAAAAAAAGCCGCAGATATCCATTAATCATCAGAACATGGAATGTACGAAGTATGAATCTAGGAAAATTGGAAGTTGTTAAAAAGGAAATGGAACACATAAAGATTGATATTCTCAGCATTAGTGAGCTGAAATGGACTGGTTTTGGCCATTTTGAATCAGACAA
>NW_006921591.1:25766692-25788637 GCF_000298275.1 Orycteropus afer afer
ATAGTGCCTAAGGCACTTGACTGCTAACCAGAAGGCTGGTGGTTCAAACCCACCAGCCACTCCTCGGAAGGAAGATGGGGCAATCTACTTCCATATCAATACTGCTTCAGAAACCCAAGGAGGTGTCACTATGAGTTAGGTCCAACTCGATGGCACAGAACGACAACAACAACCCATTTATTGTATACTAGTTATAATTCTGGTGTCATAATGCCTAAGGCATTTGCCTGCTAACTAGATGGTTGGGGGTTCAAACCCACCACCCACTACCTGGAAGGAAGTTTGGACAATCTACTTCCAGAGTGATACTGTCTCAGAAACCCAAGGAGTAGTCATTATGAGTTGGATCTGACTCCACGGCAGTGAGTACGTGCATATGTGCATAATTAGAACTCAATACAAAGATAAAGTGTGATGCATACTATGAATGTAAGAACAGGTTATAGAAGAGAGGCACTCGACCTAGAAATAGTGAAAAATAATATGAAAATAGTGGACATACTTGAAGCTGCTTTCCAGTTTATAGGGAAAAGATGGCCTTTGTTAAAGTGGATAGAGCAGGAATTTGATGTTGCACTGTGGAAATCTTTGTTGGAAATGAGAAAATCACATAATCTACCTAAATGCCATTCACCTTTCTTGTCTTGACCTTCTAAATTATTCCAGTGTATTCTTAGTATGCCAAAGGAAAATAGGGAAAGTTTCTTTATCCACAGTTGGGCCATACTAGAGTATCTCTCTGAGGCCTTTATTAGTAGTGGAAAAAGTAACATGTCATGATCCTCAAGGACAAGAGTTCTCAAAATGTGTCTCAGGACCTGAAGCATGACCATTACTTGGGAGCTTGTTAGAACTGCAACTCAGACCTGCTGAATCAGAAACTCTTTGAGGGCCTAGTATTTGTCTTTTATGTTGTTGTTGTTGTTATGTGCCGTCGAGTCAGCCCTGACTCATAGCGACCCCTCCTTGGGTTTCGGAGGCAGTATCACTACGGAAGTAGGATTGCCCAACCTTCTTTCCGAGGAGTGGCTGGTGGGTTTGAACCGCCAGCCTTCTGGTTAGCAGTCAAGTGTCTTAGCCACTATGCTACCAGAGCTCCTATACACAGAGTTAAAAGTTATTCTGAAGTACTCAGAAGTTGGAGAATCAATTCTATAAGGGAACTAATAATCTTGGGAGAAAAATCATCAAGGCTACAAGATTGAGTACCTACCTCAAGTACATGTGCTTCCTTGATATTCCACTGTAGCTGACTAGGGTTTGATAGTTTGTGGCAAGCCTGAAGCAGCATGCAAATGTCTGCATTATAATAAATCCCCAACTGATGCTAATGTTGCTGGACCAGCACCATAGTTTGAGAAGAGAAGATTATATGATTAGAGACAAAATGTTTCTTTTTATGAATTCAAAGATGCTTCCTAGGGGAGCTGACATTTTAATGAGACTTCAGAGAGGTAGGCTTTGATCCAACTTCAAGGAAAACTATTATTTTACATCTTATATATAACACATCTTAAGAGGATGCAACCTGGTTATAAACTACATGACAAAAGTTGAGGAGGTGTGAATGAAAGAGGCCAGTAGAAAGATTAATGAGAAAAATAAAGAGATATATATTCTGCTATCAAGATGCTATTAGGTATTAGTAGAAACTAAAGGCAGCAGAGCAAAATGGGAAGACCAGTACACATTGATAGCCTGTCTTTTTATCACTTGTTTCACAAAATGACTCTAAGCTCTTTGGAATTGATTTCTTGCTTTGCTTAAGGATAAATTGATCTTAATCCACATCTCACTAATATCTGTAGCTGTCATTCTAGTCCTTTCATTTATTATATATATATTCTGTTCTGTGCTCCTCACCTGTTTTCCTTTTACCAGTGAAGGAATTTCTTTGCTGAGTTATATATTTTACAGCCATTTTACATATCTAAGCTAATTTTTTCTTCACAATAGGCACTGAGATTCCACTTTAAAACCAGTTGTCATTGAGTCACCTCTGACTCATGGTGACCCCATATATGTCAGAATAGAAGTGTGCTCCATAGAGTTTTCAGTAGCTGATTTTTGAAAAACATATGACCAAGACTTTCTCCAAGGCACCACTGAGGAGAGCTGAAACTCCAACCTTATGGTTAGCAGCTGAATTTTTAGCATTTTGCAGAGATTCCTGCTCCACTTTATAGACCAGGAAATTGAGGCACAGAGATTTCAAACACTCTGCCCAAGATCATATAGGTTGTTAGAAACACAGCTGAGCACTAGGAAATGCACCTTCTATTCTTGGAATATTAACATCTTTGATTTGCCCTGACCTTAAATTGCTTTCTGGGAAATTAGTGAAAGAAGAGGAGAACATTCTTAGCCTCCTTTCAAAACATAACTTACTGTTTGTCACTGCCTTTTAATTTTCCCCCGATGCCTCCTATTACTCTCCTTAGTAGCTGCATTATTTAACTCTATTAAATATGTACGAGTGCAGTGTGAGGGATTTCATACAAAATAAAGTTTTATTACCCACAGGATACAGGTACACATGTAAATTATTTTTAGACATAGATGCATGATCTGGGGAAAGATTATGCCCCTGAGAGGTCTTTCATCACCTGCCTGAGCTCATATTCTTCAGATTCCTTCCTCTGTTCTCTGGGTCTTGACAGGGGTATTTCTGTCTTTCTGAATTCTAAGTAGAATGACTTCACTCTGCACTGTCTGCTAGGAGAAAATGTCAGTGCTGGTCAGGCATATTACCATGTTCAATGTCACTGAATCAAGCTGCCAAAATACTGTTAAGGTCAGGAATCATTTAGAAGTTTCACTTCTATGGCTTCAGACTATACATCTTTTTCCAGGGTGGTTCATCTCTAACCTAAATCCAATGTGACAAAGTTGGTAAGTGCTAGAGTTTGAACTAGAACCATTTATTTCCTTAACTTGAAGTTTCTTTGCACTTATCACCAGGCTCCCGGAGTTAATTTTGCCCTCTTGCATTGAAATTGAGGGGTTTCAAGCAGTTCAATGGTAGAATTTTCACCTTCTTTGAGGAGGCTTGAGTTTGATTCTTGAACAGTGTACCTCATGCACAGCCACCATTTATCTCTGAATGGAGGCTTGCACGTTGCTATAATGTTGAATGGTTTTCCGTGGAACTTCCTGACTAAGATGGACCTGGAAAAAAGACCTGGCTATCTCCTTCCACAAATCAATTAATGAAAGGAAAACCCTATGTACCACAGTGGTTCAATCCATAATCATGGAGCACAACTGAGCTACTTTTCTTTTCTTGTGAATCCAGGGCCAACTAAACAGAGATTAGCAACACAAGCATTGGAATTACAGTAAGCCATGGCAATTTTTGGCCAGTTGTGACAAGGGGAGCTTTGCCAGGGAGAACAGACCATGCTGATTCTTTATATGTGACCTTTATAGCAGCAAGATCTGGGTCTCAATAATATTTGTTCTTGTGATCTTTCCATCTCCCTGACTTCATGAATGCAACCAATGAGACTTGCTTCTTGTTGTTGTTTGGTGCTACTGTGTTGGCTCTGACTCATAGCCACCCAATGTACAACAGAAGGAAACACTCCCAAGTCCTGCACCATATTCACAAGCTTTGCTATATTTGAGCGCATTATTGTTGCCACTGTGTCATTCCATCTTGTTCAGGGTCTTCCCCTTTTTCACTGACCCTCCACTTTACCAAGCATGATATCTTTCTCTAGGAAAAGGTTCCTTCTGACAATATGACCAAAGTACATGAGATGAAGTCTGGCCATTCTTGCTTCCAAGGAACATTCTGGCTGCATTTCTTCCAGGACAGATTTGTTTGTTCTTCTGGTAGTTCATGGTAATTATTTAGTATCTCTCACCAACATCACAACTCAAAAGCATCAACTCTTCTTTGTTCTTTATTATTTATTGTCCGGCTTTCACTTGCATATGAGGTTATTGAAAATATCATGGCTGGAGTTAAGTACATCTTATTCTTCAAAGAGACATCTTTGTTCTTCAGCACTTTAAAGTGGTCTTTTGCAGCAGATTTTCCCAGTGCAATACAATGTCTGATGTCTTGACTACTGCTTCCATTGGTGTAGATTGCAGAACCAAATAATATGAAATCTTTGACAACTTCAATCTTTTCACCTTTTATCATGATGCTGCTATTTGGTCCAGTTCTGAGGATATTTGTTTTCTTCATGCTGAAGTGTAATCCATACTGCAGACTGTAGTCTTTAAACTTTATCAGTAAGTGGTTCAAGTCATCTTCACTTTCAGAAGCAAGGTTATGTTTTCTGCATAACTCAGGTTGTTAATGAGTTTTCCTCCAATCCTGATGCCACATTTTTTTTTGTATAGTCCAGTTTCTCAGATTACTTGCCCAGCATAGAGATTGAAAATGTATGGGGAAAGGATCCAACCCTGATGCACTCCCTTCCTAATTTTAAACCATGTTATATGCCCTTGTCTGTTCAAACTACAGCCTTCTAATTTATGTAAAGGTTTCTCATGAGCACAACTGTGTGTTCTGTAATTCCCATTCTTCTCAATATTATCCATAATTTGTTATGATCCACATAGTTGAATGTTTTGCATAGTCAATATAATACAAGTAAACATTTTTCTGGTGTTCTTTGCTTTCATCCAAGATCCATCAGACAACAGTCAGCAGTGATACCCCTTGTTCCACATCCTCTCCTGAATCCACCTTGAATTTCGGAAGTTCCCTGTCATAGTACTGCTGCAACTCTTTTTGAATTATCTTTACTGAAATTTTACTTGCATGTGATATTAACAGTTTAATAGAGCTCAATAAATGTTTGCTTACTTATTCAGTACTTTGTTTAAGAAATAATTATTAGGACCCATTTTGTGCTATAAGGAGCTCTGGTGGCATAGTACATAAGATATTTGACTGCTAACTAGAAGGTTGGAAATTTAAACCCACCAGACACATCACAGAAGTAAGATGGGGCAATCTACTTCCGTAAAGATTTACCACCCGGGAAACTGAGTAAGAATTGATGAGATGATAGTGTATGTGTTCTTTTTGGTTTGTGCTATATAAGGAACTCTTGTCTGGTGGTGTAGTAGTTAAGGCATTTTTCTGTTAACAAAAAAGATCAGTGCTTCAAACACACCAGCCCCTCTGCAGAAGAAAGATGAGGCAGCCTTCTTTCTTAAAGATTTACAGCTTTGGAAAGTCAATGGGTCACTGGGTTGGAATCAACTTGATGGCTGTGAGTTGTGGGTTTTTTTTTTTTTTTTCTTTTTTTTTGATTGACCTATATACCTTTTTAGCTACAGAGGAGAAAAGAGAAACAAACTTCCTACTTTCTATATCCTAGTGGGGGAGTCAGATATTAATTAAATAAATGTAAGAGTGAATGAGAATTAGTGTAATGAAAACAGATAATGGGAAGCTGCGTATTTTACTTAGCTAGTGCTGCTAAAATAAAAATGACATAAATTAGAGATTTTAAAAACAGAAACTTATTTTCTCACAGTTGAGGAGGTTAGAATCCAAATTTAACATGGCCCTCTAGGGAAAGGTCCCCCCCCCCCCCCTTTTTTTTTTTTGGTCCTATTTCAGGTTCTGGTAGACAGCAATTCTTTAAGTTCCTAGGCTTGTTCAGTTTCAGTTTGAGAGTCTATCTATGTATCCACTGGGAGTTTATTGTTATTACTGTTATTTCAGGGTTGAGTATGCAATAATATTTACTATTATTGCCTTTTACTCCTTTCTTTTACTCCTTTCTTTTTCCAAGTCTTCCTTTGCCTTTATAATTTTGTGCTGACCTCTCACTTATTGTCTATTGCCATTCCCTTCACCTAAGTTAATATACATCTTCCCTCTAGTTCATGATTCAATGATTCTTCAATGATTTTTGAATCTTCAATGATTTTTCTGTGTGTAAATCTTGCTTGACTTTTTACAGTAGTGGTATCATACAATATTTTTCCTTTTCTGACTGATTGGTTTTGCTCAGCATAATGTCCTCTAGGTTCATTCATGTTATAAGGTATTTCACAGATTCTTTGTTATATAAAGAATAAATCAACCTTGGGCAGTATGCTATTACAAGTATATATCATACTTTGTTTATCCATTCATCCTTTGATGACTACTTAGATTATTTCCATCATTCTGCTATTGTCAGTAATGCTGTGATGAGCATGAGTGTGCACGTGTCTGTTCATATCATAGCTCTTATTTCTCTGGAATTTCTCTAGTAGTGGATACCTGGGGCCTGTGGTGTTTCTATTTCCAATATTTTAAAAAAGTGCATGCCATTTTCCACAGTGGTTGTGTAATTTTACAGTTCAACCAGAAAAGTATGAGGGTTCCAGTGTCTCCACACTGTTACCAGCATTTATAGTGTTCTGTTTTTTGGAATTTTGTCATTAATGTTGAGATAGCATATGTCATCGTTGTTTTGATTTACATCTCTCTAAGGCTATGGATTTCTTTTCAATTCTGTTAAATTCTGATTTATGTATTTTGGGTCTCTTTGGGCCCACAGATATGTATTATGGTTATATATTCTTGTTTGATTGGTCCTTTAATCATTATATAATGTCCTTCCTTGTCTCTTATGGTGGCTTTTGTTTTAAAGTCAATTTTATCAGAAATTAGTATGGACACTCCTGCTCTTTTATGGTTGCCATTTGCTTGATGTATCTTTTTCTAACCTTTGATTTTTAGTTGATTTTTGTCTTTCTCTCTAAGGTATGTCTCTTGTAGATAGCATATTGATGAGTTATGTTTTCTTATCCAGTCTGCAACTCTCCATCTCTTGAGTGAGACATTTAATCCATTGACATTCAGTGTAATTATCAATGAGTATGAATTTGAATTTGTTGCTGTCATTTTGCTATGTGTTTTCTCGTGGTGTTCTTGGTTTCTTTGTATAATTTTCTGTGCTAAGCTCATTTTGTTTATGAATCATGTTATCATTTCCTTCGCTGATCTTGTTTTGTGGTTGTTGCTGTTGTTTTTATGTACCGTCGAGTAAGATCTGACTCATAGTGACCCCTCCTTGGGTTTCCAAGGCAGTATCACTGTGGAAGTAGATTGTCCAACCTTCCTTCTGAGGAGTGGCTGGTGGGTTTGTAACAACAGCCTTCTGGTTAGCAGTCTAGTGTCTTAGGCACTATGCTACCAGAGCTCCTTGCTGTTGTTTTAGTATTTGCTAAATTTTTCTGCTTGTCTTCTTTTTTATTGTGATATGAAAGTTTATAATTTTCTTTGAGGTTATCTTGTGATTTATCATTTTCTCCCTGAATTTAGAACAGTCCATTCTATCTTGTAACTCTCTTGACTTCCTCACCATTTAAAAGTTCTGTAATTACACTACTTTTTTCCTATTTTTTTTTTTTTTTGTTGTTGTTTATAGTTGACCTCATATGCCAATTGATGTCTCTGATTCCCTGCTTATAATCTTGTAAGCTTATTTTACTTTGGATACTTCTATAACTGGGTTATTTTCTGAGTTATATCACCATGTGTATTAATGGTCAATTGTTGTTTGCTATTATTGGCTCTCTGTCCATAGGACTTCCTTTAGTATCTCTTATATGGTTGGTTTGGTTTTAACAAATTCCTTTAATTTCTTCTTATCTAGAATTCTCCTAATTTCACTATCATTTTTGATGGACAGTTTTTCTGGATATATTTTTATTGGTTGGAAATTTTCTTTTTCAGGGTTTTATATATACCATCCCATTGCCTTCTCACTTGCATGGCTTCTGCTGAGAAAACTGAGCTTATTCTTATTGATTGTCCTTTGTAGGTAACTTTTCCTTTTTCCCCTGCCATTTTCAGGGTTCTTTCTTTGTCTTTGGTTTTGGTGAGTTTGGTGATGGTATGTCTTGGTGATTTTCATTTGAGGTTTATCCTTGTTTGGGGTTCATTGGACTTCCTGAATGAACATATTCTCATCTTTCATTATATCAGGGAAGATCTCTTCCAACAAATCTTGGACAATTTTCTCATTGGTTTTCTTTTTCTCTCCCTGTTCTGGAATTCTGATTACATTAGGTCATTCCTCTTGATAATATCTCACTTAAATCTTATGTTTTCTTCATTTTTTTTAATCTTTTTTTCTGATTGAGCCTTTTCCAAAGAAGTATTCAGGTATTTGTTTTCATTTGCATCAATTCTGTCTTCCATTGATTCAATTCTACTTCTTTGCCCTTTCAACATGTTACCTATTTCTGAAAATTTAGAATTAATCTTCTGGATTTCTATTTGTAGATTTTGTAGGTATCTACTTTTAAATTAATTTTGTCATTTGTTCATGTGTTTTCTTCCAAAATTGTTTTAGGTTATTGTCTGTGTTTTCCTTAATTTTATCAGTGTTTTCCTTGATCTGTCTCTCAATCCTCTGAAGATACCTAAGTATAAATCTTTTGAATTCCTTATCAGGGAGTTCCAAAACTGCTTCTTCCTCAGGGATGTGCACTGGGTCTGTATCCTGCTCCTTTGTTTCTACTGCTTTATCTGCTTCTTTTTTGTGGCCTCTGTTGGTCATTTGTCTCTGAGATATTGTGACTTTGATGTATTCATATTTAATTAGTGATTGTATGTTGGAGTGATCAGTCTACGATTTTTTTTTTTTTTTAATGTGACTGAGTAAGCAGGATACTATGCTCTTTTATTCATTAGTTGGCTGTACTTTTGCACTCACCAGCTGTCTCCTGATGGATATGATAGAGAATGAGAGTTGCTGCACAGGTCTCTGTTAACTGTTTATGGAGAGCAGTTAAAAGTGAATCAGGATCTTATTGGTGGTGGTGTAACATCAGCCAGTTAGTTCAAAAGGAAATTGTGGTTCTCACTCAGTAAGTGGAGCTGCAGATGGTGTGGATGTGGTTCGGTCTTATGGGTGCAGTTGCTGTCTCCCACTCGGATAGACAAAAACAAAAATTGAAAAACCATCAAAAAAGTTAAAACAAAAGGACAAAAAATAAACACCACATAAACAACTCAAAAAGATGGGGAATAAGATAAAAGAGATACAGTAGAAGAATAATGAAGAAAAAGATGAGAGAAAAGCAAAAAGAAAATAAAGGACTCAGGAGAAACACAAGAAAGAAAAGGAAATGAGAACCAAGAAAAGTGAAGAGAGAAAAAGTAAAAAAAACAGAACCTTGGGAGGAAAGAAGAGAGAATAATATTAAAAAGAAAAAAAATCAACAAAAAAAATAGTAATAATAATTTTAAGACACACAAAACAAACTAGAAAAATATAAACAAAAATCTTGGCCTGGCAGAGTGGACCACCCAGGCTCCATCAGAGCACACAGACTAGGATGGAATTCCTGCCAGCCCAGAAGATGGGTGGGAGTGAGGGATGACCACACCTCTGTTCACCAAGAGGTCATGGGGTATAAGAGTAACAAAGAGAATGTCGCACCTTTCCAACCCTCAGTGTCTGGAATGTCCTTGAGGTCCCGGCAAGTGGAGCCTATTCTTAGGTCCGTGTAATTTGAGAGAACACTGTCACTTTAAATATCCAAAATGGTTGAATGACTTATAAACATTCAAAATGCTGTGCCCTCTGGACAGCCACAAGTTCACAGCTCAGCCGTCTCCCTCTTCTCTGCTCCCCATTTTATTCACGAGCCACTAGTGCAGTCCTTGCTGCAGCCCCTGGCTAGCAGGGCTGATTTTCAGGTTTATTCTTAGGTCCTAACACCATTTGGCAATATCCAAGCTGTCTGTGCTGTCAGTATCCCAAGAATCCACAGCTTCATATGTCTTTTTTCAATGTTTTAATGCAGGTTGTTCTGCAAGTTGGAGTTCAATCCACTTCTTTATCCTTCCTTTCAAAGCTTAGGGCTCCAGGATTATATTCTGTGTCTTTGCTAATTGGTTCCTCTTTTCTTTGTTGAAGAGGTTGCATTTGTGTAAGTTCTCTGTCAATATACTGCTGCAACCATTTTTAAATTAAGATTTTATTTGTGTATGATATCAAGATATTGTTTGATAATTTCCACATTCTGTGTGATCACCTTTCTTTCGAATGTGTACAAATATGGATCTCTTCCAGTCAGTTGGCCAGGTGGCAGTCTTTCAAATTTCTTGGCATAGACAACAGAGTAACAAAATTGTGGTATCTGTTTGTTGAAACATCTCAATGGGTATTCTGCCAATTCACAGAACCTTGCTCTTCGCCAATTCTTTCAGTACAACTTCATCTTTTTTCCTTCAATACTATTGGTTCTCGATCATATGCCACCTCTGGAAATGAATGAATAGCAAAGAATTCTTTTTGGTATAGTGATTCTGTGTATTCTTTCCATCTTCTTTTGATGTGTCCTGCATCATTCAATATATTGGCCATAGAAACTTTCAATATTACAACTTGAGGCTTGAATTATTTCTTCAGGTCTTTCAACTTGAGAAATACCAAGTGTTTTCTTCCCTTTTGGTTTTCTAACTCCAGGTCTTTGCACATTTCATTATAACAATTGACTTAGTTTTTTGAGCTGCTCTTTGAAATCTGTTCAGCTCTTTTATCTTGTCACTGATTCTATTTGCTTTAGCTACTCTCCAATCAAAGGCAAGTTTCAGAGTCTCTCCTGACATCCATTGAGATCTTTTCTTCCTTTCCTGTCTTTTTAATGATCTTTTGCTTTCTTCATGGATGGTGTTCTTGATGTCATCTCACAATCACTCTGGTTTGTCACTATCTATTATTTAGATAGTCTGTAAATTCAGGAGGGATATAATGAAATTCATATTTTGGCTCTTGTGGACTTCTTTTAATTATTTTCAGCTTTAACTTAAAGTTGCATATGAGCAACCGATGGTCTGTTTCAGTCAGCTCCTGGCCTTGTTTAGGCTGAAGATAATGAGCTTCTCCATTACCTCTTTCCACAGATGTTGTTGCTGTTGTTATGTGCCATTGAGTTGGACCCGACTCACAGCGACCCCTCCTTGGGTTTCCGAGGCAGTATCACTACAGAAGTAGATTGCCCCATCTTCATTCCAAGGAGTGGCTGGTGGGTTTGAACCACCAGCCTTCTGGTTAGCAGTCAAGTGCCTTAGCCAGTATGCTACCAGAGCTCCCACAGATGTAGTCAATCAGATTTCTGTGTACTCTACCTGGCAAAGTCCACATGTACAGCCACCGTTTATGTCGTTGAGAAAAGGTATTTGTGATAAATACGTAATTGGTCTTGCAAAATTCTATAATGTGATGTCCAGTGTTATTTCTATCATCAGAACCGTATTATCCAACTACTAGTCATTCTTCTTTGTGTTCAACTTTTGTATTTCAATCACCAGTAATATTCAACACATCTTGATTTCACACTCAGTCAATTTCAGACTGCAGAAGTTGGTAAAAATCTTCCATTTTCTCATCTTTGGCTTTGGTGGTTGGTGCATAAATCTGAATAATAGTACTATTAACTGGTCTTCCTTGTAGGCATATGTATATTATCCTATCACTGGCAGCATTGTACTTCCAGATAGATTTTGAAACAGTCTTTGTGACAATGAATACCATGCCATTCCTCTTCAATTCATCATTCTTGGCATAGTAGATATTATGGTTGTCTGATTCAAAATGACCAAAATCAGTCCATTTCAGCTCACTAAAGCCTATGATATTGATCTTTATGCATTCCATTTTATTTTTAACAACTTCCAACTTCTTAGTTTCATACTTCATGCATTCAATGTTCTGATTATTAATGGATGTTTGCAGCTATTTCTTCTCATTTTGAGTCAAGCCACATCAGCAAATGGAGGTCCTGAAAGATTTATTCCATCCACACCATTAATGTAGGCTCTACTCTGAGGAGGTAACTCTTCCCCACTTATATTCTGAGTGCCTTCTGACCTGGTGGTCTCATCTTCCAGCACTATATAGGAGAATGTATTCATAAAGTTTTCCAGTAATATATCACTGTTCCACTGTTATTCATAGGATTTTCACTGGCCAATTTTTTTGAGAAGTGGATGGCCCCTTCCATCTTCAGAGTCATTCTTAGTCTAGAAGTTCTGCTGAAACCTGCCCACCATGGGTGACCCTGCTGGTATTTGAAATACCATTGGCACAGCCTCCAACCTCACAGCAACATGGAAGCCACAACGGTATGACAAACTGACAAACGAGTGGTGAATCAATCTGTAGGTTTTCATTTTACTCTTGGCAAAGTCTTTTCAGGCACATAAATGTTTAATTTTTTAGGATTTCTCAATTGCATACTTCCTCTTCTACTATTTTATTATTACTTTTTTTAGATATGTTTGATAATATTCAGTTATGCCATGTAATACTAAGTTTGCCCATATTTTTTCCTTTGATTATAGATTTGGGTTTTACATTGAGATCTTAGATCCACCTTGATTTATATGTATATGGTGAAAAATAGGGATCTTGTTTCATTTTTAATGCGAATGGTATCCAATTTTGCCAGCATCATCTTTTTTTTTTTTTTTTTTAATTGTGATTTGGGTGAAAATTTATGGAGCAAATTTACTTTCCATACAGCAGTTCACATACACTTTGTCTCATGACATTGACTACAATTTACTACAATGCAACAGCTCCCCTTCCACTTCCTCTCCATAGTTACCTGTTCCCTGTGTCCATCCCTCCATGCACTCCTGCCCCCAAGCTGTCTCCCTGACTTTCTTTATCCCATGATTACTCTCTCCAAGAAGTGTGTGTATCTCAGGTAAATGTTCAACTCATATGCCTGTCTTTTGTCCAGCTGGTAGCCACAGGTATGGATTCAATTCCAGATAAGAATGACAGCTTGTGGCCATAGTCTCAGTGGCTCCATGAGGCTATATCAGAGCAGCAAACCTGGCCCCCCACCTCTTTCTTTTCTAAATGATTTTGAGTTTTGTTCCATATTGTTCTCCCTCTCTATCCAGGATTTCCTACATAGATTCCCCTCTGAGTGGTTGACAGTGGTAGCCAGGCACCATCTAGTTCTTCTGGTCTCATAGTCATATATGTTGTGAATCATATGGTGTACCAGTTGATAGGACTAATTCTTTCCATGAATCTTTGGTTTTCTTTATTCTTTGTTCTGGACAAGGAGACACTCATTGTTACAGCTAGATGGCTGCTTGCAAGCTTTAAGATCCCAATCACTACTCACCAAAGTAGGAGGTGGAACAACATTTTGTGTAGTATGTTATGCCAACTGAGCTTGATATCCCCTGTGACTATGGTCCTGAGCCCACAGGTTCAACTACTTGGTTCCTCTGGGTAGCTGGCTGTGACGAAGAAGTGACTACAACCTTTTCCCTTGTCAGCTCTAGTATACACCTGGGAATTCAGATCATACAAATATACTTCTAGGACCATTGTCTGCCAACCCTATACATGGTCTTGGGTACACTCCAAGCTTCACAGACCTACCTAATAATTCAACCTGTCCTTCCATCTATCAACCATATACCCACGTTTGCCTTCACTGACAAAGTAGTACTGTATATGCAAAAGAGTTCATCTTTGTTGTCTGTACCTCCCACTCCCACGTACCACTCTATGCCTTCATCTTCCACAATGCCACCATGTTGATCACTCACATTTGGTACATTGCCTTTCCCTTCATCCAAATCAATACTTATCTTTACCTATCTAACAGTGTTCCCTACCCTACCCCCCCACACACCCCTGGTAACCAACAAAGACAATTTCTTTCCATAGATAAACATTTCCTTGACATTTACAATAATGGACTAATAAAATATCTGTGCTCCTGTGATTGACTTATTTCACTCAGCATAATGTCCTTTAAGTTCATCCATGTTGTGCAGTGTTTTGCAGATTCTAGGTTATTCTTTAGGGTTGCATAGTATGTCATTGTTTGCATGTACCATAGTTTGGTTATCCATTACTCAGTTGATGGACACTTGTTGTTGTTGTTGTTGTTATGTGCCATCTAGTGAGACCAGACACATAGTGATCCCTCCTTGGGTTTCCTAGGTGCTTTCACTATGGAGCTCTGGTAGCATAGTGTCTAAGGCACTTGACTGCTAACCAGAAGGCTGACAGTTCAAATCCACCAGCCACTCCTCAGAAGGAAGATGAGGCAATCTACTTCTGTAGTGATACTGCCTCAGAAACCCAAGGAGGGGTAGCTATGAATTGGGTCTGACTCCATGGCACATCACAGCAATAACAACAACATCACTACAGAAGTAGATTGCCCAACCTTCTTTCTGAGGAGTGGCTAGAGAGTTTGAACTCTCAGCCTTCTGGTTAGCCTTGGGCACTATGCTACTGGAGCCCCTTTGATGGACACATAGATTGTTTAAATCTTTTGCCTATTGTAAATAGTGCTGTGATGAACATGGGTGCGCATATGTCTATTCTTGTCATGGCTCTCACTTCTTTAGGATATATACCTAGTAATGGAATGGCTCGTTCAAATGGTATTTCTAATTCCAACTTTTTAAGGAATCATCATACTGCTTTCAACAGTGGTTGTACCATTTTACAGTTCCACCAGCAATGTATGAGAGTCCCAATCTCTCCACATCCTCACCAACATTTGTTATTTTCTGTCTTGTTGAACTTTGCTACTAGTGCTGGAGCAAGATAGTATCTCGTTGTTGTTTTGATTTGCATCTCTCTAATACCTAACGATCGAGAGCATTTCTTCATGTTTTTTGGCTGCCTGAATATTCTCCTTTGTGAAGTGTCTATTCATGTCTTCTGCCCATTTTTTATTTGGATTATCTGTCTTTTTGTTATTGAGGTGTTGGAGTTTTCTATAAATTCTAGAGATAACTCCCTTGCCAGATATGTCATGGCCAAATACTTTTTCCCAATCTGTAAGTTCTCTTTTGAGTCTTTTGGAGAAGTCTATGGAAGCACATAAAAATTTAATTTTTAGAAGGTCCCATTCATTTTGTTTCTCTTCTGTTGTTTGTGCATTTTGGGTTATGCTTGATAGTCTATTTATGCCGTATACTAATGCCCCTAAATTTGCCCCTAGTTTTTCCTTGAGGAACTCTATCATTTTAGGTTTCAACTTTAAGTCTTTGATCTATCTGGAGTTTGTGTTTGTGTATGATGTGAGGTACAGATCTTGTTTCATTTTTCTGGAAATGATTATCCAGTTTTGGCAGCACCATTTATTAAACAAATACTCTCTTCCCCATTTAATGGATTTTGGCTCTTTGTCAAAGTTCATCAGACCATAGATTGATGGATCTATTTCTGGGTTCTCAATTCTATTCCATTGGTTTATGTGTCTGTCACTGTATCGATACTAGGCAGCTTTGACTATTGTGGCTGTATGGTAGGATTTGAGATCCCACAGTGTGAGACCTCCTACTTTGTTCTTCTTCTTCAATAGTGCTTTGCTTATCTGAGGTCTCTTTCCTTTCCATATAAATTTAGTGATTGTTTTTTCCATATCCTTAACAAATGTTGATGGGATCTGGATTGGGGTTGCATGGAATGCATAGATTTCTTTGGGTAGAATTGAAATTTTCACAATGTTCAATCTTCCTATCCACGAGCTGGGATGTTCTTCCATATATGTGGATCTCTTATGGTTTCTTGAAGTAATTTTTTAAAGTTTTCTTTGTACAGGTCTTTTGTGTCCCTGGTAAGATTTATTGTTGTTATGTGTGGAATCCAAACGATTTTTGGGTGTTGATCTTGTATCTTGCCATGATACTAAATCTCTCAATTAGTTCCAGTATATTTTTGACTGATTCTCTTGGATTTTCGAGGTATAGGATCATATCATAAGCAAATAAGGATATTTTGACTTCTTCCTTACCAATTTAGATGCTTTGATTTTCCTTTCTTGCCTTATTGCCCTGGCTGGGACTTCCAGTACAATGTTGAATAGAAGTGGTGATAGAGGGAAACCTTTTCTGATTCCTATTCTCAAGAGGAATGGTTTCAGTCTCTGTCCATTAAGTATAATGTTGGCTGTTCATTTTGCATAGATTCCCTTTATTATATTGAGAAATGTCCCTTCTATTCCTATTTTGGTTAGAGTTTTGATCGGGAATGGGTGTTGGATTTTATCAAATGCCTTTTCTGCATCAATTGATATGAACATGTGGTTCTCTTCCTTTGTTTTATTTATGTGGTGGATGCTGTTGACTGTTTTACTAATGTTGAACCATCCTTGCATACGTGATATGAACCCCAATTGGTCATAATGAATTATTTTCTTGATATATTATTGTTGGAGTCTATTGCTTAGGGTTTTGTTGAAGATTTTCCTTCTATATTCATGAGGGATATTGGTCTGTAGTTTTCCGTTTGTATGACATCTTTGCCTGGTTGGTATCAAGGTTATGCTTGCTTCATAAAATGAGTTAGGGAGTATTCCGTCATTTTCTACATTTTGGAATTGCTTGAGCAGGAATGGTTTCAGTTCTGTGAATGTTTGGTAGAATTCTGTGCTGAAACTGTCTGGGCCAGGATTTTTTTTGTTGTAAATTTTTGATGATCTGTTCAATTTTTTCTTTTGTTATGGATCTGTTCAACTTTCCACATGAGTCTATGTTATTTTAGGTAAGTGGTGTGTTTCTAGAAAACTGTCCATTTCTTCCAGATTTTCAAATGTGTTGGAGTACAGTCCTTCATAGTGTCCTGATATTATACTTTTCATTTCAGTTGGTTCTGTTGTAATGTCACCCATTTTGCTTCTTATTCATGTTATTTGTATTATCTCCATCATTTCTTTGTTAAATTTGCAGTGGTTTGTCAATTTTATTGATCTGTTTAAAAAACCAACTTCTGGTCTTGATATTTTTATTGCCCTTCTATTTTCCATTTTGTTGATTTCTGCTCACATCTTTATTATTTCCTTTCTTCTGGCAACTGTAGGCTTTTCTTGCTGTTCTTTTTCTAATTGGTGGAGATGTTGGTTTCAAGTGTTGATTTTGGCTCTTTCTTGTTTTTTGATGTTTGCATTTATTGCTATAAATTGCCCTCTGATCACTGCTTTTGCTGTTTCCCAAAGATTTTGGTATGTTGTGTTTTCAATCTCGTTTGATTCAAGGAATTTTTGAATTTCAATTTTTTTTTTTCTTCTCTTACCCAGTCTTTCTTAAGGAGGGTGTTGTTCAGTTTCCATGTGTTTACTCCTTTTCTGCTGATCTTCCTATTGTCAATTAGTAATTTGATAGGATTATGATCTGAGAAGATTCTTTGCAGTATTTCAATGTTTTTAAATTCATAAAGGCTTGCTTTATGGCCTAACATACGATCTGTCATGGAAAATGTTCCATGTGCACTGGAAAAGAATGCATATTGTGCTGTTGTTGGGTGAAGTGCTCTGTAGATGTTAGTAAGTTCAAGTTGTTGGATTGTATTGTTTAGCTATTTGCATCTTTGTTGAGTTTCTTCCCAGTTGTTTTATCTTTCATTGAAATTGGTGTATTAACATCTCCCACTATGACTATTTGCCTTTTCAACTCTTTTAAAGTCTGATTTATGTATTTTGGTGCTCTTTAGTTGGGTCCATAGATATTTATTATGGTTATATCTTCATGTTGAAATGATCCTTTAATCTTTATATAATGTCCTTCCTTGTCTTGTATGGTAGTTTTTGTCTTAAGGTCAATTTGATAAAAAAATTAATATTGCCACTCCTGCTTTTTTACTGTTGCCATTTGCTTGATATATCTTTTTTCCAACCTTTGATTTTTAGTCTATTTTTGCCTTTGTCTCTAAGGTGTTTCTCTGGTAGAGAGAATATTGATGGGTTTTGTTTTCTTATCTAATATTCAACTCTCTATCTTTTGAGTGGTGCATTAATCCACTATCATTTAGTGTAATCATTGACAGGTGTGAACTGGTTGTGTCATTTTGTTATGTGTTTTTCATGTTGTTCTGGTTTCTCCGTTCCACGTTATTTTCTATACTGAGCTCATTATGTTTATGAATCATGTTATCATTTTCTTTGTTGCTGTTTTAGTATTTGCTGAATATTTGTGCTTGTCTTTTTTTTTATTGTGATGTGAAGATTTATCATTTTTCTTTGAGGTTACCCTGTGATTTATAATTTTCTCCCTGAGATTAGAACAGTCTATTCTATCTTGCAACTCTCTTGACTTCCTCACCATTTAGAAGTTCTGTAACTACACAGTATTTTCCCTCTTTTTTCTTTGTAGTTTTCCTCTCTTGCCAATTGATGTCTCTGGTTCGCTGTTTACAATCTTGTAAGCTGATTTTACTTTGGATATGTCTATAGCTGTTGTTTTGGGGTTTTGTTATCTTGTGTATTAATGGTAGGTTGTCATTTGCTATTTTTGGTTCTTTGTTCAATGGACTCCCTTTAGTACTCTTATAAGTTTGGTCTGGTTTAAACAAATTCCCTTAGTTTCTGCTTATCTGGAAATCTCCTAATTTCACCAGCATATTTGAGGGACAATTTTGCCGGTTATATAATTCTTGGTTGAAACTTTTCTCTTTCAGGATTTTATGTGTATCAACCCATTGCCTTCTTGCTTCCATGGTTTCTGCTGAGAAATCAGAGTTTATTCTTACTGGTTGTCCTTTGTAAGTAACTTTTTGTTTTTCCCATGCTGCTCTCAAGATTTTTTCTTTGTCTTAGTTTTTGATGAGTTTGATGATGTGTCTTGGTGATTTTCTTTTGGTGTCTATCCAGCTTGGGGTTCATTGCACTTCCTGAATTGATATATTATCATATTTCAACATATGAGAGAAATTCTCTTCCAACAAATCTTGGACAATTTTCTCAGTGGTTTTATTTTTCTCTTCTGTTCTGGAATTCCAATGACACACATGTTATTCCTTAGGGTTTCTTCATTTTATTTTGATCTTTTTTTTTTATTGATCCCTTTCCAAAGAAGTAGTCAGGTATTTTTCTTCAATCTCATTAATTCTGTCTTCCATTTCCTCAATTCTACTCCTTTACCCTTCCAATGTCTTATCTATTTCTGACAATTTAGAATTTACCCTCTGGATTTTTATCTGTATATTTAGAATCATTTCCAATTTTTCATTTATTTTGTCATTTTGTTCTTGTATTTTCTTCCAAAATTCTCCTAGGGTTTTGTTTTTGTTTTCCTTGGTCTGTCTCTCAATCCATTGAAGGTATCTATATATAATTCTTTTAAATTCCTGATCAGGGAGTTCCAATCCTGCTTCTACCTCAGGAATGTGTTCTGGGTCTGTATCCTGCTTCCTTGTTTCTATCACTTTATCTTGTGTCTTTGTGTGGACTGTAATGGTCTGTTGTCTCCAAGACAACATGCCATTATTATATTTAGATCTCTGTTAACTGTTTGTGAAGAGCAACCAAGGGTAAGTCAGACTCTTCTTGGTGGTTGTTTATCATTGTCCCATTGGTGGATAAGGAAGTGGTGGCTCTCAGTTAGTAAGTGAAGCTGCAACAGGTGTGGGTATAGTTGTGTTATATGTGGACTGTTGCTGTCTTCCACTCAGTTGGACAAAAATAACAACTGAATAACCATCAAAAAAATGAAAGCACATGGACAAAAAAATACACCATGTAATCACACAGGAACAGTAACCAAAAAAAGAAAAAAAGGAAAAAGAAGAAAAAGAACCCCTGCAATATCGGTGGAAAGAACATAATAGAAAAAAAAAAGTAGAGAAAGAGAATAATGAAGAAAAAAATGGGTAAAATGTAAAAAAAAAAAAGAGAAATATGGAATGGGGTTAACCACGAGACATACACACACACACATACAAATTGAAATCAGGAACAGGGAAAAGAAAAAAAGCTGACAACCATAACCTAGGAGTGGAACAATAAAGAATAATAGTAAAAAAGGACAAAGTACTACTAATAATAGCAAGTCTAAAACAGACCAAAACAAACAAACTAAAAACATTAAAAAAAAAAAAAAAGTCAGGGTAGGGCGGGGCAAGGTTCCCAGGCTCCATCCAAACACACAGACTGGGATGGAATTCCTGCCAGCCCAGAAAGAGGGTGGGAGTGAGGGATGGCTGCTCGTCTGTTCACCAAGAGGGTGTGGGGTATAAGAGTAACAAGGGGAATGTCATACTTTTCCATTCGTATGGGTCCGGAATGTCCTTGGGGTTACTGGGAAATAGAGTCTGTTCTTAAGTCCCTGGAATCTGGGGAACATTGTTGCTTTAAATATCCAAAATGGTCAAGCCCATTGTAAACATTTAAAATGGCTGCACCCTCCAGACAGACAAAAGTTCACAGCTCAACCTGTCTTCTTCTTTGCTGCTTCCCCTTTTATTCCCAGCCATCAGAGCAGTCCTCTGTACAGTATCTACTTGGCAGGGCTGATTTTTAGGTTAATTCTTAGGTCCTACCACCATTCAGCAATATCCAAGCTGTCTCTGCCGTCAGAATCACTGCCAGACCGCAGCTCCATATGTCTCCTTTTCTGGTGTTTTCATGCAAATTCTTCTGCTAATTGGAGTTAAGTTCACTTCTATATCCTTTGTTTCAAAGCTCAGGTGTCCAGGATTCTCTTCTGTATCTGTTAATTAGTTCCCCTTTTGTTTGTTGAAGAGAGTCTGTGCAGTCTTTCTGCTATTCTGCCATCTTACTGGAACCCAACATCATTTCTTGAAAATGGTATGTCTTCCCCTATTTAATGGCTTTGTGTCCTTTGTGAAAGATCAGTATCTGTAGGTTTATGGATTTATTTCTGAGTTCTCAATTCTGTTCCATCAGTTTATGTGTCTGTCTTATACTAGTGCCAGGTAGTTTTGACTATAGTGATTATACACTAGGTATTGAGATCAAGGAGTGTGAGACCTCTTACGTTGTTCTTTAGTTGTGCTTTTCTTATCAAGGGACTATTTTATTTCTATATAAATTTAGTGATTAGATTTTTGATCTCTCCAAAGAATGATGATGGAACCTGGATAGATATCACATTATATCTTTATTGTTTTGAGTGGTGTTGATATTTTCACAATGTTAAGTCTTTCTATCCTTGAACATGGTACATTCTTCTATTTACTTAGGTCTCTTTTGGTTTCTTATAGTAGCCTTTTGTAGTTTTCTCTGTATGTCTTTCGTGTTTGTCTTTTGTGTTAGATTTATTCCTAAGTATATCATCTGTTGGGTCTTTACTCTACATGGTATAGTTTCCTTGATTTCCTTTCATAAGTTCTCTTTGTTAATGTAGAAGATTTTGACTGATGTTTATACTGCCACTTTGCTAAATCCTTCTGTAAGTATAGCAATTCTTTTTTTGATTTTCTGATTTTACGTGTATAAGAATATATCATGGACAAATAGAGATAGTTTAACTTCATCTTTGTCAATTTGGATGCCTTTTATTTTCTCCTTGCTTTCTTGTTCTGTTAGGTCTTCTAATACAATATTGAATAGGAGTTTTTTTAAGGACTTTCTTCCCTGGTTCCCATTGGCAATGGGAACATTTTCAGTCTCTCTCTGTCGGGAATAATGTTGGCTGTTGATTTGTGTATATACCTTTAATTATGTATAGGAATTTCACTCCTATTCCTCTTTGTACTGAACATTATTATCAAGAATGGGTGTCGGATTATATCAAATTCCTTGTCAGTATCAATTTATTTCATCATTTTTACCTTTTGTTTATTTATTTGGTGGAATGTGATGATTGTTTTTTTCTAACATTGAACGACCCTTGCATACCTGGTATGAATACCACTTGGTCATGATGTATTAGTTTTTTGATATGCTGTTGGATACTATTGGCTAGTATTTTGTTTAGAATTTTGAAATCAATGTTAATTGGTTGATTATATTCCTTTTTAGTGATCTCTTTGCCTGATTTCCATGTCAAATCTGTGCTTCCTTCATGGAATGCATTTAACAGTATTCCATCATTTTCTGTGTTCTAGAATAGTGTGAGTAGAATTGGTCTCAATTATTTTCTGAATGTTTGGTGGAATTTTCCTGTGAAGACATCTGAGTCAGTACTCTTGTATTTGGAGGTTTTTTTTTTTTTTTTTTTTTTTTAGTGGCTTGCTC
>NW_006921591.1:25789211-25789778 GCF_000298275.1 Orycteropus afer afer
TCCTCAGCACTTGAAACAGTTCCTTCGCAGTTGGCTTTCCCAATGCTACACGTCGTCTAATGTCCTGACTGCTGCTTCCATTGGCATCGATTGTACAACCAAGCAATGTGAATTCCTTGACAACCTCAATCTTCTCTCCATTTATTGTGATGCTGCTCATTGGTCCAGTTCTGAGGAATTTTGTTTTCTTTATATTGAGACGTAATCCATACTGCACACTGCATTCTTTAACCTTCATCTGTAGGTGCCTTAAGTCCTCCTCATTTTCAGCAAGCAAAGTTGTATCATCTGCATATCTCAGGTTGTTAATGATTCTTTCTCCAATCCTGATACCACGTTTTTCTTCATACAGTCCATCTTCTCGGATTATTTGCTCAGCATGTAGATTGTATAAGTGTGGAGAAAGGATACAACCCTGACGCACTCCCTTCTTGATTTTAAACCATGTAGTGTCCCCTCGTTCTGTTCAAAGAACAGCCTCCTGGTCAAGGTACAGGTTCCTCATGAGTACAATCAAGTGCTCAGGAATTCCCATTCTTCTCAATGTTATCCATAATTTGTCATGAT
>NW_006921591.1:25790057-25790774 GCF_000298275.1 Orycteropus afer afer
TTCCTTCATTACCATTGGTTCTAGATCATATGCCACTTCCTGAAATGGATGAAGATTGATCAGTTCTTTTTGGTACAGTGACTCCATGTATTCCTGCCATCTTCTCTTGATGTTTCTTGCATCATTCAATATTTTGCCCATAGTTGTGGTAGATAGTGTATTTATTAAAATTTGTCTATTTCTTCTAGGTGTGTAAACTTGTTGAAATACAGCTCTTCATAGTATTCTGTTATCTTTTTATTTCCAGTGGTACATTTATGACATCATGTATTTTATTTCTTATTTTCATCTTTTTTTTTTTTTTTAATTGATTGATTGATTGCAATTTGGGTGAAGATTTACTAAGCAAATTCACTTTCCATACAGCAGTTTACATATGCTTTGTCTCATGACATTGACCACAGTTCACCACAGTGCAAAGCTTTCCTCCCACTTCCTCACCACAGCCACCTCTTCCCAGTGTTCATTCCCCCATGGACTCCTGCCACCTGAACTGTCTCCCTGTGCATAAGCAGCCCTTCTTTCTCAATGATTGTTCTCTCCAAGGAGTGTATCTACCTCAGGCAAATGTTCAGATCATATGCCTGTATTCTGCTTGGCTGGAAACCATAGGTGTGTGTTCAATTCCAGACCTGAATGTCAGCTAGTGGCTATAGTCTCAGTAGTTCCACCAGGCTCTATCAGACCAGCAAACTTGGTCCCTCCCTTTTTTTTTTT
>NW_006921591.1:25792422-25798648 GCF_000298275.1 Orycteropus afer afer
TCTATTTCTGACAATTTAGTATTAATCTTCTGGATTTCTATCTGTAGATTTAGAATCATTTCTAACTTTTCATTTATTTTGTCATTTTGTTCTTGTATTTTCTTCCAAAATTCTTTTCTAAGTTTTTTTTTTTCTGTATGTTCTTTGTTCTGTCTCTCAATCCTTTGAAGATATCTAAGGATAATCCTTTTGAATTCCTTTTCAGAGAGTTCCAATGCTGCTTCTTCCTCAGGGATGTGTTCTGAGTCTGTATCCTGCTCCCTTGTTTGTACTACTTTATCCTGCTTCTTTGTGAGGACTGTGATGGTCTGTTGTCTCCGAGGCATCGTGGCATTGTTGTATTTAGATCTCTGTTACCTGTTTTTGAAGGGCAGTCAAGGGTGTTTCCAACTCTTCTTGGTGGTTTTTTATTGTTGGCCCATTGGTGGAGAAGGAGGTAGTGGCTCTCGCTCAGTAAGTGAAGTTGCAAGAAGTATGGGTGTAGTTGTGTCTTATGGGGACTATTGTTGTCTCACACTCAATTAAACACAAATTACAATTGAATAACCTTCAAAAAACTAAAAGCACATGGACAAAAAACATGCCATGTAATCACCCAGTAACAGTAACAAAAAAAAAAAGAAAAAAGGGAAAAAGAATAGGAAAAAAACAAGAAAACCTGCAATATCTGGGGATAGTGCATTTAGAGGAAAAAAGTAGAGAAGGAGAATAATGAAGGAAAAAAATGGGAAAAATGCAAAAAGAAAAATAAGGAATGGGGTTAACCATGAGAAAAAAGGGGAAAAAAAAAAAGTTTCAATCAGGAACAGGGAGAAGAAAATATGCTGAAAACTAGGACCTGGGAGGGGAAGATTAAGAAAAATAGTAAAAAGGACAAAAATATTAATAATAATAGTTGTTTTAAAACAGAAAAATACAAGCAAAATAATCACCAGAAAAAGAAAGCGAAAAAGAAAAAAATAAAAATAAAAAAAAGACAGAGAAAAAAAAAAAAAGAATAACAATCAGTGGAGGACAGGGCAGGGCACCCAGGCTCCGTCTGAGCACACAGACTGTGATGGAGTTTCTGTGGGCCCAGAAAGTAGGTGGGAGTGGGGGATGGCCATACCTTCCTTCACAAAGCAGGTGTGGGGTATAAGAGTAACAAGAGGAATGCCGTATCTTTTCAGTCTTGTGGGTCCAGAGGGTCTTTGACATTACTAAAAAGCAGAACATGTTCTTAAGCTCCAGTAATCTGCAAGAGTGCTGTCTCTGTAAATATCCAAACTAGTCAAGTTGCTTTTAGACCTTCAAAATGGCGGTGCCTTCCAGACCCGCAAAAGCCCACAGCTCAGCCCACCTTTCTCTTCACCTTCTCCGTTTATTCCCCAGCCACTGGAGCATTCCTCCGTGCAGTCCCTCACTAGCAAGGCTGATTTTTAGGTTAATTCTTAAGTCCTACCAGCACTCGGGAATCTCCAAGCTGTCTGTGCCATCAGGATCACTCAGGATTGCTGCCAGATCACAGCTCTGTATGTCTCCTTTTTTGGTATTTTCATGCAGATTCTTCTGCTAGTTGGGGTTTAATCGACTGCTATATCCTTCCCTTCAAGGCTCAGGGGGCCAGGATTATCTTCTGTCTTTGTTAATTGGTTTCCCTTTTCTTTGTTGAACAGGGTCTGTGCAGTCTTTCTGCCTAGTTAGCCAACTTGTGGGAACACTTATTTTCATCCTTTCCTTCTTTTCTTTTGTGATATTTGCTCTGGTTTTTCTATTTAATTAATACTTTCAGTGACCCAAATTCTAGTCTTGATGATTCCTATTTTTATTATTATTATTATTTTCTGTTTCATTTATTTCTGTTTGAATCTTTATTATTTCCTTTTTATATAAGACTTATTTTTTTTTTTTTGCTTTTGCTTTTCTTTTTCTCTTAGTTGGAGATGTTAGCTTAAGGTGTTGGTTTTGTTTTTTTTTTTTTTTTTGATGTGTGCATTTACTGCTGTACATTTTTCTCTGATCACTGCTTTTGCTGTGTCCCAAAGATTTGAGTGTATTTTGTTTTCATTCTCATTTGATTCAAAGAATTTGTTTCTTTTTTTCTATTAGACAATAGTTTTAAATCAGGTGTTATTTATTTTTATGTATTTGATTTTTTTTCCTCTTATTGTCAACTTCTAATTTTATAGCATTGTAATTAGAGGAGGCTCTTTGTGCTACTTAAAATCATTTATACTTGCTATATGCCCTAACATATGACCTATTCTGGTTAATGTGCCATATGCATTTTTTCCTCTGGAAGGTTTTCTTGCCTGTGTTTTGGTCATTTGTTTGAGCCATCTTGTCCTATTTTATTGTGCAATTTTAAGTTACCTGTTGTCTCCAAGACATTGTCATTTTATTGTATTAATCTGTTGATTTTAATGTTGGTTTGCTTCACTTTGATTTTTCATTTTGTTTTCATATATCTGGACACCATGGCAGGAGTGTTACTAGTTGATCACTAGTTTGACAGTACTGTGGTCTTACTACCTGTCTCTGGGTGGATTTGGTAGTGGTTGGATGTGTGGTGCAAATGTCTGATCACTAGTTATGTGGAGCAGCTGAGGGTAGGCTGAGTTGGTTTTGACTACAGTCTGTTGTCAATCCAGTGGTGCTGGATCAGGGGTGGCAATCTACCAATGGGTAGGCTGACAGCAATGGTGGATATCGCTAGGCAAGGTCACTGGTTCCCAACTGCTGGGAGCAGACAGAAAGAAAAAAAAAAAAAAAAGGGAGAAAGAAAAATTAAAAGGAAAAGGAAAACAATGCTTAGAGGAAGATGAGAGAACTAACAATAAAAGAAAAGAAACAGAATAAGAAGAAAAAGAAACAGAAGGAAGAAAAAAGAGAAAGAGAGAAAGAAAGAAATGTGACACAGTACTGGTGCAAGTGTCAGCTCCCAAACAAGGCTGGAATAGAAAGATATTACTAATTTAACAAAAAAATGTATACCACCAGATATGGAGTGTTAGGGGCAGGGCTACTGAATGTACTGAACAGTGATGGCAGAGAAGCGAGGAACTCACTCATCCACATGAACAAGAAGAAAAAAGGGGAAAAATGTAATAGAGGAAGAAAAATAAAAAAGAAAAAGTCACGAGTGATAGAGGACTGAGTTGAAAGGTAGAAATAAAAAGAGAAAAAGGGAGAAACTGGTGCAGATGTTAATGGCCAAACACAGTTGTAAAAGAAATGTGGACCTCACTCCAAGAAAGTGCATGCCACCATCCATACATGAGTGAGGGTGGGTGATATTAATGAGGAGGAAAATGGAGTTTGCACCCATTTCATGGGTTCAAGAAATAAAGGGGAGGTGAATAGGAGGAGAAAAAAGAGGAAAACAAGCCAACAAGTGAAGAACTAAGGGGAAAAAGAAGCAGAAGAAAAATAGTACACTACTGGTGAATGTGTCAAACATGGCTGTGTGGGTACACAGCTCTAGCTCTGTAGGAGTGTGCATCTCGGACTAGGGAGGAGAGGGGACGGGTGCTGCTAACTACATGGAAAACAGGGAGAGAGGCACTCACCCTGAGATCCAAAAGCAAAAAGAAAAAGGCAAGGAAAGAGAAAAAAAAAAAAAAAAAACATGAAAAGGAAAAATGGAAAACAAAAGGGGTTGAGAGAAAGAAAAATGAAGGAGAAAGATAAAAAAAAAAATAGAGAAAGAGAAGGAAATAGCACAGGCTGTGAGGGGAGTTTTGCTAGGTAGGTGAGGGTGAGTAAGACACAACTCTGGTCGCCAGAGGTTGTGTGAGTTAAAGAGGAAGGTCAAATCTCTCTGATCTCCAGATCACCGATATGGGACCTGGCTTGTTGTTGTTGTTATGTGCCTTTGAGTCGCCCCAATCATAGCGACCCCTCCTTGGGTTTCCGAGGCAGCTATCACTATGGAAGTAGGATTGCCCAAACTTCCTTCTGAGGAGTGCCCAGTGGGTTTGAACCACCGGCCTTCTGGTTAGCAGTCAAGTGCCTTAGGCACTATGCTACCAGAGCTCCTGGGACCTGGCTTAGTCCTAGGCAAATGCAGCTGGTTATCTGGTTCCTACTCCAAAAGGAACACAGCTTGCAATAATTCCAAATGGCAGCATTGTGCCAGTTGACAGTTTATCACTCCTTGTTCAGAGTTTTCTCTTTAGTATACACAGATATATCTACAGCACATACAAACATGTTTGTAGAAATATCCTCTGTGAAACCTAGATATATTTGCCAGTGTAGTCCCATTCACATTTCCACACCTGTTCAGCTTGTGTGTCTATCTATGTATGTGTCTATTCATAGATACTCATTATTACTGCTACACTATTGTGTATGTAATAGTAATACCTTTGTTTCTTTTAACTCCTGTACTCTTCTCAGTGTCTTTCTTTGCCTTGATCATTCTGTGCTATGTTCCCTTTATTGTATGTATATTGCCTTTTCCTACACCCAAATTAATATGTGTCTACTGTCTAGTTAGAAGGTCTGGTGGCGTAGTGCCTAAGGCATTTGACTGCTAACCAGAAGGCTGGCGGTTCAAACCCACCAGCCACTCCTCAGAAGGAAGGTTGTGCAATCTACTTCCATACTGATACCACCTCGGAAACCCAAGGAGGGGTCACTATGAGTCAGTCTGACTGGACAGCATATAACAACACCGACTAGTTAATGACTTATACTTTCTTCCCCTTCCACCTCTGGTAACCTTCAAAGAATTATTTCTTCTGTGTGTAAAGCTTTTATTGACTTTTTACAGTAGTGATTTCATACAATATTTGTTCTTTTGTGACTAATTCCACTCTGTATAATGTTCACCAGGGTTGACTATGTTGTGAGGAGTTTCACAGATCCATCATTATTCTGTAATATTACATATTATTCACTTGTGTGAACATACCATAGATTATTTATCTATTCATAACTTGATGGGCACTTATGTTGTTGCCATCTTTTGCTATTGGGAACAACACTATTGTGATAAACATAGATGTGTATTTAGCTATTTGTGTCAAAGCTGTTTTTTTTCTGTAGGATACACACACACACACACACACACACATACCTGATAGTGGGATTGCTGAATCATATGGTATGTCTATTTCCAATTTTTAAGGAAGCTCCATACCATTTCCCTAGTGGTTGCACTATTTTACAGCACCATCAGCAGTATATGAGGGTTTCTCTACACACCACCATTAACATTTTTTGTTTTCTGTTTTTTAGATCTTTGCTACTAATGCTGGGGTGAGATGATGCCTTATTGTTTTGATTGCATCTCTTTACTACCTAATGATTGTGAACATTTCTTCATGTGTTTGTTTGTCACCTGAATGTCTTCTTTTGTGAAATGTCTGTTTATGTACTTCCCAATTTTTTAATTGCATTGGTTGTCTTTGTTGTTGAGATGTTGATGTTTTCTGTATATTTTAGAGATTAGTTCCTTGTCCAATATATGGTTGCCAGAATTTGTTGCCCAGTTTAATGTTACTCTTTTTATTCTTTTGCTGAAGTCTTTTGAAGTGCATAAATGTTTCATTTTTAAGAAGTGTCAGTCATCTTCTTTATGTTCTGCAGTTTGTGCTTTTTAAGTTTTTTTAGTTATGTTTGATGGCATTTTTTTGCCATTTATTAGGCCCCTATGTTTGCCCCTGTATTTCTTTGCCCCTCAGTGGTATCTTTTCTGGTTTTGGTATCAGGTTATGCTCGCTTCATGGAATGAGTTCAGGAGTATTCCGTCCTTTTCTGTGTTCTATGATAAATTGAGTAGAGTTGGTGTCCATTCTTCTCAGTGTTTGGTAGAATTTGCCAGTGAAGCAGTGAAGCTGTCCAGCTTTTTTTTGTTGGAAGGTTTTTTTTTTTTTTTTTTTTTTTAATGATCTGTTTAATTTCTTCTTTGGTGATGAGTCTGTTCAAATTATTTACCTCAGATGGTGCAACTCTGGACAGGTAGTATATTTCCAGAAACTTTTAAATTTTTCCTACATTGACAAATTCATTGGAGTACAGGTCTTTAAAGTATTGTTATCCATTTTATTTCTATTGGTTCTGTTGTGACATAGCCCTTTTTTATTTCTTACTCATGTTATTTACATCTTTTTCTTTGTTAAATTTCCCAATTGCTTGTCAATTTTGTTAATCCCTTCAAAGAATCAACTTCTTCTCTTGTTGATTCTTGCTATTATTTTTCTGTTCCATTTATTTCTGCTTAGATTTTATCATTTCCTTT
>NW_006921591.1:25798748-25811105 GCF_000298275.1 Orycteropus afer afer
TAATTGTTGGAGATACTGGATTAAGGTACTGATTTTGGTTCTTTCTAATATTTTGATGTGTGTGCTTATTGCTAAAAATTGTCATCTGATCACTGTTTTTGCTGTATCCCCCAATTTTTATATAATATGTTTTCATTCTCATTTGATTCAAGGACTTTTTTAATTTCACTTTCTATTTTTTGTAATATCCAGTATTTTAAAACCAGCTTTTCATTCAATGGCCATGTATTTTATTGCTTTCCTGTTGTTTCTTCCTCTTGTTAATTTCTAATTTTTTAGCACTATGAAATCACAGGATGCTTTGTATTATTTTGATTTTATATAAAAAAAAATCTTAAGTCTTGCTTTATAGCCTACCATATGATCTATTCTGGAGAATGTTCCATGTGCTCTGGAAAAGAAGTATATTGTGATGTGGTTGGCTAGAGTGTTCTTTATACATTTATGAGGTCAAATCGGTTGGTTGTGGTTTAGATTTTCTGCATCTTTGTTGAGTCCTTTTCTAGTTGTTCTGTCATTTGCTTAAAGTGATATTTTAAAATCTCTTACCATTATAGTGAACTTGTCCATTTCTCTTTTCATTTCTGGTGAAGTTTGATTTAAGTATTTTGGAGTTCTTTCATTGGACATGTAGACACTTATTATGGTTATGTTCTCTTGTTGAAATGACCATTCTATTATTACATAGGGAGCTCTGGTGGTGTAATGACTGCTAACAAGAAAGCTGGTGGTTCAAACCCACCAGCCACTCCTCAGAAGGAAGATGGGGCAATCTACTTCTGAAGTGATACTGCTTCAGAAATCCAAGGAGGGGTCACTAGGAGTTGGGTCTGACTCGATGGCACATAACAACAACAGTAACATCATTACATAATGTCTTTACTTGTCTTTTTTTCTGGTTGTTGCCTAAAAAATATTTTATCATAAATTACTATGGCAACTTCTGATTGTTTTTGTTGATATTTGTTTGATACAAGTTTTTCTATATTTTTTTAATCTTATTTTTGTCTTTGTGTATAAAGTGTGGCCCTTGTACACAATAAATTTATGGGTCGTGTTGTCTTATCCATTCTGCCTCTCTCTCTGTCCCTTGACTTGCATTTAAACCATTTAGAGTCAGTTTAGTTATTGATAGGTATAGATTTACTGCTATCATTTTGCATTTTTCTTTTCTTTTCTTCTTTTTTTTTTTTTGGTGCTTATGGTTTCCTTTCATCCCTCATCTGTCAGTTTGTCAGATTGTGGTCACTTGTGTGAGGATGGAGACTATACCACTGGTATTTCAAATACCAACAAAGTTGTTTACCATGGACAGGTTTCAGAGGATCTTCAAGACTAATACAGACTGGAAAAAAGGAAGGGACCATCCACTTTGCAAAAAATTGGCCAGAGAAAACCTTATGAATAACTGTGAAACCTTACGAATAACAGTGAAACCTTGTCTGATATATTACTAGAAAACTTTATGAATAGCCCTGGAACATTGTCTGATTGTGTGCTGGAAGATGAGCCCCTCAGGTCAGAAGGCACTCAAAATACAACTTGGGAAGAGCTGCCTCCTCAAAGTAGAGTCAACTCTAAAGACATGGATGGAGTAAAGCTTTCTGGACCTTTACTTAGTGATGGGTCACAAAGCAAATTAGGAAGAAATAGCTACAAACATCCATTCATAATCAGAATGTGGAATGTTTGAAGTATGAGTCTAAGAAAATGAGGAGTTGTCAGAAATGAAATGGAACACATAAAGATTGATATCCTAGATGTTAGTGAGCTGAAATGGACTGACATTTTGTATCAGACAGTCACAGGATCTACAATGCCAGGAATGAATAATTGAAGAGGAATGTTGTCACATTCATCATCACAAATATTTCAAGTCCTATACTGAAGTACAATGCTGTCAGTAATGGGATAATATTGATATGCCTAAGAGGAAGACCTACTATATTCAAACTTACACACCAACCACTAAACCCAAAGATAAAAAAAATGAATATTTTTACCAGCTCCTGTAGTCTGAAATTGATCAAACATATAATCAAGAAGTATTGACAATTAAAGTGGATTGGAATGCAAAAGTTAGAAATAAAGAAGTACCATTGATAGTTGGAAAATATAGCCATGGTGATAGAAATGATGCTGGAGATAGATGCTAGAATTTTACAAGACCAATCATTATTCATTGCAAGTATCTTTTTTCAACAACATAAGTGGCAGCTATAGATGTGGACCTCACCAGATGGAATATACAGGAATCAGATTGACTACATCTGTGGAAAGAGGTGATGGATAAGCTCAATATCATCAGTTCATCAGTCAGAATAAAACAAGGAGCTGATTATAGAACAGACCATCAATTGCTCATATGCAAGTTCAAATTGAAGCTGAAGAAAAAAATTAAAAAGTCCCCAAAAGCCAAAATTTGACCTTGATTGCATACTGGCTCAATTTATAGTTCATTTGAACAATATATTTGATGTATTGAACACCAATTAACTGAAAATCAGATGAGTTGTGGGAGGTCTCAAGAAGATCACACATGAAGAAAGCAGTCATTAAAAATACAGAAAATGAAGAAAAGACCAAAATGGATGTCACAAGAGACTATACAATTTGCTCTTGAATGTAGAGTAGCTAAAGCAAATGGAAGAAATGATGAGATAAAAGTCCTAAACAGATGATTTCAAAGAACAGCTTGAAAGAAGAGAAATTAATGTATTATAATGAAGTGTGAAAATACCTGGAGTTAGGAAACTAAAAGGAAAGAATGTGCTCAACATTCACAATTTGAAAGAACTGAATAAAAAAATCAAGTCTTGGGTTGTAGCATTGAAGGATTCTATGGGGAAAATGTTGAATGATGCAAGAAAAATCAAAAGAAGATGGAAGGAAAACACAGAATCATTGTACCAAGAAGAACTAGTTGGTATTCAACTATCTCAAGAGGTAGTATATGATAAAATCTAATGGTATTGAAGAATTCCAAGCAGCACTGAAGGAATTAGAGAAAAACAAGGCTCCAGGTGTTGATGAAATACCCACTGAGAGGTTTCAAAAAATGGACACAGCTCTGGAAATGCTTACTTTTCTATACAAAGAAATATGGAAGAGAGCAATCTGGCCAAATGACTGGAAGAGATCTATATTTGTGCCCATTCCATAGAAAAGTGACCCAACAGAATGTGGAAATTATTGAATAATGTTATCATATGCAAGTAACATCTTGCTGAAAATAACTTAAAAATGGTTGCAGCACTATATTGACAGGGAGCTTCCAGAAATTTAAGCCAGATTCAGAAGAGGACATAGAACAAGGAGTATTATTGCTGATGTCAGATGGATCTTAGCTGAAAACAAAGAATACCACAAAGATGCTTACTTGTACTTTATTGATTATTAAAAGCCATTTTACTGTGGATCATAATAAATTATGGATAACATTGATAAGAATGGGAATTCCAGAATAATTGTGCTCATGAGGAATCTGTACATAGAACAAGAACAGAACAAGGAGATATTGCATGGTTTAAATCAGGAAAGATGTGGGTTAGGGTTGCATCATTTCACCATATTTATTCAATCTGTATTCTAAGCAAATAATCTGTGAAGGTGGATTATATGAACAAGAATATGATACCAGGACTAGAGGAAGACTTATTAACAACCTATGATATGCACATGACACAACTTTGCTTGCTGAAAATGAAGATAAACTGAAGCACTTACTAATGAGTAAAAACTACAGTCTTCTCATGGATTGAACCTCAACATAAAAATCAAAAACACAATCTCACTGCCATCGAGTCAATTCCAACTCATAGTGACCTCCTTTGGGTTTTGGAGGCAAAAAATCTTTACAGAAGTAGATTGCCAATATTTCCTTCCACAGAGTGGCTGGTGGGGTTGAACTGCCAATCTTCTGGTTAGCAGTCAAATGCCTTAGGCACTATGTCACCAGAGTTCCTTACTTCACCATAAAGAACACAAAAATCTTCACAATTGAACCAATAAGGAACATCATGATAAGTGGAGAAAAGATTGAAGTTGTCAAGGATTTCATTTTACTTGAATCTACAGTCAACACCCAAGGAAGCAGTAGGCAAGAAATCAGATGTATTGGACTGGGCAAATCTGTTTCAAAAGAGCTCTTTAAAGACTGCTTACGTAAGATGACAGAATAGGCAGAAAAACTATACAGACTGTCTTCAACAAAGAAAAGAGGAACCAATTAACACAGATACAGAACATAATCCTGGAGCCCCGAGCTTTGAAAGGAAGGATACAGAAGTGGACTAAACTTCAACTAATAGAAGAACCTTCATGAAAACACCAAGAAAGGAGACATACAGAGCTACAGACTGTTAGTGATCCTGATGGAATAGACAGCTTGGATATTGCCAAGTGTTGTTAGGAACTAGGAATTAACCTAAAAATTGGCCCTGCTAGCTAGGGCCTGCACAGAGGATTGCACTGGGGGCTGGTGAATAAATGAGGAAGCAGAAAAGAGGGAGATGGGCTAAGCTGTAGACACGTGCCTGTCCACAGGGCACAGCCATTTTGAATGTTTACAAGTGGTTTGGCCATTTTTGATATTTAAAGTGACAGCATTTTCTCAGATTACAGATACTGCCTCGGAAACCCAAGGAGGGGTCGCTATGAGTCGGGGCCGACTCAACGACACATAACAACAACAACAACAACAACAAGAATAGGCTCCACTTGCCAGGGACCTCAAGGACATTCCAGGCACTGAGGACTAGAAAGGTATGACAATCCCCTTTTTTACTCTTATATCCAACACCCTCTTGGTAAATGAAGGTGTGGTCATCCCTCACTACCAGACACTTTCTGGGATGGCAGGAATTCCATCCCAGTCTCTGTGGTCTGACAGAACCTGGATGTCCTGCCTCGCTCTACTCAGATTTTTGTTGTTGTTGTTGTTTTTGTCTCTTTTAAAATTTTTATTATTTACTTTTTGTTTTCTTTTTTGTCATTTTTCTTTTTATTCTTTCTTTTTCTCTTCCTAGGTTCTAGTTTTTGGCTTTTTCTCTCTTCCCTATTCCTGGTTCCTATTTTTCTTTCTTGTGGTTCCTCCCATTCCTTGTTTTTCTTTTTGCATTTTTCTTCATTATTCTCGTACCTTACCTCTTTTCTCTTATTCCTCACTCCCCAGATATTTCATGCTCTTTTGTGTGTGTGTGTCCTTTTTTTCCAGTCATATTTCTTTCAGCTTTTCAAAGTATTTCTTTAAATATTTCTTCTCATTTATTGCTTTCTTCTTTCTTTTCCTTTTTAGTGCTTGTTCCTATGTGTTATTGTGACGTGCATTTTCCATTCTCTTGTTTTAACATTTTTGATGGTTTTTAAATTGTTGTTTTTGTCTAACTAAGGGGGAGACAGCAACTGTGCCCATACAACCCAACAATATCTGCATCTCCTGCAGCTCCACGTACTGAAAGATAGCCACTACTTCTTTCTGCACCAACTGATCAACGATAAACAACCACCAATAAGAGCCTGACTCACTCTTAATTGCTCTTCAAAGTTAATAGGGACCTGTGCAGCCACTCACATTCTCTATCACAGCCACCAGGAAACAGGTGGTGAGGCCATTCTCCTGTATTTTCCAACCAGCAAATATAGGAGCATAGTACCCTGCTTACTCAAACACATCAAAAATAAAAAAAAGAAAGATAAAAATCTTGGATAAATCACTCCAACATACAATCATCAATTAAATACAAATTCAATAAAGTCACAATGTCTCAGAGACAACAGACCAGCACAGGCCACATAAAGAAGAAGACAAAGCAGTAGAAACAGGAGACTAGGACACAGACCCAGAACACATTCCTGAGAAAGAACCAGCATTTGAACTCCCTGATAAGGAATTCAAAAGTATTATATTTAGGAATCTTCAAAGGATTGAGAGACAGATCAACAAAACCACTGACAAAAATTAAGGAAAACACAGGCAAAACCAATACCTAAATTGAAGACAAATACCTGAACATTTCTTTGGAAAGGGATCAATCAGAAAAAAAAAAGATCAAAACAAAATGAAAAAACCCAAAGATTCATGTGGGATACCATCAGAAGGAATAACCTATGTGTATTTGGAATTCCAGACAGGAAAAGAAATATAAAACCACTCAGAAAATTGTTCAAGATTTGTTGGAAGAGAACTTCATTGATATGATGAAAGATGAGAATATATCCATTGAGAAAGTCCAATGAACTCCAAACAGGATAGACCCCAAAAGAAAATCTGCAAGATATATCATAATCAAATGCACCAAAAACACAGACAAAGAAAGAATCCTGAAAACAGCATGGAAAAAACAAAGTTACATACCAAGGGCAACCAATAAGACTAAACTCTGTTTTTTTCAGCAGAAACAATGGTGGTGAGAAGGCAAAGGAATGCTATATATAAAACCCTGGAAAAGAAAAAATTCCAACCAAGAATTATATACTCAGCAAAATTATCCCTCAAATATGATGGTGAAATTAGGATATTTCCAGATAAGCAAAAATTAAGGGAATTTGTTAAAACCAGACCAACCTTGCAAGAGACACTAAAAATAGTCCTTTGAACAGAGAACCAATAATAGCAAACAACAACCAACCATTAATACGCATGATGACCTAACCCAAAAACCAATGCAGTTATGGAAGTATTCCAAGTAAAATAAGCTTAGAAGATTATAAACAGGGAACCAGAGACAACAATTGGCAAGTTAGGACAACTATAAACCAAAAAGAGGAAAAAGTAGTGTAGTTACAGAACTTCTATCTGCTGAGGAAGTCAAGAGAGTTGATAGATATAATGGACTTTTATAAACTCAAGAAGAAAATCATAAACCATAGGGTAACCTCAAAGAAAAATGATAAGCTTTCACATCACAATAAAAAAAGAGGACAAGTATAAATATTGAACAACTACTAAAACAACAGCAATGAAGGAAATGATAACACAACCCAAAAACAAAGTGAGCTCAGCACAGAAAATGATATGGAACAAAGAAACCAGGAACAGCAAGAAAAAGCACATAACAAAATGACAACAACCAGTTCATACTTGTCAATAATTACACTGAATATCAATGGATTAAATGCCCCACTCAAGAGATCGAGAGTTGGAGACTGGATAAGAAAACATAACCCATCAATATGCTGTCTACATGAGACAAATATTAACCACAAAGACAAAACCACATTAAAAATCAAAGGTTGGAAAAAGATATATCAAGCAAATGCCAATCATAAAAGAGCAAGAATGGTCATATTAATTTCTGATAAAATTGATTTTAAGATAAAAACCACCATAATAGACAAGGAAAGATATTATATAATGATAAAAGGATCAATCAAACAGGAGATACATGCATAATAAATATCTATGGACACAATGAAAGGGCCCTAAAATACATCAACCAAATTTTAACAGAATTGAAAAAAAAAAAAAGATGACTCTAGAGTCATAGTGGAAGACTTTAATACACAATTTTAAATGAAAGATAGAACAACTAGAAAGAAACTCAATAAAGATACAGAAGAACTAAACAATCCAAACCACCAACTTAACCTTGTAGACATCTACAGAACAATTCACCCAACAACAGCACAATATACATTCTTTTCCAGTGCACAAGGAACATTCTCTATGATAGCCTATATGTTAGGCCATAAAGCAAGCCTTAATGAATTTATAAAACATGGAATATTGCAAAGCATCTTCTCAGATTACAGTGCTATAAAATTAGAAATCAGCAATAGGAAGATGAAAGGAAAAAGAACAAACACATAGAAATTGAACAACATCCTCCTTAAGAAAGATTGAGTCATAGAAAAAAATTAAAATAAAAATAAATGAAATTAAAATGTCTTTGAATCAAATGAGAATGAAACACAACATACCAAAACCTTTGGGACACAGCAAAGGCAGTGATGAGATGCCAATTTATAGCAACAAATCACATATCAAAAAAGAAGAGCCAAAATCAACACCTTAATCGAACATCTCTAACAATTAGAAAAAGAACAACAAGCAAAGCCTACAGTCACAAGAAGAAGGGAAATAATCAAAATTCGAGCAGAACAGAAAGCAAACAATAGAAAAAAATCAACAAGAAGATAAGTTGGTATTTTGAAAAATTAGTCAAATTGACAAACCACTGGCAAATTTAACAAAGAAAAAGAGGGAAAAATACAATGAAGACAAATAAGAAATTAATTGGGTGACATCACAACAGAAACAACTGAAATAAAAAAGGTAGTATAGGATGTTACAAAGAACTGTACTCCAACAAATTTGAAAATCTAGAAGTAATGGACAGATTTGTAAAAACACACTACTTACCTAAACTAACACGGACTGAGGTGAAAAGTTGAACAGACCCATACCAAAAGAAGAAATTGAACAGGTAATTAAAAAATTACAAACAAAAAATAATCCTGGCTCAGATGGTATTACTATACAAATCTACCAAACATGCAGAGAAGAACTGAGACCAATCTTACCACAACTATTCCAGAGCATAGAAAAGATGGAACCCTCACAAATTCATTTTATGAAGCAAGCACAACATTGATACCACAACCAGGCAAAGACATCACTAAAAAGGAAAATTAAAGACCAATATCCCCCATGAATATAGATGCAAAAATCTTCAACAAAATCCTAGCCTATAAACTCCAACAACATATCAAAAACATAATACATTATGACCAAGTTGGGTTCATATCAATTATGCAAGGATGGTTCAACAGTAGAAAAACAATCAATGTTATCCATCACATAAATAAAACAAAGGAAAAGAACCACATGATCATATCAATCAAAGGAGAACAGGCATTTGATAAATTCCAACATCCATTCTGCATAAAAGCTCCCAGCAAAACAGGAATAGAAGGATCATACCTCAACATAATAAAGGCCACATATGAAAAACCACAGCCAATATTATTTTCAATGGAGAGAGACTGAAATCTTTCCCCTTGTGAACCGGAACCAGAAAAGGATGCTTCTATCACCTTTTTTAATCAACACTGTATTGAAATCTTAGCCAAGGCAGTAAGTCAAGAAAGGGAAATAAAAGTGAAACCTAAAACTGTAAAGTTCATCAAGGAAAAACTAAAGGGATATTTAGAAGCCCTAATATCTGACATAAATAGACTATCAAGCTTAACCCAAAATGCACAAACAGCAGAAGACAAACTATATGAATGGGACCATCTAAAATTTTAGTTTTATGTGCTTCCAAAGACTTCTCCAAAAGAATAAAAAGAGAACTAACAGATTGGGAAAAAAAGTATTTGGCAATTGCATATCTGACAAGGGCACTATCTCTAAAATTTATAGAAAACTCCAGTACCTCAACAAAAAAAAAAGACAAATAAGCCAATTATAGCATGGGCAAAATACATGAATAGACACTTCACCAAAGAGGATATTCAGGTGGCCAACAAACATATGAAGAAATGTTCATGATCATTGGCCATTGAGAGAGGCAAATCAAAACAACAATGAGATAATATCTTGCCCCAGCACTTATAGTAAAGTTCAACAAGACAGAAAATAAAAAGTGCTGTCAAGGATGTGGAGAGACTGGGACTTTCGTACACTGCTGGTGGGATTGCAAAATGATAAAACCACTGTGGAAAGCAATATGGCCATTCCTTAAAAAGTTGGAATTAGAAATACCATTTGACCCAGCAAACCCATTACTAGGTATATATCCTGAATAAGTGAAAGCCAGGACAAGAACAGATATATGCATACCCATGTTCATCGCAGCACTATTTGCAATTGCCAAAAGATGGAAACAACCTAGGTGCCCATCAACTGAAGTATGTATAACCAAACTATGGTACATACACTCAATGGAATGATATGCAACCCTAAAGAATAATGAAGAATCCGGTTTATATACAGAAAGAAATTTTCTTTGTTGGTTGCCAGAGGTGGGAAGGGAGAGGAGGGAACATTGCTAGATATGTAGAGACAAGTATTGATTTGAGTGAAGGGTAGGGCAATGTACCAAATGTGAGTGATCAATATGGTTGCTGAGGAAGAGAAAGACAGAGAGAGGTGCATGGGAGGTACAAGCAACAAAGATGAACCATTTTCACATACAGTAGTGCATTGCCAGTTATGGCAAACATTGATCCACAATATGTCTAGGCTGGGGGGAGTGTGCCCATGACCATGTATAGTGTTGACAATGTTTCTGCAAGTGTACTTGGCCACAAACAGCTACCCAGAGGGACCAAGTAGTTGGATCTGTGGGGTTGGGACCATGGTGACAGTGGACATCAAGTTCAATTGGCATAATGTACTACACAAAACATGGTTCCACATCCTGCTATGGAGAGTTGTTGTTGTTGTTTGCCATCAAGTTGGACCCAGCTCATAGCGACCCCTCTTTGGGTTTCCAAGGCAGTATCACTGCAGAAGTAGATTGCCCAACCTTCCTTCCAAGGAGTGGCTGGTGGGTTTTAACCACCAGCCTTCTGGTTAGCAGTCAAGTACCTTAGGCACTACACTACCAGAGCTCCCTTGCAAGCTTTTAAGATCCTAGTCACTACTTGCTTTGGTGAGTAGTGACTAAGATCTTAAAACCTACAAGTGGCCATCTAGATGCAAAGATAGGTCTCTCCTCATCCAGAGGAAAGAAGAATGAAGAAAACCAAAGATGCATGGAAACAGTTAGTCCAAGGGACTGGCACACCATGTGATCCTCAGCCTATATGACTATGAGACCAAAAGAACTAGATGGTGCCCAGCTACCATTGTCAATCACTCAGAGTGAGATATATTTAGGAGATCTTGGATAGAGTGGGAGAACAATGTGGAACAAAACTCAAAATCTTAAAAAAAAAAAAAAAAAAGGACTAGGTTTGCTGGCCTGATAGAGCCTGGTAGAACCCTTGAGACTATGGCCCCTAGCTGCCATTCAAGTCTGGAATTGAACCGAGTCCTGTGGCTTCCAGCAAAACAATAGACAGGCACATGAGCTGAACATTTACATTAGGTGGATACACTCCTTGGAGAGATCAATCATGGGAGAATAGTAGGGTTGTGTATTCACAGGGTGACAGCTTGGGGGGCAGGAGTGCATGGGAGAGAATGACACAGAGAAGAGGTGGCTATGAGGAGAAAGTGGAAGGAGAGCTGTTGCATTGTGGGTGATTATAGTCAATGTCATGAGACAAAGTGTATGTGAACTGTTGTATGGAATATGAATTTAATCTGTAAACTTCACCCAAATCACAATAAAATTAATAATTTTGTAAAAAGAGAGCTTTTTTAAAGTATTAAAAAGTGAAGATGTGATTATGTATATAAGGTGTGCCTAACACAAGTGATGGTTTTTTCAACTGCCTCATATGGATGTAAAACGTGGACAATGAACAAGGAAGACCAAAGAAGAGTTGATCCCTTTAAATTATTGTGTTTGTGAAGAATTCTGAAAATATCATGGACTGCCAAAAGGACGAAAGCAAATCTGTCCTGGAAGAAGTGTAGCCTGAATATTCCTCAGAAGTGAGAATAGGCAGACTTTGCCTCACCTATTTCATCATGTAGTCAGAAAGGGCTATTCTCTGGAGAACAATATCATGTTTGGTAAAGTAGAAAACAAACCAAACTCACTGCCGTTGAGTTGATTCGACTCAGAGACCGCAACTTGCATTTCTGAGATGGTATTACTACAGAAGTAGATTGCTCAATCTTTCTTCCGAGGAGTGGTTAGTGGCTTCAAATTGCAAGTCTTCTGGTTAGCAGTAGAGAGTTAGCAAAAAAAGGTAAGACCCTCAACGTAATGGATTGACACAGTAGCTGAAATTATGGGCTCAAGTATAGCAAGGACAATGAGAATGAGCATGACCGGGCAGTTATTTGTTCTCTTGTATAAAGGGTTGCTATGTGTGAGTCAGAGTCAACTTGACAGTAACTAACAACAATAATGTTTTCCTTAATTCATATGTTTTTCTGTGCTCAGTTTTTTTTTTTTTTTTCCCCATGGGTTTTGTGATCATTTCCCTCTTTGCTGATGTTTTAGAGTTTACTGAATCTTTGATTTCTTTTTTTTTTTTTTTTTCTTTTTTTTGGTGATGCTTATTAATTTTCTTTTATATTTCTCTGTAATCTATGATTTGTTCTTGTTGTCGTTGTTGTGTGCTGTTGAGTCAGACCAGATTCATAGTGACCCCTCCTTGGATTTCTGAGGCAGTATCACTAAGGAAGTAGATTGCCCAACCTTCCTTTTGAGGAGTGGCTGGTGGGTTTGAACCATCAGCCTTCTGGTTAGCAGTCAAGTGCCTTAGGCACTACACTACCAGAGCTCCCCTATG
>NW_006921591.1:25816670-25845135 GCF_000298275.1 Orycteropus afer afer
TCTGTGTCTGTGTTAATTGGTTTCCCTTTTCTTTGTTGAAGAGGGTCTGTGCAATCCTTCTGCCTAGTCTGCCATCTTGCTCCACCTCCCCCTCATTATTCTTGATACTAGGGAAATTTTCTTCCAAAAAGTCTTCAAAACTTTTCTCAGGGCTGGATTTTGTCTCTTCCTGCCCTGCAATTCTGATTATATGAGATATATTCCTCTTGATGTCATCAGATGAAAGTTTTAGACTTTCATTATTTTCATCCTTTTTTATTTTTCTGTTTTTCTTAAATTAAGAGTTTTGTCATTAGTTTCCATACTTCTGCCATTTATTGACTCAGTTCTCCTCCTCTGTCCTTCTAATACAATAGCTATTTCTGAAATTTGGTATTAAACTGAATTTCTATATATTGTTTTTTATAGATTCTATTTTCCCAATCATTTTGTCAATTTATTATTGTTTTGTTTTCCTTAATTCTTCTAGATATTTTTTGTGTTTTCTTTAATTTTATCCATGATTCCCTTTGTGTTATCTTTGTTTTACTTAATCTCTTTCTTAATCTGTTAAAGGTTCTTAAATATAATCCTTTATATCATTTCTTATGCAGTAATTCCAATACTGTATCTTTCTGCAGAAGATTTTCTGGCCCTACATTTTGGTCACTTGCTTGAGACACATGGTCTTTTTTTTTTTTTTTTTTTTAATGTGTTTGATTTGAAGATGTCTTTTGTGGTCACATAACAACAACAACAATGCTGTCTCCCAGACAATGTGGTGTTTTTGCATTTACTGTTTCATTGTATGTTGGTTTACTTCACCCTGACATTTTATTTAAATGTATATAGGCAACAGGGCAGGCATACTTCTTGGGTTTGTAGGTTGATAGCATGGGGGCACTCTCTGGTTGGATTTGGTAGCAGGTAGGAGTGTGGGTCATAAAAGCCTCTGAAACTTGCTTTTGAACAGAGAGTAGCTAAAGCAGATGGAGGAAATGATAGGATTAAAGAACTAAACAGAAGAATTAAAAGAGCAGCTCACAAAGACAAAGTCAATCATTATAATGAAATGTGCAAAGACCTGGAGTTAGAGAATGAAAAAGGAAGAAAGTGCTTGCTATTTCTCAAGCTGAAAGAACTGAAGAAAAAATTCAAGCATCAAGTTGCAATATTGAAAGATTCTGTGAGAAAAATATTGACTGATGCAGGAAACATCAAAAGAAGATGGAAGGAATATTCAGAGTCACTGTAGCAAAAAGAATTGGTTGGTGTTCATCCATTTCAGGAAGTGGCATATAATCAAGAACCAATGGTATTGAAGGAAGAAGTCACAGCTGTACTGAAGGAACTGACAAAACACAAGGTTACAGGAATTGATAGGCTACCCATTAAGATGTTTCAACAAACGGATGTTGCTCTGGAGATACTTACCCCTCCATGCCAAGAAATTTAGAAGACAGCTACCTGGCTGACTGGAAGAGATCCATATTTTTACCCATTCCAAAGAAAGGTGATCCCACAGAATGTGGAAATTATCAAACAATATCATTAATATCTCACACAAGTATAATCTTACTGAAGATAATTCAAAAACAGTTGTAGCAATATTGACAAGGGACTTCCAGAGATGCAAGCTGAATTCAGAAGAGGATATGGAATAAGGGATATCATTGCTGATGTCAGGTGGATCTTGACTCAAAACAAAGAATACCAAAAAGATGTTTACTTGTGTTTTATTGACTATGCAAAGGAATTTGACTGTGTAGATCATAACAAATTATGGATAACATTAAGAAAAATGGGAATTCTAGAACATTTAAATGTGCTCATGAGGAACATGTGCATACATCAAGAGGTTGTCATTTGAACAGAACAAGGGGATACTGCATGGTTTAAAATACAGAAGGAAATGTGTCAGAGTTGTATCTTTTCATGATACTAATTCAATATGTGTGCTGAGCAAATAATCTGAGAAGCTGGACTATATGAAGAAGAATGTGGCATTAGGATTGAAAGAGTCATTAACCACCTGTGATATGAAGATGACACAACCTTGCTTGCTGAAAGTGAGGATGACTTGAAGCACTTACTGATGAAGATTAGAAACTACAGTCTGCAGTATGGATTATACCTCATGGTAAAGAAAATGAAAATCATTGCAACTGGGCCAATAAGCAGCATCATGATAAAAGGAGAAAATATTGAAGTTGTCAAAGGTTTCACATTACTTGTTTCCACGATAAACACCATTGGAACCAGCAGTCAGGAAATCAGACGATGTATTGCAAAGTGAAAATCTGCTGCAAAAGACCACTTTAAATGTTGAGGAGCAAAGATGTGTTTTGAAGACTAAGGTATGCCTAACTCAAGACAAGGTGTTTTCAATGGCCTTATATGCATATGAAACCTGGATAATGAGTAAGGAAGATTGAAGAAGAGTTAATGCTGTTTAGTTGTGGTGTTGGCAAAAAATATTGAAAGGACCATATACTGTCAGAAGAATTAACAAATCTGTCCTGGAAGAAGTGCAATTGGAATGCTCCTTGGAAGCGAGGATGTCCAGAGTTTCTCTGTCTTACTTTGGTCATGTTCTCAAAACGGACCATTCCCTGGAGAAGGACATCATGCTTGGTAAAGTGGAGGGTCAAAGCAAAAGGGGAAGGTCCTCAACAAGATGGATTGACACAGTGGCTGCAACTATGGGCTTAGATATAGTGAGGATTGTGAGGCTGTCACAGGACAGGGCAATGTTTCATTCTGTTATGCATAGGGTAGCTATGAATCTGAGTTGACTCAAAGACATCTAATAATAATAATAACAACAGGACTGTGGGTATGATTCTCTGATCACTGGTTATGTAAAGTAGCTTAGGGAAGTCTGGGTGGGTATTTCCCACAGTCTGTTGTTTATCCATGGGTCGGGAGTGAGTCAGAGACACTTGCTAAGTTGGTGGGGTAGCAGATATAGTGGGTATATCTGTATAGGTTCCATAGCTCCTGAGTGATGAGAAAAAGGTGGAGGAGAGAGAGAAAAGAAAGAAGAAAAAAGAGAAAAGGAAGAAATAAGAACAAAGAAAATGAAAAAGAGGAAAGTAAAAAACAAGTAACACCAGCACAAGAATTAACTGCCAAATACCACATGGTGGTGGGAGGGGGTGCCACCTCCTTGGGAGCTATGGTCATGCAGCACAAAGTATTATATGAAATTCACTGGAACTTTTACTTCATTAGCTTCTTCATATAACAGTTTTCCAACTTACAATGCCTTCTCTTTAATATGTTTTAATATCATATCTGTTCTGGATTTCTACACTTTCTAAAATCTTGTTCTTTGGAATCTTGATGCTTTTGCTTTTTCCCATAGATCAAATGTGTAACTTTGCATTTGCACATCATTTCATAAATCATCATCATCATCATTCTTATTACCAAAACTATCATCATAATCATAACATTTGCAGATCTGCAATCTGAGTGTTTTTTTTTTTCCTATTCTCAGATTTCCTAACAACCGATGACTTATGCTTCAATTACCTCAATAATGTATTTTCCAATCTTCTAATAATAATATCAATTCACTTGTTCACCTATTTTCTTTTAAGCAACCATTCACTGACTCTCCTTCTCACTATTTTCCCTGGAAAAAAAAAAAAGTATTTTTCAATATTCATTCTTCATTTCTTGCCTCTGTATAGATCTTTCTCTTTAGAAACAAGTATAACTCATAAACCCTATGTTTTTAAAACCTTTCATTTCTATTTTACGCAATGTAAATTAGGTTAATTTACTTTACTATTAGAGAAGCTGTTTAAAGGTCCTAAGGTATTGGAGAATCTCTTTAAGCTTTGTTAATAAGCTTTAACACATTTCTTCCACAGAGGAGGTAACACTTTGCCAGGAATAAGCAAGGCCAAAAATTCAGATTTCTTGGCAAACAGTTGCTCATCTCTCTAGTGCTTGCAGATTTCAGCAGCCCGTCATCATTGTCTGTTGTTTGTTTAATCAACAGGGTAACCAAAATAACCTGACTTCATGGATTCCAGAAATGAAAGGAAGTGCACAGGGCTTGTTTAATTAGTTAAAGGTAAGGATGGCAATTCTCCCATCTGCATCAGTAACTATCAAAACAGAAATTGACCTTCATACTAATTCATATTACATAAACACAAGTTATGTGAAAGATTTTCTCAAGAGAAAACACTTAAAAGTAACTTAAATGAAAGAAACAAAAAACAAAAACAAATATCCAAATCAATAAAATCAAAAAACAAACACACAAGCAAGCAAACAAATAAGCAAACAATAATGCTCCTTTGTTCATTTCTAAATTGGTTGTGGTAGCAATAATTGAAAACAGTATGAAAGGCACCTGGGTGTGTGATAGGTGCTAACTCATTTAAACCTTAAATAACATGAGGCAACATTGTTACCACCACCTTACTTGAGAAAAAGTTGGAACTCAAAACTATATATGTCCTCCTACTCACAAAGTTAATAAATTATATAGAGCCTTATCATGTTATCTTCCATGTTCCTTCCCGTAAAATTTCTACCTTGGTCAGATGTGCTTCCTAACTTGCCTCTAAACATTCTTTGTATATTTAAACTTTTTTTTTTTTCCTCATCTTCTACACTTATTGAACAAATTTCTTCAGGCTTGTACTAAAAATTGGAGAAAGTCTGGCATAAGTTAGGTTATATTTCTCAATGCCTTTTATTTACCAGGCACTAAATGCTGTTCAAGGAGCTCTGGTGGTATAGTACCTAAGGCATTTGACTGCTAACCACAAGGCTGGTGGTTCAAACCCACCAGCCACTCCTTAGAAAGAAGGTTGGGCAATCTACTTCCGTAGTGATGTTGTGTTGTTGTTATGTGCTGTCAAGTCGGACTGACTCATAGTGACCCCTCCTTGGGTTTCTGAGGCAGTATCACTACAGAAGCAGTTTGCCCTAATACCACCTCGGAATTCCAAGGAGGGGTTTCTGAGTCACATCTGACTGTACGGCAGTGTGTTTAGTTTTTGTTTGTTTGTTTGTTTGTTTGTTTGTAATTGCTATGCAGGTTATGCTAAACTGTAGGAAAAATTAATCTATATTTTATGGATCAGACACTTGAGATAAAAAAAAAATAAGTGGCCTACTTAGTATCACAAAGCCATAGTAAGTGGTCTGACACAAGATTTAAAGCCATATTCATCTTCTTCCTTGTCTTTTGACCCACACCAGCAAAGTCATATTACTTTAATTTCCTTTATTTAAGTTTCCATTGAGTCAGTCTCAACTCATGGTGACCCCATGTGTGTTAGAGTAGAACTGTGCTCTATAGGGTTTTCAGTGGCTTATTTTCTTGGAAGTAGGTTGTAAAGGCTCCCCCCACTCCCCCCAAGGAGCTTCTGGGTGAACTTACACCACGAAGTTTTCACTTAGCAGCCAAGCATGTTAACTAACAATTTATAACACCCAAGGATACCATTTCATACATAAATACCATTAAAATAACTTCATTTATTTTTAACTGAATAATTTTACTTAAAAGGAGAGTTTGGAATCTAATTTTGTATTGAGTTATTTAAACAATGTTTATGGAGCATTTGACATTCAGCACACTCTCAGAGGAGAGATAAATAGTGATTAAACAATGAAAAATATCAAACAAACTCACTGCCATTGAGTCAGTTTCTACTCATAGCAACCCCCTTTGAGTTTCCAAGGTGGTAAATCTTTACCAAAGTAGATTGCCCAGTCTTCCTTCTGTAGAGTGGCTGGTAGGTTTGAACTTCTAGCTTTCTGTTTAGTAGTCAAATGCCTTAGACACCAGAGCTCCTTAAATAAACTTACTATTCAGAAGAAAATATAAGGATGGGAATAAATTACTTCAGTCAAATGAGATAACTATTAAAGTATATATTTATTTTAAAATTTGACTATTTAACACCAAAGAAAGTCATCTAATCTCTAGGTTGAGATAGAAAGATGCCCTCTCCAATAATAATTTTGGGGAAAATAACTTTGTATTCTCCCCATATGTACTGTCACCATTGTTCATGTTGGATAACTTAGAATTGCTTAATTTACTGTATATGTCCATGCCTTCAAACATATGTAGCACCAAGCTGTAGTATTCTTTGCCCTCAAATCAGATCTCCCTAAAACCCAGATTATAGGTCACTTATTAGACCCAGGACATGTTTTTCCCAGGACATCTCAATCTCAATTCAATATTAACTCAATCAAGACATAAATGACACTTCAGAAAATTGTCATAAATATACTCTTGACATTGACTAGACAGCATAACACTTGAGGGAAAGATCTTGATGTTTGAACATTTCTTGGTGCAAAGTAGGTACTCTGTAAATTGTTGTTTGAAGAATAAATCTATCAACAATGAAAATGAGAATATCCCATATATGTTTTTAAATGTTTTATTTTTAGCCTTATTAATATTTTTCTCTTTCATATGCTTTTATTTCTTAAGTTTTTTTTTTTTTTTTTTAATTTAAGAAAGTACAAGGAATAAGGCCAAGGCTATAGTAATAGAAATAAAGTGTTATTTCCATATATTCTTTATAGGATTCCACTACTTAGATATGAACATATTTTCTTCCATATGTTCATCACATGTTATTCTAGATGAAAAAATTAAACACTGCAGATTAAATTAAAATTTCTATTGACTCCTACAGTATAACCTCACTCTAACCTCACTTCCAGAGTCAATACTTGAGGTTAATTTGATATGTGTGTGTGTGTGTATACACACATACATGAATGATATTTAGAATCAATTGAATGGAGTTATTCATCAACATTTATTATTATTAAAATTATATAAAATAGTATACTTCTAGTATAATAAATAGATGTTTAAATAAACATCTACTTATTTAATATTTACATATATCCACTCATCTTTACCACTTGTCCGTCAGTTGATCATTCTTTGGTGGCTTGCAAATTGCTGTGATGCTGGGAACTACATCTTTGGTATTTCAAACATCAACAGGGTCATCCAAGGTGGACAGATTCCTGCCAAGCTCCCAGATTAAAGTGGACTAGGAAAATGGACCTGGCAATCTACATTAGGGAAAAAAAAAAAAAAAAAAAACTCAGTGAAAAGCTATGGATAGCTGCAGAACATTGTCTTAAAATAGTACTGGAAGATGACCCACTCTGGTTAGAAGGCACTCAAAATAGTACTGGAGAAGTGCTCCATATCAAAGTAGAGTCTACATTAATGATGTGTATGGAGAAAAATATTTGGGATCTTTATTTCATAATGTGCTCCAACTCAAAATGAGAAGAAATAGCTATAAGTATCTATTAATAATCAGAACAATCAGAATGTACAAAGTATGAATAAAGGAAAATTGTAAGTTGTCAAAAATGAAACGGCACACTTGCAGATCAATATCCTAGGCATTAGTGAGCTGAAATGCACTGGTGTTGGCTATTTTGAATTGGAAAATCATATAGTCTAGTGTGCCAGGAATGAAAAGTTGAAGAACAGACCCATCATTGTCAAAAAGTAAATTTCAAGATTTGTCCTGGAGAACAGTGCTGTCAGTGATAGGACAATATCCATATACCTATAAGGAAAGCCAGTTAACAGAACTATTACTCAAATTTATGCACCAACCCCTAATGTCAAAGATGAAGGAACTGACAACTTTACCAAATTCTGCAGTCTGAAATTGATCAAACATTCCATCAAGATGCATTGATAATTATTAGGGTTTGAAATGACAAAGTTTGAAACAGAAAAGAAGGAACAGTAGTTGGAAAATATGGCCTTGGTGATAAGAAATGATGGCAAAAATCAGAATTTTACAAGACCATTGACTTATTAATTAGAAACACATTTCTTCAGCAATATAAACAAAGACTGCATATTTGGACCTTACCTGATAGAATAAACAGGAAGAAATTTGACTACATGTGTGGAAACACATAATGGAGAAGCTCAACATTACTAGCCAAAACAAGGCCAGCGGCCAACTACTAAACATACCATCAATTGTTCATATGCAAGTTAAAATTCATGTTGAAGAAACAACTTTCAATATATACTTCCAGAATTTAGAGAACATTTTAAGAATACCTTTATACACTGTTTACTAATGATTGAATACCAGAAGTCATGAGATATCAATGATATCATACATACATAAAGAAAAAATATCTTTAAAAGGACAGAAAAGAAAGAAGAGACCAAAATGTGTGTTAGAAGAGTCTGAAACTTGCACTTAAACATAGAGTAGATAGTAGCATAATGAAATGTACAAAGCTGTGAATTTAGAAAACAAAAGGGAAGAACACACTTGGCATTTCTCAAGAAGGAAAAAATTCAAGCCTCGAGTTGTAACATTAAAGAATTCTAAGGATGAAAAATTTAATGATGCAGCAAGCATCAAGAGATGATGGAGGAATACCCAAGGGTCACTGTACGAAAAAAGGAATAGTGGACATGCAACCCATTAATGAAATAATATGTGATCAAGGACCAATAGTATTGAAGGAAGAAATGCAAGCTACATTCAAGTCATTGGTAAAAATTAAGGCTCCAGGAATTGATGGAATACCAACTGAGATGCATCAACAAATGAATATTACACTGAAAGTGCTCATTTGTCTATTCTAAGAAATTTGGAAAATAGCTACTCAGACAATAAATTGTAAGAGATCCATACTCATGTTGATTCCAAAGAAAGGTGATCTAACAGAATGCAGGAATTATCAGACAATATCACTGGGCAATCTACTTCTATAGAGATCTGCCTTGGAAACCCAAGCGGGGATTGCTATGATTTGGAATTGACTTGATGGAAGTGAGTTTGCTTTGATTTTTTTAATATCATTAAGATAATATTCAAGTAAAAATTTTGCTGAAGGTAATTCAAAAACAGTTGCAGAGATATTTCAACACAGAACTACCAGAAATTCAAGCCAGATTCAGATAAGGACATGGAACTGGGATATCATTGCTAATGTCAGACATATACTGGGTGAAAGTAAACATTACCACAAAGACATTTGCCTGTATTTTATTGACTACACAAAGGTGTGTATACATGTGGATCGTAACTAAATTATGGATAACATTGCTCATGTGGAACCATATGAAGATCAAGAGGCAATTGACTGAACAAAGCAAGGGTGCAATGTGTGGTTGAAAATTGGAAAATGTACACCTGAAGTTTATATCCTTTCATCATATTTGTTCAATCTATGTACTGAACAAACAATCCTAGAGGATAGGCTATATGCAAAAGAAGGCATCAGTTTTGGAGGAAGAATAATTAACAACCTGTTATATGCAAATGGTATTTTCAGCAACCTAATAAACATGCAAAAGCTGGACAAAGAATAAGGAAGCCCAAAGAAGAATTAATACTTTTGAAATGTAGTGTCAAGAAAGAATATTATATGCATCATGGACTGCCAGAAGAACAGATAATACGGTCTTCAGAAAAGTACAACGATAATGTGCCTTAGGAGCAAGGTTGGCGAGACTTTGTCTCATTTACTTTGGACATGTAATCAGAAGGGACAAATCCCTGGAGAAGAAATCATTCTTTGTAAAGTAGAGAGTCAGAGAATAAGAGGAAGGCCCTCCATGAGATGAATTGACAGTTCCCGCAACAACGTGCTCAAACATAACCATGACTGTGAAGATGGCACAGGGCAGGGCAATGTTTCATTCTATTATATATGGGGTTGCTATTCACGATGTGTAGGAACAATCTCCTTCACACATAACAATAACAACACACATCCAGATAATTCTTTTCTTTCATCCTTAGTATATGAATATACTACATTTAATTTATCTATTTTCCAATGTTGGACAATTAAATCCACATAATTGAATACAATCCCCATTATGTGGTTTATTATCAACTTTGAAGCAACATTTCTTAATTGACTTGATGGCAATGAATTTGTTTGTTTTCTTTGAATACCAAAACAAAACAAAAGAAAACAAACAAGCAAACAAAAACACATTGTCAAGAAGTAGATTATGATTCATGGTACGCCTATGTGTTATAAAGTAGAATTGACATCCATAGGATTTTCTGTGCTGTAATCTTCATGGAAGAAGTTTGCCAGGCCTGTCTTCCACAACACTGATTGAAGGAAGGGTTCAAGCCTCTAATTTTTTATTAGTAATACAGCGCAAATCATTTGCATCACTCAATGACTTTTTTTTCTTATAACAACAGGGGTTTATCTCTAGCTCACATAAATTTTGATGTTAGCCAAAAAGCTTTCTTCCATCCTATTGTAGCTCCTCAGTCTAAAAGAAGTGTCTTTCACTGCACAGTTGTTGGGCAAAAAGGGATCACTTTTATTCATATTTAATAATCAGAATGACTCACAGGGACATCATTTACCTGCACTTTATTCTGGGAAATATAGATGAGTACAGTCGTGCCTTGGAGATATTGTGAGTTTGGTTCCAGATCACTGCAATAAAGGGAAAATTGCAATAAATGAGTCTTATGATTTTTTTTGGTTTCCCAATTCATATGAAAGTTATGTTTACACTATACTATGGTCTATTAAGTATGCAATAGCATTATGAAAAAGTTTGAAAAATTCTGAGTCACCAAAATGTAACAGAGCCATGAAGTGAACACATGCTGTTGCATAAATGACAGATAGACTTGCTCGACTCAGGGTTACCACAACCTTCAATTTGTAAAAAGCACAATATCTGTAAAGTGCAATAAAGTGAAGTACAAGGAAATGAGGTATGCATATATGTGGGATGTTTGAGCTTAGCTATAAAAAGGAGCTTTGGTGTCTGATGGGGCAGTGGTTAAGACATTTGGTTGATAACCAATAGGTTGGTAGTTTGAACACATCAGCTGTTCCATGGCAGAAAGATGAGTCAGTGTGCTTCTGTAAAGACTTGCAGCCTTGGAAACTCAATGGGGTGGCTATGAGTTGGAATCAACTCAATGGCAGTGAGTTTGGTTTTGGCTTATTATATACTGTTGATTCATTAACATTAATTTTAAAAGCATTATAACTCATGCTTGAACAAGTTTATCTAACACACATATTTTCTCCATAAAGCACATCACTGTTTTCTCCTGCTATGAACACTAGGGAGCACTTCAGTACTACCCTTGGAATCCATTTCTAATAGCAAAATCACCAACAGAAAGCACAAGAATGTGAAAAATGTGGCACTATTAGAATAAGAAGGGGATACTTATTTACCTACCTTATGAGAGTGAAACACAAAAGGGTATCATGCTTGGTAAACTAAAGGGTCAGTAGCACAATATCAGCTGGAGATGTAAGCATTAGGCAACACAAAATTTTGCCATTTTGCATATGTTCACAAATGATTAGCAAAGCACCTCAAGTATTACTTTTGAAGTTACAAGTGAATTTTAGCTAGCAGGAAAATTCACAATACAGACCTTTGAATACAGAAACAGACATACACACACAGGAGTAACATTGTCTATTAACTTTGTGGATCATAACAAAGTATGGATAACTTTGCAAAAAATGGAAATTCCAAAGCACTTGGTTGTGCTCATGAGGAATCTGTTGAGAGACCAAGAGACAGTCATTCCAACAGAACAAGCAGATACTGCATGGTTTAAAAGCAGGAAGATATATATTAAGGTTGTATCATTTTACCATATTTATTCAATCCGTATGCTGAGCAAATAATCTTAGAAGCTGGACTATATGCAGAAGAACATGGCATCAGAATAGGAGAAAGAATCACTAACATGTGCTATATGCAGATTATACAACATTGTTTGCTGAAATTGAAGAAAACTTAAAACACTTAGTAATGAAGATCAAAGACTACAGCTTTCAGTATGGATTACACCACAACATAAAGAAAATAAATTACTCAGAAACAATATCCTGAAAAATGTATAAAAGATTGTAGTTGTCAAGGGTTTCATTTTACTTAGATCCACAATCAAAGTCCCTGGAAGCAGCAGTCAAGAAATTGAAAGATGGGATTGCATTGGGTAAGCATGCTGCAAAAGACCTCTTTAAAGTGGTTAAGAAGCAAAGATACCATTTTGAAGACAAGGTGTGCCTGACACAAGCTATAGTATTTTCAGTAGCTTTACAGTGCATGTGAGAGCTGGTCAATGAATAAGACTGAAGAAGAATTGATGGATTTGAATTGTGGTGTTGGTGTCATGGACTGCTAGAAGAACCAAATCTGTCTTCCAGGAAGTACAGCCAGAATACTCCTTTGAAGTGAAAATGGCCAGACTTTGTCTTTTTGGTCATATTATCAGAAGGAATCAATCTTTGGAGAAGGATATCATGCTTGGAAAAGTAAAGGGTCAGCAAAAATGAAGTAGACCCTAGACAAGGTGCATTGAGACAGTGGCTACAATGATGTGCTCAAACATCACACTGATTGTGTGGATGGCACAGGACCAGGAAGTGTTTTGTTGTGTTGTACACAGGGTTATTAAGAGTAACAACCAATTCAACAGTGCTTAACAACAGTGAAAACATATGTTTTCAGTTAGAACTAGAGTATATTCACTCTTCAATTATCAACATGGTTAGGTTCCAGGGACCAGGTCATAAAGAAAATCAGCATTGTGTGAAAGTGGAAGATGAACAAATTAGATTACAAAATGAAGGATGACTACATTGTTACCAACTACCAAACCACTGAGAATCATGGTCCAGCCAAGTTAACACATAACCTTAAGCATCATAGCCAGTGTTACCCTCACCTTGCACCTCAGGATTCATTACTGTTAGATGTTTGTCATTAATGCACAAAATAGTGATTTTTTTTTTCTTTTACTATTGTTATAAATGTACAATGCCAGATTACAAGGTAATAGATAAATGACAAGTAGATGTAGTTTTTATTCTAGGCCTAGTTTAGTTACACTACTAAAGTATGGCCCTCCCTTGAATATTACTGAATGTTCCAAGAATCCAATGAAGTCTCCCCATTCTGGATGGAGGATATTCAAATGATCCCTGACCCTTACAAGCTCTGAAAATTATTTGTCTTACAGTTGCAAACAAATTTTCTTTCCCAGAAAGCTGCTATTATTTTATTTGATGTCATTTAATGCTATGTACATACTAGTATTTAGGGAAAACTAATAGATCCCTAAGTAGATTTCTGGAGTGTATATTTCAGGATCTTCCTTCTCTCTAGAGTGCTGAACCACAATTTCTAGCCTTTGTGACAACCATAAATTTCAGGTTGTGTTTCCTCTACTCAGTGAGATTTTCACATTTGGTTTGAGGTCATCCTTCTGTGATACAGTGTGGAATTTACATCTAGGAAGAAAGTTCAAACAATGGTTAGACTCATTTAATTTATTTCTCTTCTCTTATGAATTTCATCTCTGTGCTGCCCACAGTCCAATGTCAGAAAAATGTTCTCCTATATTTTCTCCAGTTGTGTAGCTATTACAATGGGAGGGTAATTTCAGAACAGCCTTCATAATTAAAAACAAAAGTCCTAGAAACTCTTGTCTTTTTCTTCTTGACCATAATTACATATTCCATTAAGTATAATTAAAAATAATTTACCTTTTTTTCTCGTGTTTAGAGCAGAGTTGTAGAGAGGACTATGTGCTCACTCCTCCATCTTTATCTGAGTTATCAGACTACTTACATTCCTTCTTTTAAAATGTCTTATTTAATTAAGCCACACTGTTAAATAATTATTGTCCTGTCTTAACTCTACTTTGGTCTGTAATGATGTCATCCTCTCCTCTTGCAATTTGAATTTCCTAATATAACCAATAGCAGTCTTAGCAGGAAAAGAATTCCGATTGTTCATGTAGCAGTTCCAAGGAAGTCATTTAGTGGAGTTGTTTGTTTCCTGTGGCTACTCCAAGATCACCACTCTCTCTCTCTTGTTTTTTAATTGTGATTTGGGTGAAAGTTTGCAGAACAAATTCACTTTCCATATAGCAGCTCACATACACTTTGTCCCATGGCATTGACTGTAATTTCCCACAATGCAACAGCTCCTTTCCCACTCCCTCCCGATAGTTACCTCTTCCCTGTGTCCTTACCTCCCATGCAATCCTGTTCCCCAAGTTGTCTCCCTATACATACATAGCCCTTCCATTCTCCCATGATTGATCTCTCTAAGAAGCGTATCTTGTTGTTGTTGTTATGTGCCATCGAGTCAGACCGACACATAGCGACCCCTCCTTGGGTTTCCGAGGCAGTATCACTATGGAAGTAGATTGCCTCATCTTCCTTCCGAGGAGTGGTTGGTGGGTTTGAACCACCAGCCTTCTGGTTAGCAGTCAAATGCCTTAGGCACTATGCTACCAGAGCTCCAAGAAGTTTATCTAGCTAATGTAAATATTCAGCTCATAAGCCAGTCTTTTGTTTGGCTGGAAACCACAGGAGTGGGTTGAATTCCAAACCTGAAGGGCAGTTAGGGCCATAGTCTCATTGGTTCCATTAGGCTCTATCAAACCACCTTTTTTTTTTTTGACGATTTTAAGTTTTGTTCCACATTGTTCCCTCTCTCTATCCAGGATTTCCTGCATAGATCCCCCTCCAAAGATCACCACTCTTTTAAGGAAAATGGGTATTATTATTTGCTTAGCCTGACCCATATGATCACTACATGCCATAGACTTAAGGGTGGTTACCCAAAGGAACATGAGGACAGTGGTGGTTCAGTGATAGAATTCTCATCTTCATTATGGAAAACTCAGGTGTGAGGTTTGCTTTCTGACAATGAACTTCATGTACAGGCACCACCCATCTATCAGTGGAGGCTACCATGTTTCTGTGTTGCTTAAAAGGTTTCCATGGAACTCCTAGACCCAGACAGACAAGGATGAAAGGCCTGGTAATCTGCTTCTAAAACTTGGTAAGTGAAAATAAATGCATTGTAGTGGTCTGACTATGCAAGAGTAGCTAACATTAATAACACAAAACAACAAGTCTCAGACATACAAAAATAGGTGTTCACTATTATTATACACTGTCCTATATGTATATTATTTACTTTTCTCATATTTAATTTTTGAAATAAAGCATATACTCCTTGAAGACTTCAACAATATAAGTCACAGAACTATCCAAAAAAGGTCTAAAATAAATATAGGAACATTATAGTAATAATTTCATTTCCAGTATTATCTTTTATTACTTCTCCAAGTTATACAGCTATTGTAATTAAACTGCTCTATTCATTGTTTACTGAAACATGCCTTGTGATTTCCTCTGCTCATTTCTCAAACCACTATTCCCATGTAGAATGTCTCCAGACCTCACATTCTTTCACAATGAAAAATTCTACCCATTCATCAAGGCTTCATCTATAAAGCCTTACCTAATCACACAGGCTTAAAATCATCTCTGGTTCTCTTTCCTCTGAAATTCCTTAAGTGATCAGGCCATTCCTTTTGCACTTATTGTACTAAGCAATATTCTCACTAAACTCACTGAAATATTAGTGGTCACATTTATATGCAGCTTCTCTTACCTAAACAAACAACAACCAAATTCCCAATGAGTAGATTCTGACTCAAGTTGACCCCATACATGCAGAGTAGAACTGCATTCCAGAGGGTGCTCAAGGCTTTAATCTTTTAGAAGCAAATTCCCTGGACTATCTTCCAAGGTGTTTCTGGGGGAGTTTGAACTACCAACCTTTCTATTAGTAGTTGAGCACCATCAGTAACTCTTTATTTTACATAAAACCAAACCCAAACCCACGGCTATCGAGTTGGATCCAACTCATAGGGACTCCTCCTTAAGTTTTCTAGCTAGTATCACTACAGAAGTAGATTGCCCAAACTTCCTCTGAGGAGTGACTGATGGGTTTGAACCGCCAGCCTTCTGGTTAGCAGTCAAATGCCTTAGGCACTTAAAATTCTTTGGAGCAAATATTTTGCTTTATACCTGAAGTGTGAGTAGTAGTTGTTGTTGTTATGTGCCGTCAAGTCAGACCTGACTCATAGCGACCCCTCCTTGGATTTCTGAGGCAGTATCACTACAGAAGTAGATTGCTTCATCTTCCTTCCGAGGAGTGGGTGGTGGGTTTGAACCGCCAGACTTCTGGTTAGCAGTCAAGTGCCTTAGGCACTACATTATTGAAGCATAGCACAAACTCTCATTCTACATAAGTTACTTTTTGATCATGATACATAATTACTGAAATTAAGTTTCTATGTTTGCTGTGTGAATGTGATGAAATCTGCCTAGATTATGTCAAATATCATCATAATATGGGGTCATAAAATGAGGTCATTTTCTTAAAATAAATTTTTAAAAACCGTCTCATAAGCATCACTAGGCCTTATAGCCAGCCAGAGTTAAACAAATATTTTTGATTGATATTAAAAATTATGATGTAAGACTCCTACCTGACCTATTATGTATTTTGACTTCAATATTTATTTAACTGAACACAGATAGGATATTAACATGCAGAAAAACAGATTATATACTGCTTGATTTTCCTTACTCTGCAACTTTTTTCTGTAATGGACAGAAAATTGTAGCTAGAACTTTTTAGGACTACAAAGACATTGAAAACCCTATGGAGCAGTTCTACTCTGGAACACAAGAGGTTGCAATAAATTGGAATCAACTCAAAAACAACAGGTTGTGGTTTATGATTATATTACTGCTGTAATTTTTTAAAAAAATCTTTTTAAAAGAAGCATATTTGAACATTATGGATTAATAGTACTTAAGGAGCTCTGGTGGCATAGTGCCTAAGTCATTTAACAGCTAGCCAGAAGGTTGGTGATTCAAACCCACCAGCCACTCCACTGAAGGAAGACTGGGCAATCTACTTCTGTAAATATTTACCACCTTGGAAACTCAAAGGGGGTCACTCTGAGTGAGAATTGACTGAAAGGCACTGAGTTTGGTTTTCTTTCTTTCTTTTCTTTTCTTTTTTTTTTTGGTTATAATGTCCAAGTGTCCAAGGCATTTGACTGCAAACCAGAAGGTTGATGGTTCAAACTCACGAGCTGCTCCATGGAAGGAACATAGGGCAATCTACTTCTGTAAATATTTACTGCCTTAGAAACCCAATGAGGGTAGCTATGAGTTGGAATCTACTCACTAGCAGCAAGTTCATGAATAGGTGTTGGGCATATCAACAATATTGCTTTCTAAACCGAACAATTTAAGGTCATAAATTTTCTTTAGTTGAAATTGGGCTGAGGTTTGTAAAACAGAAAGGAGAGAAAGAGAGAAAAATACATATACGATTATATTTTTTTGTTTGTGTTTCAGCCAGCATCACCATTGCAGGAAGGAATTCCCTTAAAAATTGTTGTTGTTGTTGTTATGTGCCGTCGAGTCAAACCCGACTCATAGCGACCCCTCCTTGGGTTTCCAAGTCAGTATCACTACAGAAGTAGAATTGCCCAACCTTCCTTCTGAGGAGTGGCTGGTGGGTTTGAACCGCCAGCCGTCTGGTTAGCAGGCAAGTGTCTTAGCCACTATGCTACCAGAGCTCCTTAAAAATAGCTACCATTTATTAAGGTACTGCTGTACATAGACATATTTTTCGATGGTCTTATAAGGAGCTTAATAATTCTATTTTTCAGGTGAGGAAGTTAAGTCTCAGAGAACTCAGGTAAAGCAAATGGCAAAGCTATGTTATTACTACCCACATGGTATTTATTCTAAAACATGTAACCTTGATAATATTACGCTATCATGTAACTAGCTTCAAGAAAATAACTTGACTGAATTTGAACAGACTTAGTAAGTCCCTGGGTATCACAAATGGTTAATTCCTGGGCTAATAAGTGAAAAGTTGGCAGGCTGGCAGTTCAAACCCACTGAGTGGCACCTTTGAAGAAAGATGTGGTGGTTTGCTTTGGGAAGGTCACAGCCATGAAAAGCTTATAGAGCAGGGAATCACAGGAAGTCACCATGAGTCAGAATCAACTTGATGGCAACAAATATGGTTTGGTTTGAACCTATACAATAGCTTACTGGTTAATTTTTCTTTAAATAGAGAAATGTGTATGCCAAGAGGATTTTTGCATAATAGTTCATCCTCAAGTTCTCCTTCATTTTTACTTATCTGAAATCAGAATCTTGTACTCAGAGCATCAAAACCTTTCCCTCAGTGATCAGTGTTGCTTTTACAATGGAAGATTACCAGTATAAGACTTAATGAAAGAGAAAATAAGCTCTAGAAAAACAAAGATTCTATTTTCATAGTAATTTACCATTCAGTGTGTGATAAAGGAGGCAGACAAATGCATGATCTAGCCCTGTGATATATCCCTTAGGAAATATTATGTAAGTTAACTGTATAAGATGTCAGGTATTTTTTAAATAGATTTTCAGTAAAGCATCTGTCAGAGCAGCACTAGGTAACCAGAACACACTTCAAGTTAATTTTCCCTCTATTAGGAATGCAGAGCAAGGGCAGGTATTAGTTGAAAGACTGAAATACCAATCAGAGTAGAAATTCTTATATTTTTCATTTATATATGTGACTAATTTTTGGTGAACCATGATCATTGAACTTATTCTTTACACTTACATTGTAAAGTAATTATCTATTAATCTGTGTTTCTGTTTCCTCAGTCTTACTAACTTTTTGAATATAGATACTTTATGCCAACTGAAACTCGAACTCCAAATCTTGTCTTAGAATTCAATGTGCTTATTGAAATGAAATCTCTTATGTGATCAATCTTTCTTTTGTTCTTATTAAATGATTCTTTGAAGTGTTCCAAAACATGAACCTATTCTAAGATTATATTCTAAGTCAATGATCTTAAGTAGTGATTGGTTTTTCTTTTTCATAAAAATTATCACACATCTATAAAACCATAACCCATTATCATTGAGTTGATTCTGATTTATGGTGACCCTGTCTGTTACCTTGAAAAACTGCTCCATGTGGATATTTTGGCTGTAATCTTTAAGAAAGCAAATTGGCAGGCCTTTCCTCTACAGTGCCACTGGGTGAGTTCTAACCAGTAACATTAGGTTAGTAGATGAGAGCAAACTATTTGTACCACCCAGACTTCTATCACATAACTATAAATATTATAAATAAAATATTAAGTGGAACATGTACTTATGATTCCAGGTCTATAAAAAGGCAGAATTAAATTGCTTTCATTTTTCTATCTAGTCATATTATTTTTCTTTTACAATGAGAGTACATAAAAATATGGCCTCCTAACCTAATCACCTCATACATTTGTGGAATGGGTAAGTATTTAAATAATGAAATTTTCTCTTTTTTTCATTTCAGCTCATCAAGATGTTAAAAGATCTTTAACCAGGGACAAAGTTATGATAACTTCTTATATACAGTCAAACACCTTGATGGACAAATTGTTGGAACTGTAGGCAGGGGGAAGGAACATCAAGTTTAATTGGCATAAAGTACTACACAAAAACATTATTCTAAGTCCTACTTTGGTGAATAGCAACTAGGGTCTTAAAAGCTTACAAGAAGGATATCTACATGCAATAATTGGCCTTTACCTGTCCAAAGCAAAAAGAATGAAGAAAACCAAAGACAAATGGAAACAATTAGTCCAAGGGACTAGTGAACCATGTAAACCTCAGCCTATATGACCATGAGACCAGAAGGCCTAGATGGTTCCTGGTTACCACTGTCAACCACTCAGAAGGGGGTTGGGGCAGGAGATCCTGGATAGAGTGGAAGAACAATGTGGACCAAAACTCAAAATCATTAAAAGAAGAGGATTACTTGTGAAACCCCTGAAACTTTGGCCCCTAGTTGTCTTTAGGCCTGGAATTGAACTCACTCCCATGGCTTTCAACCAAACAACAGACAGGAACATAGGGTGAACATTTACACCAGGTAGATACACACCTTAAAAAAACCAATCATGGGAGAAGAGAAGTATTTGCATGGGGACCTAACTCAGGTGCAGGAATGCATAAGAAAGAAGGATACAGAGAAGAGGTAACTACAGGGAAGAAGTGGTATGAGAGCTGTTATATTTTGGGGATTGCAGTCAATGTTAAACAATAAAAAAAAAAGGATAAAATAATTTTAAGTAGATGCTAAAATCCAACCAAATAAATGTAAAGTCAAATTTTAAAAAATAGTTCTGTATGACACCAAAACAAATAGTGATTTTGACAAGGTAGTCAATTCCATGACTCAGTCAACAAAAGGAGTCAAATCAGCCAATCAATAATATATTAATTGAGTTGTATTTATTTATAGCCTTCTCTTAGTTCCTTACGCTAACTTTTGCCACTCTGAGGTCTCATAAATTCAAGATGTAAAGAAACACACATGGATATTGGAAGCTATCATAGGAGCTCTGGTGACATAGTGCCTAAGACATTTGACTGCTAATCAGAAGGCTGGCAGTTCAAGCCCACCAGCTACTCCTCAGAAGGAAGATTGGACAATGTACTTCCACAGAGATACTGCCTCAGAAATGCAAGGAGGGGTTGCTATGAGTCAAATTGTCTCGATGGCAGTGAGTTTGGTTTTGGCATTTGGTACCTATGACATAAGCATTTATCATTCTTAACATTTGTCTTTTTTTTTTTTTTTAATTATTTTTCCACATTTCTTCTTCATACTGGTTTATTCAAAGTTGGTGATAATAATTTACCTAGGTTTTCTCCTAAAACTTTTATCTTACTCATAAGCTCTCCTCAAACTACTATTGTTAGGGTGGACATGCAACCAAGTTTGCTTTGATGATCCTGTTTAATACCTCTTGTCTTGGCCAAATCATTAATATCACCCTATGTCATCTCACATATATCTTAGTTGGTGAAGATAAATTATATGGTTACTCCATCCATAGCCACAAACCCAATTTGACCTATCCCAATATGGAGCAGCTCTTCAGTATGATGAAACTTTGATACACAAGACACTCATACCTGAAGTAAATTTTCTATCCCTTTTTGCAGACATATGCACATTTGTAAACAATACTAGTCTGAAAGAATGATTACAGACAAAGAGAAATGTAAAGACTTTGGGAGTGAGGCACATACTGACCAAATCATTGATGATAGAGAAAAATAAGGAATAAGTCTATTCTAAAATGGAAAACAATGTGTGTGTATTTGTCGCTTATTATTGGGGTAACAAATTACCATGGATTTACTGTTTTATAATGACACAAATTTATTATCTTGCAATTCTGGAGGTCATAGTTCAAAATCAATCTCACTGTGCTAAAGATATTGGCAGGGGAGATTCCTTTTGAATGATCTTCCAGAGACTTTATCTTGCCTCTTCCATTTTCCAGAGTTTGGTGACATTTCTTGGCTTGTGATTGAATATTTTAAATCTATTTTTCCATCTATCATTAACTTCTCTTTGATTTTTAAATTCTTACCTTCTTCTACTAAGGACTCTTTGGATTGTACTGGGCCTAGCAGTGTAATACAGATAATACCCTCATGTCAAGATCCTTAAGTGAATCCCATCTAAAAATTTCACCATGTACGTAACATATTAATAGACCATTATTTTGTCTACCACAGTCTTTTTCTTGTGTCTAAAGACTCGTATTCTTCCAACACAAAAATTATACTCACCTCATGTCAACATCCAAAAGAGTTTCAATCCATTACAGAATCAACTTAAAGCCCCAAATTCCACCCACTCTGACATATATGCCAAACATCTAAAAACTGTCAAAAAATTAAGTAATCATCAAAAATAAACTGTGACACATTCATGGAATAAAGTATTGCCTGTAGTAAGCTATTTAGAATCAAGAATGCATCTCAAAAATGATGTCAAGTGAGGCAAAAAGAAAAAAAAAAAGTGTGCACTGTGTGATTTTATTTCTGTAAAGTTCAAAATCAGGCAAAACATATTTATATTTGTGTCTTTTGGGGGACATTGAACCTTATTGGTAGGTGGCAAAGCAGGAGTTTTCCCTGATGCTGATACATGGTGTTGTCCATTAAGAAATTCATTTAGCTGTACAATTATAGTTGATATAATTTTACGTATGTATGTTCTAATCCAATAGCAAAATTTAATTTAAAATTATATTTGAGATCCCTAATATACTTTCCAAGAATGTCTGGTAGCATAGTGGTTAAAACATTTGGCTGCTAATCAAAAGGTCAGCAATTCAAACTCACCAGGCACTACATAGGAGAAAGATGAGCCAGTCTGCTTCCATAAAGATTTATAGCCTTGGAAACCCTATAAGGCAGTTCTATTCTGTCCTATAGGGTTTCTATGAGTCAAAATTGATTTGATGGCAGTGTTTTTTTTGTTTGTTTGTTTGTTTTGTTTTTTTTAGTATACTTCCCAATATAGTATGATGAGTAGCTATTTGGGTGTATGAGTCTAGTGTTACATAAGTTCTTGTCTGGGATATAATGTATAGATGAAGAATTAAAGACTGTATGAAATTCTCAAGAGTGTTAGATAGTATCTCGTGGTAGGTAATGCAGACAACAGATGCAAGACTGATTCTTATGCAATTCAAAGTTAGAGTTTAAAGTAACAAAAATGATTTGGAGATATGTACTGTAAATATGTTTATCCTACATTTGCACAAAATATGGATAACCCTATTAAAGTATTAGCTTCCTATTTGGAGGAGCTGCTAATAAATAATCTATTATTAGTGATAGGATGCTAACTAACTAGAAATTTATCTAACAAAGTTATACTGAACAATGAATGAAGTTGGTTTTCTCCTCATGATCTTCATTTCTTCTGTTGTTATTATTGCTTTCTTTTTCATTTTATTAAAAAGAAAAAAAAAATCAACCAGATATTAAAGAGTTAAAGAATAGTAAGATATAACCAGGTTTGCACAACTTATTTAGCTACAGGAGGTTTCTAATACAACAGATGCTTTCCAATTTCAGGAAATTCAAAGTAGTCTGTATCGTGTTAATATGTGTGTGTGTTTATGTGTGTGTATTTTCACGCCACAAATTTTAATTGTTTGCTTTCTTGACTGTAAAGAAATAAGAGGTAATGAGTTCTTCATTGTTCAATAATTGTGTACTTAAGTTTCAAGCAGCAATTGTAAATTGCTGCTTTACTACAATGTTTGGGTATTTCAGTGCAAATAATCAAAAATACATCTGTTCTCACATAAAGCAGAATGCTTCTGCTATGAAAATAAACAGATGCAGAAAACACAAAAAATATAATCTTGGTGATTTTGGTTGAATTGAATTGGTGGATTTTGCTTTTGCTGTACAATATCTTTAAAATTTTGTATCTATGTATGCACACATCAATATCTATAATACAGCGAAAGAGAAAAATGAGAAGTCCTTCTGCCTACTGAAAGATCAAATCTCTTTCTCCAGAGGACAATATAAGAAAGGAGTGTTTTAGATGTAATTTAGACACAAGACAACACATTTATTGATTTTCAGATATGAAAATTGGAGTGGAAAATCTGGCTGTGGTTCAGACATTTGTTATAAATGAAGACATAAATATACAAGTATTGATAACATTTGGAGCCAAATTTTCATTTTTATACTTGTGAATGTAACTTATAGTTCATTGTCTTCTCTTATCCAAGAACATGTGGCTTTCAGATGTTCTATTTAGGTTTATTCAACCAATGTTTATGGAGTACTTGCTGGCCATCAGCTCCACCCTTGGTGATGGGGATATAGAAGTTATCAAAATGGTCTAAACTTTGCTGTACGGTAGAGAACATTCCAAATGGAGGTATAAGACAATAAGCAAGATAAATAAATATAATTTTTAGGGTAATGATAAGTTCTAAGATGAAACTTGAAGCTGGGAAAAGAGATAAGTGTGTTTTTGTGAGTTTATATGGGAGATGGCAGAAATTTTAGATAGGGTGGCTAAGAGAGATCTCATTCAGTAGATAATATCTGCATGAGTGTATGAAGGAATTGAAGGAATAAGATAGTTGAATAACTTAGAAAGAGCATTCCTGGTAGAGGGCACAGCAAAGGCTTTTGGTCAAGAAATTTGCTGGCATGTTCTGCTACCAACAAAGAGGACAGTGTGGTTGAAGAAGAGTGAGAGTGAGGGGTAAAATAGAAAGAGAATTTGAGAAGTAGCTTGAAACCAGAATACACAGGGCCTTTTACAACATAGTGATACTATTTTGCTGCAGGATGCAGCAGAGGATTAGCATTTGAGGTATTTGGGAAAATAAATAAATAGATTTGATTTGACTTCATTTTAATGGAGTGACTCTGGATGTTGTGTTGAACACAGTTTGAAAGTGGGAAAATATAGACTCAATGAGACCAGTTAGGAGACTTGAATGAGGCCCATCCCATTGCTAGGACAGACATCAGTTATAGATTCCTTGTTCCTCCCCTTTCTAGTATCCCTGGGTTTGGGTGAAAAGAAAAATCAAACAAACAAAAAAAAAAGCCCACTCCACTCCCACTCCTTCTTGAAGCCTGCTGTTCTGTCAAGATAAGCAGCACAGCTAATGTGATAAGTTTCTGACTAGTGCCTAGAGGTCTAACCATAAACCTGCTTGGGTTGTCAGGCCAGGAAATTCCTTGTCCTTCTCCTATCATATGGTAGTTAAGGTTGTGTGTCAACTTGGCTGGGCCTGGTTGAGTGGCTGGGAAGCTGGTGGTAGTTATTGCCCATGATGAGATGGGAAATCAAGCCCATGGTGGGATCTACCACAAGCAGTTGAATAGATTCCTTAGGGATGTGGTCTGCTTCCCACACATAAGCAGCAGCTTTGGGAATGGTCTCCAGCATATGGCACACTTGGACCCTGTGTGTAGCTGAGTCATTGTTCAGAAGCCTGCCATGCTCTGTCTACCTTGGATCTTACAATGGATTTGAGTCAATAGCCTGCCATGCTATTTGATAACATTGGGACTGTGTCATTTCACTTGTCAACTTTAGGCTTGTTAGCCTCAGCAGCCAGTAGCTGCCCGAGTGAATATATGTCTCAAGCTTCAGTGGTCCAGGAGCAGGAGGCAGAGCTGAAGCCCAAGGTTGGGGGCTATCACACAGCCCGTAGAGCCTGGCACTTGCAACTCACACTTCTAGCCTCCAAAAATTGTAAGAATAAACTCCTATTTGTTAAAGCCATCCCATTTATGGTATCTTCTGTTAGAGCAGCACTAGGTAACAAAAACATATGGTGAACCAGACTAAAGCAGAGGCATCTATATTTCTGCTTGAGCGTTTACTGAAGCCAAGGGGGATGAGGTCACTAAGAATCTGTTCCTGCTATTCGCTGTCTTCTTTCCTTTAAATAAAATTAAAAAAAAAAAAGGCTTTCACTTTTCTAACACTGTCTCATGCATGCGATTCCTGTGGACTGCATGGATGTAGAACCCATGAAAGGATTACTGTTTCTAGTTGAGGTCCTTATCCTAGTAGTCCTATGGCTATTTAGAATCTTCATATCACATTTGGGGTAACCTGAATGTGGAATACAGAGGTTTATTCAATAACCTCAGGAGCGGCAGTATATACAGGCAAAAAGGGGCAAGAGGCAAGGCTAGGCCCCAGGACCCCTAGAGTCAGGAAATGGAGGGCTCAGGACCAGCCTCAGGGACCTCTCGAGCAGCAGGATGTCCAGGTTAAAAGGGGCAGAAGCCAAAGCAGGCCCCCAGCCCCCTAGAGCCAGGAAATGGAAGAACCAGGAACGTCCGGAAACCACAGACTGACAGGTTTCAGGCAGGAATTAGGTAAGGGAAGGGTGCAGAGATTTCCAACAGCTAAGGGAGACAAACTTGTCTGTCAGTTTGTCATCCTGTGAAGCGTGCACACTGCTGTGAGTCTTGAGGCGCTGCCATTGGTGTTTCAGATGCCAGCAGAGTTGCACATGGTGCATAGGTTTCAATGCAGCTTACAGAGTAAGACAGACTAGGAAGAAGGAGGAGTCCATCCACTTCTCAAAAATTGGCCAGAGAAAACCTTATGAATAGCAGAGAAACCCTGTCTGACACATTACTGGGCAACTTTATGAATAGGTTGGAAACATCATCTGACACAGTGCAGGAAGACGAGCCCCTTGGTTTGGAAGGCACTCAAAATAGGACTGGGAAAAGCTGCCTCATAAGAGTAGAACCAACCTTAATGATATGGATAAAGTAAGTCTTTCAGGACCTCCAAGTGCTGACATGGCATGACTCAAATTGAGGAGAAACAGCTGCAAACAGGCATTAATAGTCACAACATGGAATGTACAAAGTATGAATCTAGTAAAATTGGAAGATGTCAGAAATGAAATGGAACACATAAAGATTGATATCCTTGGCATAAGTGAGCTGAAGTGGACTGGTTTTGGCCATTTTGAATCAGACAATCATATGATCTACTATGCCAGGAACAACAAATTGAAGAGGAATAGCATGGCATTCATCATCACAGAAGATGTTTCAAGATCTGTCCTGAAGAACAATGTTGTCAGTGATAGGATAATAATCATAGGCCTATGAGGAAGACCAGTTAATATGACTATTATTCATATTTATGCACCAACCACCAAAACAAAAGATGAGAAAATTGAAGATTTTTACCAACTTCTACAGTCTGAAATTGACCAAACATGCAATCAAGTTGTGTTGTTTATCACTGGTGACTGGAATGCAAAAGGTGGAAACAAATAATCACTGGTAGTTGGAAAATTTGGCCTTGGTTATAGAAATAATGCTGGAGATAGCATGATAGAATTTTGCAAGACCAATGATTATTCATTAAAAATACCCTTTTAAACAATACAAACAATGGCTATACACGTGGACTTTACCAGACGGAGTACACAGGCATCAGATTGACTACATCTGTGGCAAAAGGAGATGAAAAAGCTCATTATCTTCAGCCAAAACCAGGTCAGGAGCTGATTGTGGAACAGACCATCAACTGCTCATATGAAAGTTCAACTTGAAGTTGAAGACAATTAAAACAAGTGCACAAGAGCCAACATATGATTTAGAGACCATCTAAATAATAGATTTGATGCATTGAACACCAGTGACTGAAAACAAGAAGAATTGTGGGACGACATCAAAAGCATCATCCATGAAGAAAACAAGAGGTCATTAAAAATACAAGAAAGAAAGAAAAGACCAACATGGATGTCAGAAGAGGCTCTGAAACTTGCCCTTGAGTGGAGAGTAGCTAAAGCAAATGGAAGAAATGACAAGATAAAAGAGCTGAGCAGAAGATTTCAAAGAGCAACTCGAGCAGACAAAGCCAATTACTATAATGAAATGTGCAAAGACCTGGAGTTTAGAAAACCAAAAGGGAAGAAATGCTCAGCATTTCTCAACCTGAAAGAACTGAGGAAAAAAAAAATAAACCTCAAGTTGCAATATTGAAAGATTCTATGGGCAAAATATTGAATAATGCAAGAAACATCAAAAGAAGATGGAAAGAATACACAGAGTCACTGTACCAAAAAGAAATGGTTGATCTTCATCCATTTCAGGAGGTGGCATATATTCAAGAACCAATGGTATTGAGGAAAGAGGTCGAACCTGCGCTGAGGGAGTTGGCAAAGAACAAGGCTCCAGGAATTGATGGAATACCCATTGAGATGTTTCAACATACAGATGCCCTGTTGGAGACACTCACTCGGTTATGCCAAGAGGTTTGGAAGACATCTACCTGGCCAACTGACTGGATGACATCCATATTTGTACCCATTCCAAAGAAAGATGATCCCACAGATTGTGGAAATTATCAAACAGTATCATTAGTATTGCATGCAAGTGAGATATTACTGAAGATAATTCAAAAACAGTTGCAGCAGTATATTGCCAGAGAACTTCCAGAGGTGCAGACTGGATTCAGAAGAGTACATGGAAGGAGGGATATCATTGCTGATGTCAGATGGATCTTGGCTCAAAATAAAGAATACCAGAAAGATGTTTACTTATGTTTTATTAACCCTGCAAAAGCATTTGACTGTGTGGATCATAACAAATTGTGGGTAACATTGAGAAGAATAGAAATTCCAGAACACTTCACTGTACTCATGAGGAACCTGTACATAGAGAAGTAGGCTTTTGTTTGAACAGAAAAAAGGAACACTGCATGGTTTAAAGTCAAGCAGGGAGTGTGTCAGGATTGTATCCTTTCACCATACTTATTCAGTCTGTATGCTTAGCAAATAATCTGAGAAGCTGGACTATATGAAGAAGAACATGGTATCAGGATTGGAGGAAGAATCACTAACAACCTGCAATATGCTAATGACACAACTTTGCTTGCTGAAAGTGAGGATGACTTGAAGTACTTACTGATGAAGACTGAAGAACACAGTCTGCATATGAATTACAGCTCAATGTAATGAAAACAAAAATCTTCATAACTGGACCTATAAGCAGCATTACGATAAATGGAGTAAAGATTGAAATTGTCAAAGCCTTCACATTGCTTGTTTCTACAATCGACGCCAATGGGAGCAGCAATCAGGACATCAGATGACATATAGCAATGGGCAAATCAGCTATAAAGGACCTCTTTCAAGTGCTGAAGAGCAAAGATGTCTCCTTGAGGACTAAGGTGCGCCTGACACAAGCCATG
>NW_006921591.1:25855338-25856962 GCF_000298275.1 Orycteropus afer afer
TGAGCTTTTCCACCGCCTCTTGCCACAGATGTAGTCAATCTGATTCCTGTGTGTTCCATCTGGTGAAGTCCACGTGTACAGCCTCTGTTTGTGTTGTTGAAAAAAGGTGTTTGCAATGCAGGAGAAAGGGGATAAAAGCCAGGAAGCCAGAGAGAAGAGAAATCAGCTGAAGGGATTTGGTGAGATGGGGAAACTCAGGCCCACCCAGAGTAGCAGTCTGGAAGAACAGGAGAAAGGGGATAAAAGCCTTGAACCCGGATAGAAGAGCAGTCAGCCCCAGGGTTACAGGTGAGGAGAGACAATGCAGGGACGCCCAGATTAGCAGTCCGGAAGAGCAGGAGGAAGGGGATAAAAGCCTTCTTCCTCCTCATAACATGTCCAAAAGACATGAGATTAAGTCTCAACATCCTTCCTTCTAAGGAGCATTCTGACTGGTACTTCTGAGACAGATTTATTCATTCTTATGGCAGTTGATGATATATTAAATACTCTATGCCAACATCATAATTTTAAAATATCGATACTTCTGGCATTCTTATTCATTGTCCAGCTTTTGCAAGTATATGAGGTCATTGAAAATACCACGGCTCAAGTCAGGTGCACCTTGTTGTTGTTGTTATGTGCCATTGAGTCAGACCCGACCCATAGCGACCCCTCCTTGGGTTGCCGAGGCAGTATCACTACAGAAGTAGATTGCCCAACCTGCCTTCTGAGGAGTGGCTGATGGGTTTGAACTACCAGCCTTCTGGTTAGCAGTCAAGAGCACCTTAGTGCACCTCAAAATGACATCTTTGCTTTTTAACACCTTAAAGAAGTTTTTTTTTTTTTTCCCCAGTACATTTGCCCAATATAATATGTTGTTTGATTTCTTTCCTACTGCTTTCATGGGCATGGATTGTGGATCCAAGTAAAAAGAAATTTACAACTTCAATCATTTCTCCACTTATCATGACATTGCTTATTAGTCCAATTATGAATACTTTCATATTCTCTGTTAAGACTCTATGTTAAGGCTAAGTGTTCATACTGAAGGATTTAGTCTTTCATCTTCATCAATAAATGCTTCAAATTTTCTTCTTTCAGCAAGCAAGGATGTGTCATCTGCATATTTCAGGCTGTTGATGAGTCTTCTTCCATACCTGAAGCTATATTCTCCTTTTTATAATTCATCTTCTAGAATAATTTGCTAAGCATACAGATAGAATAAGTATGGTGAAAAGATAAAAGCCTGACGCACACCTTTCCTGATTTTAAAATCACATAGTATCCTCTTGTTTGTTGAATGACTGCCTCTTAGTCTATGTACAGGTTCCACATGTCTACAATTAAATTTTCTGGAAGCCCATTATTTGCAATGTTACCCATAATTTTTACAATCCACACAGTTGAATGTCTCTACACTGTTAATAAAACACAAGTAAACAAATTGCTGGTATTTTCTGCTTGAAGCCAAGATCCATCTGACATAAGCAGTGATATTCCTTGTTCCATGTCCTCTTCTTATTCTGCCTTGAATTTCTGACAATTCCCTTTATAGGTACTGCTAAAACTGTATTTAAACTATATTCGTATAGTTTATATATTATATATTGAAACTTTTACTTGCATATGATATTAATGACTT
>NW_006921591.1:25857062-25863024 GCF_000298275.1 Orycteropus afer afer
TGGACTGCTAAAAGAACTAACAGGTCTGTCCTGGAGGAAGTGCAGCTAGAATGTTCTTTGGAGGCAAGAGTGGCCAGACTTCATCTCACATACTTTGGTCATGTTGTTAGAAGGGACCATTCCCTGGAGAAGGATGTCATGCTTGGTAAGGTGGAGGGTTGATGAAAGAGGGGAAGGCCCTCAATGTGGTGTATTGACACAGTGGCAGTGGTGAGGGGCTCAAGTGTAGCAAGAATCATGGAGCTGACTCAGGACTGGGTGGTGTTTTGTCCTGCTATGCATAGGGTCACTATGAGTTGGAAACTACTTGATGGCACTTGAAAACAACAACATGCAATAATCCAGAAAAGAGACAATGATAACTGTGAACAAGAGAAGGAGTAGTCAGAGTAGTATATTGGCTGAACAGAAAGTGGTTAGATAGGATTTAAGGAAGGATTAGGTGAAGATTGTAAAAGATATAAGTTGAACATGAATCTAACCATTTTAACTTTTGCAAATGGAATGCTGAAGTAAGAAAATGGAGGGGAACATGGAGGAACAGTTTATAATATGAAACTATGTATTTACATCACTTAATTTAGTAAGGATCATGAGTTAAGGAAATCCATGACAAATTATTTGAAGTATCATCTATAAATTTGTCTACCATCTATGTATATATTTATATTTTTTATATGGAAGTGTGTACACATATACACATAAAATCTTTCCATCTGGATCAGGAACTAACATAATTATGTTAGTCCTGCACCAACCTCATAATCCTTGCTATTCCTATGCTTATTGTTGGAGTCACTGTATCAATCCATCTCATTGCATTCCTCCCCCTTTTTCACTGACCCTCCACTTTACCAAGTATGATCTCCTTCTCCAGGGAATGGTCTCTTCTGATAACATGACCAAAGTAGGTAAGATGAAGTCTGGCTATTCTCACTTCAAAGGAGCATTCTGGCTGCACTTCCTCCACGACAGATTTATTTGTTCTTTTGGCTGTCCATGGTACTTTCAGTTTCTTTGCCAACACCACAACCCAAAAGCATTAACACTTCTTCAATCTTATTTATTCATTTTCCAGCTTTCACATGCATATGAGACCATTGAAAGCATCATGGCTTGGGTTAGGTGCACCTTAGTATTCACAGAGATATCTTTGTTCTTCAGCACTTTAAAAAGGTCTTTTGCAGTAAATATGCCCAGTGCAATGTGATGTCTGATTTCTTGACTGCTGCTTCCAATGGTGTTGATTGTGGAACCAAGTAATATGAAATCTTTGACAACTTCAATCTTTTCTCCTTTCACCATGAAGGTGCTTACTGGACCAGTTGTGAGGATTTTTGCTTTCTTTATATTGAGGTGTAATCCATACTGCAGACTGTAGTCTTTAGTTTCCATCTGTAAGTACTTCAAGTCACCTTCACTTTCAGCAAGCAAGATTGTGTTGTCTGCAAATTGCAGGTTGTTAATAAGTCTTCTTCCAATCCTGATACTGCATTCTCCTTCATATAGTCCACTTTCTCAGATTATTTGCTCAGCATATAGTTTGAACAAGTATGGTAAAAAAGATACAACTTTGACACACTGCATTCTTGATTTTAAACCATACAGTATCCCCTTCTTCTGTTCAAACAACAGCCTTCTGTTCTATGTTCAGGTTCCGCATGATCACAATTATGTGTTCTAGAATTCCCATTCTTCTCAATGTTACACGTAATTTGTTATAAGTCACACAGTTGAACTTTGCATAGTCAATAAAGCACAAGTAAACACTTTTCTTATGTTCCTTGCTTTCAGTCAAGATCCTTCTGACATTAACAAATGATATCCCTTGTTCCACATCCTCTTCTGAATCCAGCTTGCATTTCTGGAAGTTCACTATAAATATATTGGTGCAATAATTTTTTGAATAGTCTTCAGCAAAATTTTACTTGTCAGTAATATTAATGATATTGTTTGATAATTTCTACATTCTGTGGGATCACCTTCCTTTGGAATGGGTAAAAACATGGATCTCTTCCAGTCAATTGTCCAGGTAGCTTTCTTCCAAATTGCTTGGCATAGATGTGTAACTACTTCCAGTACAACATCTGTTTGTTGAAACATCTGATTGGGTATTCCAACAATTCCTATAGCTTTGTTTCTCCACCATTTCCTTCAGTGTAGCTTCTACTTCTTCCTTCAGTACCACTGGTTCTTGATCATGTACCACCTCCTGAAACAGAAGAACATTGACCAAATCTTTTTGGTAAAGTATGACTCATCTTCTATCTTTTATTTTATTTTTTAATTCCTTCTATCTTCTTCTGATGTTCCTGTATCATTCAATATCTTGCAATAGTATCTCTCAATATTGCAAATCAAGTCTTGAATTTTTTCTTCAGTTCTTTCAGCCTTGGAAATACCAAGTGTGTTCTTCCATTTTGGTTTTCTAACTCCAGGGCTTTGCATATTACATTATAATATTGACTTGGTCTTCTTGAGCTTTCCTTTTAAATCTTCTATTCAGCTCTTTTATCATGTTTTTTCCTCTATTTGCTTTAGCTACTCTCTGTTTAAGAGCAAGTTTCAGTGTCTTCTGACATCCATTTTGGTCTTTTCTTCCTTTCCTGTCTTTTTAATGACCTTATGCTTTCTTCATGGATGATGTTCTTAACATCATCCCACAATTCCTCTGGTTTTTGGTCATTGATGTTCAATGCATCAAATTTATTCTTTAGTTGTTCTCTAAATTCAGGTAGGATATAATCGAGGTCATGTTTTGGTTCTTGTGGACTTGTTTTAATTTTCTTCAGCTTCAACATGAACTTGCATATGAGAAGTTGATGATCTGTTCCACAATCAGCTCCTCACCTTATTTTCGCTAAAGACATTGAGCCACATCTTTCCACAGATGCAGTCGATCTGATTCTTGTGTTCCATCTTGCAAACTCCCTGTGGATAGCTGCCATTTATGCTGTTGATAAAAGGAATTTGCAATGAATAAGTTGTTAGTCCTGCAAAATTCTATCATGCGATCTCCACTGTTATTTCTATTACCAAGGGTGTATTTTACAACTACTGGTGATTCTTCTTTGTTTCCAATATTTGCATTCCGATCACCAGTAATAACATATCTTGATTGCATGTTCAGTCAATTTCAGACTGTAAGTCAAGCAATCAGATATCATATTGAACTGGGAAATCTGCTTCAAAAGACCTCTTTAAAGTGTTGAAGAACAAAGATGTCACGTTGAAGACTGAGATATACCTAACCCCAGCCATGATATTTTCCATCAACTCATATGTGTGTGAAACTGGACATTGAATGAGGAAACCCAAATAATTGATGCCTTTGAATTGTAGGATTGATGAAGACTACTGAACATATCATGAACTGACAGAAGAAAGAATAAAACTATCCCAGAAAAAGTTCAGCTGGAATACTCATTAGAAATGAGAAAGGCCAGACTTCATCTCACCAACTTGGAGAAGGATATCATACTTGGTAAACAGGAACATCAGCAAAAAAGAGGATGACCATCAACAAGATGGATTGACACAGTGGCTGCAACCATGAGCTCAAGTATAGCAAGGATTGTGAGGATGGCACATGGCTGGGTAGTGTTTTGTTCTGTTGCACATAGGGTCACTATTAGTCAGAATCAACTCAATGGTGTCTCACAACAGTAGCAACAAACCATGAACTGCAAGAATCAAGAAATCTGTGTTGGAAAATGGACATTCAGATTGCTACTTAAAAAGAAGCATGACAAGACTTTATCTTGTTTATACTTGGAATACATCTCATGAGGGACCTATCACTTGAGAAGGACATCATGTTTGGTAAAGTAGGTGGTCAGTGAAAAAGAAGGACACCATCATTGACATAGACTGGCATAGTGGCTGTAACAGTGAGCCAAAACATAGCAACAATTGATTAGGCAACATTTTGTTCTGTAGGTTTTAATTCAGAGTAGGATGAACTGAACCTAACAACTACAACAAAAAATATTGGTTAAGGGACATCTGCATTGATACTTGAGCTATGCTATTAAAATAAATTATAATGCTTAATACATAGATAGCTAATGCATTATCAATGTTTACATATAATTTTTATGAAAACATGAGCTCATTAGAAGATGATACCGAATTGTGCACATAAGATATAGACAACAGAGACTAATGCCAATATATCCACAATACTGCATTACCATTAACACCAAACTCCAGGCTACAGATAAACACACAAACATCTGAGAATATCAGATCTGGGTCAGTGAACTAGAGTATACTCCATACCAAGAATAGATTCAGCTGAGGCTAATCTTGCAGAGATACCAGTGATACAAAATACCCACAATCCTTACAGGAACAAGAGAAGACAGACAGAGAGTAATCCCTCACAGACAGCAAGACACTGTAGGAGAGAGAGCCAATGGATCTACAAACTCAGGACCATAGTATTGGGGGGGGGGACCAAACTCAATTTGCACACACACACACACACAAATACAGAAATCTTGCTCCACAACCTACATTGGTGAGTAGTGACTGGGGTCTTAAAAGCTTTCAAACAGCCATCTAAGATGCAGCTAATCTCCTATTTTTGGAAGCAAAGGAGAGTGCAAAAAACCAAAGGCATTTGGAAGCAATCAACCCTAGGACATGAGGGAACTCAAGATCAGAAGAACTAGATAGTGCCAGGCTACCAATGCCAACCCACTCGGGGAAGGATCAAAAATGGAGATCCTGGATAGAGTGGGAGGAAAAACCTGGAACAAAATCCAAAAACACAATAATGACCATAATTAGTGGTTGAATGAAGTCTGGTGGGACCCCCCAATACTATGGCCCTAGGATACACTTTGGGCCTGGAATAACACTCACTCTTGGGGCCTAGATCTTAGCCTAATACTAAGTAAGATGTACACACAGACCCCTCAACCTAGGTTTACACACCCACATAATCTATGGAGATGCATCCCTTGGAGCAATCAACCACAGGCCACCAGAGGGGCAATATTCACACACACACACATGCATACACACAAAGATGTTACAGCTGTCATTGTTACTCAGATTCTCATTACATATTTTGGACACAAATATAAACAAGTTATTTTGAACACAAATGTACACTAGCATCCATATTATCTGAGGTACTATTTCATGTATAAAGCAAAAAAAAAAAAAAGAAAAAATAAAAAATGGAGTAGATTCAGACTCAGAGCAACCATATAGGACAGAGAACTGATCCATAGGGTTTCCAAGGCTGTCATCTTTATGGAAGCAAATTTCCACATTTTTCTCTAACAGAGCTCCTGGTGGGTTGGAACCACTATCCTCTAAGTTACCAGCTGAGTGCTTAACCACTGTAGCACCATGGCTCCTATTTCAGTTACCAAAAATGACCCCAAAACTAAACTCACTGCCACTGAGGTGACTCTAAATCATAATGACCCTCACTGGGTTTCTGAGGCTGTAAATCTTTATGGAAGTAGATCTCTCCATCTTCCCTCCACAGAGCAGCTGGTAACTTTGAATCACTGACCTTCTGGTTAACAATCAATGTTTCTATCCACTGTGCTACCAGAGATCCTTACAAGGAGTGTTTATTCTTTGAAATCTAATCTGCATTCTCTCAGTTGCTTTTTTTTTTTTTTTTTTTTTTTAAAAAAGGACACCCTACAGAAGCAAACAAGGAAAAAAAAAAAAAAAAAACTGTTTGCTACTGAGTCTACACTGGCTCATGGCAGCCATTTGTTACATAATATAACTGCTCCATTGGGTTCTCTTGGCTATAATCTTTACAGAAGAAAATCTACAGGTAGAAACCATGGTGCCACTGAATGGGTTCAAACCAACAACCTTTAGGCTAATAGTTAAGCATACACATTTTGCACCAGCTAAAATCCGGAAGGACATCCTGAAGACATGAATACATTGGATAGATAGGTTATGGGTGTTTTTGTGTCCTCCT
>NW_006921591.1:25868097-25871393 GCF_000298275.1 Orycteropus afer afer
TTTCATTTTTTTGGTTGTTGTTCCTGTGAGTTTACACTATGTGTTTTGTTTCCACTTGCTTTTACTTTTTTGATGGTGTTTCAATTGTTGTTTTTGTCTAACTTACTAGGAGACAGCAACAGTGCCCATATAACACAACTACAATGGTATCTCCTGCAGCTCCACTGTGAGAGCCACCATATCCTTCTCCACCAACTGATTAATGATAAATGACCACAAAGAAGAGCCTGATTCATCCTTTGCTGCTCTTCACAGACAGTTAACAGAGATCTAAACACAGCAAAATCACAATGTGTAGACAGCAGACTATCAAAGTCCACACAAAGAAACAAGAGAATGTGGTAGAACAATGGAGCAGGATAGAGGCCTAGAAAACATCAGTGATGAAGAAGCAGTATTGGAACTCCCTGATAAGGAATTCAAAAGAATTATATTCAGGTACCTTCAAAGAATTGAGAGATAGATCAAGAAAAGCATTGACAAAATTAAGGAAAATGAAAAAAAAAAAAGAAACTAGAAAAATTTCAGAAGAAAATAAAAGAACAAAGTGATGAAATAAATGAAAAATTAGCAATGATACAAAATGTACAGATAGAAATCCAGAAGATTAATACTAAATTTTCAGAAATAGATAACACATTGAAAGGGCAAAGGATTATATTGAGAATAAATGAGAATTATTAATTAATTAATGAAATTAAATTAATGAAATTGAAGATAAATTAATTAGATTTAATTAATGAGATTGAAGACAAATAACTGAATACTTCTTGGGAAAGAAAAATTTACTTGTAATTAAGAACAACCAATAAGAATAAGCTCTGATTTCTCAGCAGAAACCATGCATGCAAGAAGGTAATGGGATGGTATGTATAAAACCCTGAAGGAGGAAAACCTCCAACCAAGAATTATATAAAACACAAACACAATGCACTGCCATCAAGTTGGATCCAACTCATAGCAACCCCTCCTTGGGTTTCTGAGGTGGTATCACTACAAAAGTAGATTGCCCAACCTTCCTTCTGAGGAGTGGCTGGTGGGTTTGAAACACCAGCCTTCTGGTTTGCAGTCAAGTGCCTTAGGCAGTATGCCACCAGAGGTCCCAAGAATTATATATTAAGCAAAATTGCTCCTCAAATATGATGGTGAAATTAGATTTCCAGATAAGCAAGAATTAAGGGAATTTGGTAAAGCTAGGCCAACTTTATAAGAGATACTAAAGGGAGTCCTTTGAACAGAGAACCTATAATAGCAAATGGCAACTTCCTATTAATATTCAAGATACCATAACCCAGAAACTAACACAGCTATGGAAGTATCCAAAGAAAAACAAGCTTTTAAGATTGTAAACAGGGAAGCAGAGACATCAATTGGCAAATGAGGACAACTACAACCAAAATGAGGGTAAAAGAGTGTAGTTACAGAACTTCTAAATGGTGAGGAAGTTGAAAGAGTTGCAAGACAGAATGGGCTGTTCTAAACTTGGGGAGAAATTCATAAATCACAGGGTAACCTCAAAGAAAAATGATAAACTTCCACATTATAATAAAAAAGAAGACAAGCACATTATTTAGAAAATACTAATATAACATCAACAAAGGAAATGATAGCATGATTCATAAACACAATGAGCTCAGCACAGAAAATTATGAAACAAAGAAAACAGGAACAACATGAAAAAACACATAACAAAATGACAACAACCAATTCATACTTGTTGAAAATTACACTGAATATCAAAGAATAAAATGTACCACTCACGAAATGCAGAGTTACAGACTGTAAGATAAGAAAACATAACCCATCAAATGTTGTCTAAAAGTAACACACCTTAGACACAAAGACAAAAATAGGCTAAAAATCACAGGTCGGAAAAAGATATATCTAGCAAATGGCAACAAAAAAGAGCAGGAGTGACAATATTAATTTCTGATCAAATTGAGTTTAAGACAAAAACCACCATAAGAGATAAGGAAGGACATTACATACTGATTAAAGGATCAATCAACCAAGAAGAGATAGCCATAATAAATATCTATGGACTCAATGAAAGAGCCCCAAAAATATATGATTCAGACTTTAACAGAGTTGAAAAGGCAAGTAGATGATTCCACAGTCATAGTGAGAAACTTTAATACTCAAATTTCAATGAAAGATAGAACAACCGGAAAGAAACTCAACAAAGATGCAGAAGAGCTAAACAACACAGTCCACCAACTTGACCTTATAGACATTTATATAGCCCTTCACCCTACAACAACACAATATATATTCTTTTCCAGAGTACATGGAATATTCTCCATGACAGACAATTTGTTAACCCATAGAGTTAGTCTTAATAAATTGAAAAACTTTGAAATACTTCAAAACATCCTCTCACATCACAGTGCCATCAAATTAGAAATCAACAATAGGAAGATCAACAGAAAAAGAGCAAACACATGGAAACTGAAGAACACTGTGGTGGTTAAGTTTATGTGTCAACTTGGTTGGGTCTGGTTCAGTGACTAGACAGCAGGATGCAGTATTCCCCATGATGAAACTGGTAATCAACTCCATGGTGGAATCTACAGTGAGCAGCTAAGTAGCTGCCTTTGGGTGTATGGTCTGCTTCCCATATATAAGAAACCACTTTGGGAATGGTTTCTAGCTTATGGCATGCTTGAACCCTGCTTGTAGCTATGTCATTGTCCAGAAGCTTGCCATGCTCTGCCAACCCTGGGACTTTCAATAGACTTGAATTAATGGCCTTCCATTTGGTTTGGTAACATCAGGACTGTGACATTTTATTTGTTGACCTTGAGCTTGTTAGCCTCAGCAGCCAGTAGCTGTCTAAGTGAAAGGATGCCTCTAGCTTCAGTGGGCCAGGAGCAAGAGGCAGAGCTGAAGCCCAAGGTCAATTGGTTTTCACACAGCCCCTAGAGCCCGGAAATTTGAACTTGGACTTCTAGCCTCCTGAACTGTAAGAGAATAAACTCCTATTTGTTCAAAGCCATCTCATTTGTGGTATATTCTTTTCAGAGTGTCACTAGGTAAGCAGAACAAACACCTTCCTCAAAAATGACTGGGTAATATAAGAAATAAAAAAAATTAAATTTAAAAAAACTCCTTGAATCAAATGAGAATGAAAACACAACATACCAAAATCTTTGGGACACAGTAAAAGCAGTGATCAGAGGCCAATTTATAGTAATAAATTGACACATCAAAAAAGAAGAAAGAGGAGGCGGGGCAAGATGGCGGACTAGGCAGAAGGATTGCACAGACCCTCTTCAACAAAGAAAAGGGAAACCAAT
>NW_006921591.1:25890606-25904580 GCF_000298275.1 Orycteropus afer afer
TCAAATCCTAATAAAAAAAAAAAAAAAGAAGAAAGAGCCAAATCAACACCTTAACCCAACATATCTATCAATTAGAAAAAGAACAGCAAGAAAACCCTACAGTCACCAGAAGAAAGGAAATAATAAAGATTTGAGCAGAAATCAATATTATAGAAAATAGAAAGACAATAGAAAAATCAAAAGACTAGAAGTTGGTGTTTTGAAAAGATTAATATAATTGACAAACCACTGGCAAGGAAAAGAAGGAGAGAATATAAATAACACAAATAAGAAACTAAATGAGTGACATTACAACAGAACTAACTGAAATAAAAAGTGTAATATCAGGATATTATGAAGAGCCGTACTCCTACAAAATTTGAAAATCTGGAAGAAAGGACAGATTTCTAGAAACACACCACTTACTTAAACTAACACAGACTGAGCTGGATAAGTTGAACAGATCTATAACAAAAGAAGAAATTGTACAGGTCATTAAAAAAAAAATAAAAATCCTGGCCCACATGGTTTCACCAGAGAATTCTACCAAACATTCAGAGAAGAACTGACACCAATCTTACTCAAACTATTCCAAAACATAGAAAAGGATGGAATCCTCCCAAATTCATTTTATGAAGCAAACATAACCTTGATACCAAAACCAGGCAAAGACATCACTAAAAAGGAAAACTACAGACCAATATCCCTCATGAATATAGATGCAAAAATTTTCAACAAAATCCTAGCCAATGGACTCCAACAATATACTAAAAAAATAATTCATTATGACCAAGTAGGGTTCATATCAGGTATGCAGGGATGGTTCAACATTAGAAATACAATCAACGTCATCCACCACATTAAAGAAACAAAGGAAAAGAACTACATGATCATATCAAATGATGCAGAAAGACATTTGATAAAATCCAGCACCAATTCCTGATCAAAACACTCAGCAAAATGGGAACAGAAGGGACATTCCTCAACATAATAAAGGGCATATATGCAAAACCAACAGCCAACATTATTCACAATGGAGAGAGACTGAAATCATTCTCCTTGAGAACAGGAACCAGGCAAGGATGCCCTCTATTACCATTTCTATTCCACATTGTATTGTGAGTCTTAGCCAGGGCAGTAAGGCAAGAAAGGGAAACCAAAGGCATCCAAATTGATAAGGAAGAAGTCAAACTATTCCTATTTGCTGATGATAGGATCCTATACCTGAGAAACCCAAGAGACTCAGTAAAAAATCTACTGGAACTAATTGAGAGATTTAGTATCATAGTAGTATACAAGATCAACATTGAAAAATCAGTTGGATTCCTCTCCATCAGCAAAGAGATTGCTGAAAAAGAAATAAGGAAATCAATATCATTTAAATTAGGTACCAAAAAAATAAAATACTTGAGAATAAATCTTACCAGGGACACAAAAGGCCTGTACAAAGGGAACTATAAAACATACTTTAAGAAACCATGAGATTTGTATCAATGGAAGTACATACCACACTCATGCATAGAAAGACTGAACATTGTGAAAATGTCAATTCTATCCAAAGCAATCTACACATTCAATGCAATCCCAATCCAGATTCCATGAACATTCTTTAAGGATATGGAAAAACTAATCACTAACTTTATATGGAAAGGAAAGAGACCTCTAATAAGCAAAGTACCATTGAAGAAGATGAACAAAGTAGAAGGACTTACACTGCCGGATGTCAAAACCTACTTACTATACAGCCACAGTAATCAAAACTGTATGGTATTGGTACAATGACAGGCACTTAGACCAATGGAATAGAATTCAGAATCCAGAAATAGATCCATCAACGTATGGTCAACTGATTTTTGGCAAAGGGCTGAAATACATTTAACGAGGAAGGGATTGTCCATTTAATTAATTGTGCTGTCAAAACTGAATACTCATTTGTAGGAAAAAAAAAAAAGATCTGTACCTCACACCATACACAAAACCACAGATGGATCAAAGACTTAAATGTGAAATGTGAAACTATAAAGTTCCTCAAGGAAAAACTAGGCACAAGTTTAGGGGCCCTAATATTTGGCATAAATAAGCTGTCAAGCATAACCCAAAATACACAAATAGCAGAAGAGAAACTAGGTGAAGGTGACCTTCTAAAAGTTAAATTTTTATGGGCTGCCCAAGACTTTTCCAAAGATTCAAAGAGAACCAACATATTGGGAAAATATATCTGGCAATGATATATCTCACAAGGGACTTATCTCTAGAGTTTATAAAATACTCCAACACCTGAACAACAAAAAGACAAAAAATTCTATTAAAAAAATGGGCAGAAGACATGAATAGATACTTCACCAAAGAGGATATTTAGGCACCCAACAAACATATGAAGAAACGTTCACAATCATTAACCATTAGAAAGATGCAAATCAAAACAAAAATGAGATACCATCTTGCCCCAGTACTAGTAGAAAAGTTCAACAAGACCGAAAATAACAAAAGCTGGTGAGGATGTGGATAAATTGGGACTCTCATATACCGATGGTGGGACTGTCAAATATTATAACCATTGTGGAAAGCAGTATGGTGATTCCTTAAAAAGCTGGAATTAGAAATACCATTTTCCCCAGCAATTCCATTACTAGGTACGTATTCTAAAGAAGTGAGAGCCATGACAAAAACAGATATATGTATACTCATGTTCATTGCAGCACTATTTGCAATAGCAATAGCCAAAAGCTGGAAATAACCTAGGTGTCCATCAGCAGAAGAATGGATAATAGAACTATCCTACATACACACACTGGAATACTATGCAATGCTAAAGAATATCATAGAATCTGCAAAACATTGCATAACATGGATGAAACCAAAGGACATTTTTCTAAGTGAAATAAGTGAATTGCAGAAAAACAAATTTTGTGTTAGTCCATTATTGTAAAAAGTCAAAGAAAGGTTTACATATGGAAGGAAATTTTCTTTGTTGGTTACCAGGGATAGAGGAGAGGGGAGGGAACACTGTTAGAGAGGTAGAGACAAGTATTGATTTGGGTGAAGAGAAGGTCATTGTATCAAATATAAGTGACCAGCACAGTGGCGTTGAGGAAAAAGAAGACATAGAGAGGTGCATGAGAGGTACATACAACAAAGATGAAACCTTTCGCACATACACTACTGTGTTGTCAGTGAAGGCAAACATTGATATATGGGTGGACAGGCTGAACTATTAGGTATGTCTATGCAGGGGAGAGTGTGTCCATGATCATGGATAGTGTTGGCAGACAATGTTTCAAGTGTATTTGTAGGTTCTGTAAGAATTCCCAGGTATGTAAAGAGCTGACAAGAGACAAGTTTGTAGTCACTTCTTGGCCATGCCAGGTATCCAGAGGGAGCAAGTAGTTGGACCTGTGCACTCAGTATCATAGTTGCAGGGGACATGAAGCTCAACTGGCATAAATTATTGCACAAAAACATTGCTCCACATCCTACTTTGGCAAGTAGTGACTGGGATCTTAAAAGCTAGCAAGCTGCCATCTAGATGCAATGATGGTTCTCTCCTCACCCAGAGCAATGAAGAATGTAGAAAACCAAAGACACATGGAAACAATTAGTACAAGTGACTGGTACACCATGTGATCCTCAGCCGATATGATTATAAGGCTGGAAGAACCGTGCCTGCCTACCACTGTCAACCACTTGGATGGGGAACTAGATAGGGACCCTGGATGGAATGGGAGAACAATGTGAAACAAGACACAAAATATTTAAAAGAAACTGAAATAAATAAAACGGTTTACTGTTCTGATAGAGACAGATGGAACCACTGAGACTATGGCCCCTAGCTGCCCTTCAAGTCTGGAACTGAACCCATTCCTATAGCTTCCAGCGAAACAAAAGACAGGCATATGAGCTGAACATTTACATTAGATAGATACACTCCTTGGAGAGATCAATCATGGAAGAATAGAAGGGCTAGTATGCACAGGGAGACATTTCTGGGTGCAGGAGTGAATGGGAGGGAAGGACGCAGGGAAAAGGTAACTATGGGGAGGAAGTGGGAGGGAAGCTGTTGCATTGTGAAAGATTGCAGTCAATGTCATGAGACAAAGTGCATTTGAGCTGCTGTATGGAAAGACTTTTCTCTGTAAACTTTCACCCAAATCACAATTAAAAAAAAAAAAAAAGATGTAGATTGTCTCATCTTTTCCCCAGAATAGATGTGCATTTGAACCATTGAACCTCTGGTTAGCAGCCAAATGCTTTACTCACTACACCACCAGAGCTCCTTGGTATTAATGTTATTGTCCAATAATTTCTGCTTTCTCTTGAAGTTTCTTCAATGTAATGAACACAAATAAGGGTCTATTCCAGACTATAGACCAGGTAACGGTTTGCAAAATTTCTTGGCAGACATGAGTGAGGGCTTCCAGTGTTGCATCAGCTTTTTGAATCATTTCAGTTAGTATGCCATCAATTACTGGAGCCTTGTTTTTGGCCAATATCTTCAGTGCAGCGTACACTTTGCCCTTCGATATCATTGGTATTTGATCTTATGTTACCTCCTGAAATAGTTGAATGTCAAAAAATTCTTTTTGGTATAGTGACTGTATGTAATACTTCCATCTTCTTTTGATGTTTCCTGAATCATTCAATATTTTGCCATAAACATTGCACATTTTAATATTGTACCTGAAGGCTTGAATTTAATATTGTAGCCTTTAATATTGTAGCTGAAGACTTGATTTTTTTTTTCAGTTTTCACCATTTGAGAAATGCCAATCATGTTTTTTACTTTTAGCTTTCTAACTCCAGGTTTTTACACCTTTCATTATAATATTTTACTTTAACTTCTTGAGATGTCCTTGAATTCTTCTGTTCTGCTCTCATACTTCATCCTTTCTTTCATTTGTTTTAACTAAGAGCAGGTTCCAGAGTCACTTTTGACATCCATTTTGGTCTTTTCTTTCTTTCTTTCTTCTCTTTTTAATGTTATTTTGCTTTCTTTGTGTATGATGACTTTGTTGTCATTCCATAAATCTTGGGTCATTAGTGTTCAGTGTGTCATATCTATTATTGAAATGGTATCTGTATTCAGGAAGGATATATTCACAGTCATAATTTGGCTTTCATTGACTTCTTTGAATATTCTCCAACTTGAATTTGAACTTGCATATGACCATTGATGACCTGTTTCATAGGTGGTCCTGACTTTTCTCTGACTGATGGCATTGAGCTTTTCCATTGTCTCTTTGTAAGTACCAAACCTACTGCCATGAATTTGATTCAGACTCAGTGACCTTATAAGACAGAGTAGAACTGCCTCATAGGGATTCTAAGGCAGCAAATCTTTATAGAAGCATATTGTCTCAACTTTCTCCCATGGAGTGGCTGCCACTACATTACCAGAATTCCTTCTCTTTCCAAATGTGTAGTCAATTTTGTTCTTGTATATTCCATCTGATGAGGTCCATGTGTATAGTCATTGTTTATGTTATGGAGAAAAGGTATTTCTAATGAAGAAGTCATTGGTCTTGAAAAGTTCTATCATATGATCTCCAGAATTGTTTATCTGGAATCATTTCTATCACAAAAGCCTTATTGTCCAACTACTAATTCTTTGTTTCCAGGTTTCATGTTCTAATCAATTCATCTGGATTGCATGTTTGATCATTTCAAGAACTGGTAAAATTTTTCAATTTTTCCATTTTTGGCATTGGTGGTTGGTGCATTGTTATTGTTGTTGTTGTTAGGTGCTGTCAAGTCATCTCCAACTCAGAGTGAACCTATGCACAGCAGAAGAAAACACCACCCAGTCCTGTGCCAGCTCCATGATTTTTGTTATACTTGAGCCCATAGCTGCTGCCACTGTGTCAATCCATCTAATTGAGGGCTTTCACCTCTTTCGTCGACCCTCCACCTCACCAAACATGACATCCTCCTCCAGGGAATGTTTCCTTCTGAAAACATGACCAAAATATGTGAGACAAAGACTAGCCATTCTTGCATACAAGCAACATTCTGGCTGTACTTTCTCCAGGACAAACCTGTTAGTTTTTTTCACAGGTCATGGTACTTTCAGCATTTTCGCCAACACTACAGCTCAAAAGCAACAATTCTTCTTCGGTCTTCCTTATTCATTGTCCAGCTCTCACATGCATATGAGGTGACTGAAAATACCATAGCTTATGTCAGGTGGCCCTTAGTCCTCAAGGAGACATCTTTGCTCTTCAGCACTTGAAATAGGTCCTTTGCAGCCAATTTGCTGAGTGCTGTACATCCTCTGATGTCCTGACTGTTGTTTTCATTGGCATAGATTGCAGAAGCAAGCAATGTGAAGTCTGCCAATTTCAATCTTTTCTCCATTTATTGTGATGCTGCTTATAGGGCCATTTGTGAGGATTTTTGTTTTCTTTAAAATGAGATGTATTCCATACTGCAGACTGTAGTCTTCAATCTTCATCAGTAAGTGCCTGAAGTCATCCTCACTTTCAGCTAGCTAAGTTGTGTCGTTGGCACCTTTCTTCAATCTTGATGCCACGTTCTTCTTCATATAGTACAGCTTCTTGGATTATTTGCTCAGCATACAGATTCAATAAGTATGGTGAGAGAATACAACCCTGACACACTCCCTTCTTGATTTTAAACTATGCAGTATTCCTTTTTTTCTGTTTGAACGGCAGCCTCCTTGTCTATGCATAGTCAATAAAACACAAGTAAATGTCTTTTTGGTATTCTTTGATTTGAGCCAAGATCCATCTGAAATCAGCAATAATATACATTGTTCCACATCCTTTTCTGAATCCAGCTTGCATTTCTGGAAGTTCTCTGTCAATATACTGCTGCAACCATTTTTGAATTATCTTCAGTAAGATCTTACTTGTGTGTGATATTAATGATATTATTAGATAATTTCTACATTCTGTGGGATCACCTTCTTTGGAATGGATACAAATATGGATGTCTTCCAGTAAGTTGGCCAGGGAGTTGCCTTCTAAATCTCTTGGCATAGCCACGTGCATGCCTCCAGCTGGGAATCCATTTGTTGAAACATCTCAGTGAGTATTCGGTCAATTCCTAGAGCCTTGTTCTTCACCAATTCTTTCAGTGAAGCTTTGACTTTTTCTTTCAATACCATTGGCTCTTGAACATATGCTACCTCCTGAAATGAATGAAGATTGACCAGTTCTTTTTGGTACAGTGACTCTGTATATTCCTTCCATCTTCTTTTGATGCTTCCTGCATCATTCAATATTTTGCCCATAGAATCTTTCAATATTGCAACTCAAGGCTTAAATTTTTCCCTCTGTTCTTTCAGCTTGATAAATACCAACCATGTTCTTCCCTTTTGGTTTTCTAACTCCAAGTCTTTGCACATTTCATTATAGTAATTGGATTTGTCTGCTCAAGTTGCTCTTTGAAATCTTCTGTTCAGCTCTTTTATCTTTTCATTTCTTCCATTTGCTTTAGCTACTCTTCACTCAAGGGCAAGTTTCAGAATCTCCTCTGACATCCATTTTGGTCTTTTCTTTCTTTCTCATATTTTTAATGACCTCTTGCTTTCTTCTTGGATGATTCTCTTGATGTCATCCCACAATTATTCTTGTTTTCAGTCATTTGTGTTCAATGCATCAATTCTATTCTTTTGATGGTCTCTAATTTCAGAAGGCATATATTCAAGATCATATTTTGGCTCTGATGCACTTGTTTTAATTTTCTTTAACTTCAAGTTAAACTTACATATGAGTAGTTTATGATCTGTTCCACAATCAGCTCTGGCCTTGTTGTGACTCATGACATTGAGCTTTTCCATCGCCTCTTACCACAGATGTAGTGAATTTCATTCCTGTGTTCTCCATCTGGCAAAGTCCTCGTATACACCTGCCATTTATGTGTTAAAAAACAAAAAAAAAAGTATTTGGAGCTCATATTTCTCAGCAGAAACCATACAAGCGAGAAGACAATGGGATGGCATATATAAAACCCAAAATAGAAAAATTTCCAATCAAGAATTAGGTACCCAGCAAAATTGTCTCTCAAATATGATGGTGAAATTAGGACATTTCCAGATAAACAGAAATTAAGGGAATTTGTAAAAACCAGACCAACCTTACAAGAGATGCTAAAGGGAGCCCTGTGGACAGAGAAGCAACACAGCCAACAACAACTGACAATTAACACACTTGATGATATAACCCAGAAACTAACCCATATGGAAGTTTCCAAAGTAAATAAGCCTACAAGATTGTATACAGGGAATCAGAGACATCAATTGACAAATGAGGACAACTACAAACAAAAAGAGGGAAAAACCTGTGTCATTACAGAACTTCTAGATGGTAGGGAAGTTAAGACAACTACAAGATAGAACAGACTGTTCTAAACTGGGGAAGAAAACTATAATCACAGGGTAACCTCAAAGAAAAATGATAAAGCTTCACATCAAAAGAAAAAAGAAGACCAGCACTAATATTTGTCAAATATTAAAACAATAGCAACAAAAGAAGTGATAAGACGATTCATAAACAAAACGAGCTCAGCACTGAAAATTATATGGAACAAAGAAATCAGTGCCATGAAAAAGAACATAACAAAAATGACAGCAACAAATTCTGGTTTACTGAAAATTACATAACTGGCAAGGGACTTATCTCTAAGATTTATAGAAAACTCCAATGCCTCAACACTAAAGGAATTAACAATCCAGTTGAAAAATGGGCAGAAGACATGAATAGACACTTCACCAAGGAGGATATTCAGGTGGTCAGCTAATACATAAAAAGATGCTCACAATCATTGGCCATCAGAGAGATATAAATCAAAACAATGAGATACTGTCTCACCCCAACACTGATGGCAAGGTTCAATGAGACAGAAAATAACAGATGTTGGTGGGAATGTGGAGAGATTGGGAATCTCATACACTGTTGGTGGGATTGTGAAGTGACACAACCACTTTGGAAAGCAATGTGGTGATTCCTTAGAAAGCTGGAATTGGAGGTACCATTTGACCCAGAAATCCCATTACTAGGCATACATCCTAGAGATGTGAGAGCCGGGACAGGAACAGATACATGCACACTCATGTTCATCGCGGCACTATTAACAATAGCAAAAAGATTGGAAACAACCTATGTGCCCATCAATGGAAGAGTGGATGACCAAACTATGGTACATACACATACTGGAATGCTATGCAGCACTAAAGAGTAATGTAGAGTCTGCAAACCACCACATAATATGGAGGAACTTGGAGAACATTATGCTGAGTCAAATAAGTCAATCACAGAGGGACAAATATAGTATTAGTTCATTATTGTGGAGAGTCAAGGAAAGGTTCATATATGGAGGGAAACTTCCTTTGTTGGTTGCCAGGGGTGTGAGGGGAGGTGAGGGAACACCACCAAATTAAAAAAAAAAAAAAGTCCATTGACCCATGTCACTTTAATTTTGTGTATTTCACTGGACATAAATTTTATTTCAATAAAATACATTAAAAAAAAAAGAGATATTCACAATGAATAAGTTGTTGGTCTTGCAAATTCTATCATGCAATCGCCAGCATTATTTCTGTCACCAAGGCCAAATTTTCCATCTACTGGTGATTCTTCTTTGTTTCCAACTTCTGCATTCCAATCACCAGTGATTATCAACACATCTTGATTGTACGTTTGGTCAATTTCAGACTGCAGAAGTTGGTAAAAATCTTCAATTACTTCATCTTTGGCTTTGTGGTTGAAGTGTAAATTTGAGTAGTAGTATTAGAGAGTCTTCTTTGTAGGCCTTTGGATATTATCCTATCAATGACATTATAGGACTTCATGACAGATCCTGGAACATCCTTTGTGATGAATGTTGTTGTTGTTGTTATTTGCCATCGAGTCAGCCCCAACTCATAGTGACCCTTCCTTGGGTTTCTGAGGCAGTATCACTAAGGAAGTAGATTGTCCCATCTTCCTTCTGAGGAGTGGCTGGTGGGTTTGAGCCACCAGCCTTCTGGTTAGCAGGCAAGTGCCTTAGGCACTATGCTATACCACTCTTCAAATTGTCCTTCTTGACATAATAGATCATATGGTTGTCTGATTCAAAGTGGCCAAAACCAGTCCATTTCAGCTCACTAATGCCTAGGATGTCAATCTTTATGCATTCTATTTCATTTTTGACAATGTCCAATTTTCCTAGACTCATATTTCATAAATTCCATGTTCTGATTATTAATGGATGTTTGCAGCTGTTTCTCCTCAGTTTGATTCATGCCACATCAGCACATGGAGGTCCTTAAAGACTTACTTTATCCATATCATTAATGTTCGTTCTACTCTGATGAGGCAAATCTTTCCCAGTCCTATTTTGAGTGCCTTCCAATACAAGGGGCTCATCTTCCTGCACTGTGTCAGATAATGTTTCCAAACTATTCATAACATTGTCCAGTAATGTATCAGACAGTGTTTCTCTGCTATTCATAAGGTTTTCCATGGCCAATTTTTGAGAAGTGAATGGCTTCTTCCTTCTTCCTAGTCTATCTTATTCTGTAAGCTGCATTGAAACCTGTGTACCATGTGTAAGACTGCTGGTATCTGAAACACCAGTGGCACAGCCTCAAGCCTCACAGCAACATGCAAGCACCACAAGATGACAAACTGACAGACAAGTTTGTCTTCCTTAGCTGTTGGAAATCTCTGCACTCTCCCCTTACCTAATTCCTACATGGAACCTACCACTTTGTGGTTCCCAGACACTCCCTACCTTTCCTGGGTCTGAGGGCTGGGGCATTGCCTACCTCCCACTGCTTACCTGCATCCTGCCACTCAATGATTTACTTTAGGATGAATTTTGATTTTCTTTTTGATTATGAACATGATACCATTCCTCTTCCATTTATCATTCCTGACATAGTAGACTATATAATTATTCAGTTCAAAATGGCCAATATCAGTCCATTTCAGCTCCTTTGTTGTTGCTGTTAGGTGCCATGAAGTCATTTCCAACTCATAGTGACCCCATGCACAGCAGAACAAAACACTGCCCCCCCCCCCAATCCCACACCAGCTCCACGATCCTTTGCATACTGGAGCTCATCATTGCAGCCACTGTGTCAATCCATCTCCTTGAAGGCTCCCCTGTTTCATCAACCCTCCACCTCACCAAGCATGATATCCTTCTCCAGGAAATAGTCCTTTCTGACAACATGACCAAAGTAGGTGAGACGAAGTCTGGCCATTCTCATTTCCGTGGAGCATTTCAGATGCACTTCCTCCAGGACAGATCTGTTCATTCTTTTAGCAGTTCATGGTACTTTCAACATTCTTCACCAGCACCACAACTCAAAAGCATCAACTCTTCTTTGGTGATTCCTATTCATTGTTCACCTCTCATATGCATGCGAGGCAATTGAAGATATCATGGCTTGGGTCAGGAGTACGTTAGTCCTCAAGGAGATATCCTTGCTCCTCAGCATTTCAAAGAGTTCCTTCACAGCCAACATGACCAGGGCTATGTATCATCTAATGTCCTGACTGCTGCTTCCCTTGGCGTCAATTGTAGAATCAAGTAATGTGAATTCTTTGACAACCTCAATGTTTTCTCCATTTATCATGATGTTGCTTATTGGTCCTGTGAGGATTTTAGTTTTCTTTATGTTGAGATGTAATCCATACTGCAGATTGTATTCTTCAATGTTCATCAGTTTGTGCCTCAAGTCATCCTCACTTTCAGCAAGCAAAGTTGTATCATCAGCATATCCAGGTTGTTAATGATTCTTCCTTCAATCCCGATGCCACGTTTTTCTTCATATAGTCCATCTTCTCATATTTTTTGCTCAGCATATATATTGCATAAGTATGGGGAAAGGACACAGCCCTGACACACTCCCTTCTTGATTTTAAACCATGTAATGTCTCCTTGTTCTGTTCAAATGACAGTCTCCTGGTCAATGTACAGGTTCTTCATGAGTACAATCAAGTGTTTGGGAATGCCCATTGTTCTCAATGTTATCCATAATTCATCATGATCCACATAATCAAATGCCTTTATATAATCAATAACCACCACCACCACCCCCAGACATCTTTCTGGTATTCTTTGCCTTGAACCAAGATCCATCTGACAGCAGCTATGATATCCCTTGTTCCATGTCCTCTTTTGAATCCATCTTGAACCTCTGGAAGTTCTCTGTCAATATACTGCTGCAACCGTTTTTGAATTATCTTCAGTAAGATCTTACATGCATGCAATATTAATGATATTGTTCAATAATTTCCACATTCTGTGGAATCACCCTTCTTTGGAATGGGCACAAGTATGGATCTCTTCCAGTTGGCTGGCCAGGTAGCTGTCCTCCAAATCTCTTGGCATAACTGAGTGAGTACCTCCAGTGGGGTATCCATTTGTTGAAACATCTCAATGGGTATTCCATCAATTCCTTGAGTCTTGCTTTCTGCCAGTTCCTTCATTGTAGCTTTGACTTCCTCCTTCAATACTATTGGTTCTAGATCATATACCACTTCCTGAAATGGATGAAGATCAACCAGTTCTTTTTGGTACAGTGACTCTGTGTATTCCTTCCATCTTCTTCTGTTGCTTCCTGCATCATTCAATATTTTGGTCTAAGAATCTTTCAGTATTGCAACTTGAGGCTTAAATTTTTCCTCAATTCTTTCAGCTTGAGAAATGCAGAGCCTGTCCTTCCCTTTTGATTTTCTAACTCCAAGTCTTTGCACATTTCATTATAGTAATTGGCTTTGTGTACTCAAGCTGCTCTTTGAAATCTTCTGTCCAGCTCTTTTATCTTGCCATTACTTCCATTTGCTTTAGTTACTCTCTACTCTAGGGCAAGTTTCAGAGTCTCTTCTGTCATCCATTTTGGTCTTCTTTTCTTTTGTTGTCTTTTTAGTGACCTCTTGTTTTCTTCATGAATGATGCTATTGATGTCATCCCACAATTCTTCTTGTTTTCAGTCATTGGTGTCCAATTCATCAAATCTATTCTTTAGATGGTCTCTGAATTCAGGAAGGATATACTCAAGATCATATTTTGGCTCTCATGGACTTGTTTTAATTGTCTTCAACTTGAAGTTGAACTTGCAGATGAGCAGTTGATGGTCTGCTCCACAACTAACTCCTGACCTTGTTTTGGCTGAAGATATTGATCTTTTCCATCACCTCTTGCTACAGATGTAGTGAATCTGATTCCTGTGTGTTCCATCTGGTGAAGTCCACATGTACAGTTGCCATTTGTGTTGTTGAAAAAAGTGTTTGCAATGAATAAGTCATTGGTCTTGCCAGATTCTACCATGCAATTATCAGCATTATTTCTGCCACCAAAGCCAAATATGCCAAATACAGTTGATTCTTCCTTGTTCCCAGCATTTGTATTCTAGTCACCAGTGATAATTAACACATCCTGATTGCATATTCAGTCAATTTCAGACTGCAGAAGTTGATAAAATCTTCAGTTTCCTCATCTTTGGCTTTGAACATTGGTGCATAGATTTGAGTAGTAGTAGTAGTAACGGGTCTTCCTTGTAGGCATATAGATATTATCCTATCACTGACAGCATTGTGCTTCAGGAGAGATCTTGAAACATCCTTTGTGATGACAAATGCTACACCATTCCTCTTTAATTTGTCATTCCCGGTATAGTAGATCATTTGGTTGTCTGGTTCAAAATGGCCAACCAGTCAATTTTAGCTCACTAATGCCTAGTATATCAATCTTTAGGTGTTTCATTTCATTTTTGACAACTTGGAGTTTTCTTAGATTCATACTTTGTACATTCAATGTTCCAATTATTAATGGATGTTTGCAGCTGTTTCTCCTCAATTTAAATCATGCCATATCAGCAAATGGAGATCTCAAAAGCTTTACCTTATCCATATGAGTAACGCTGGTTTTACTCTGTTGATGCAGCTTTTCCCAGCTTCTTAGTATCTAAGATATAAATCTTTATGTATTCCCTTTCATTATATATATATATATATATATATATATATATATATATATACACTGAAA
>NW_006921591.1:25904680-25919550 GCF_000298275.1 Orycteropus afer afer
TGAAACTTTTTATTGTTACAGTGAAAATTTATGGAGAAAATTGGTTTTCCATTTAACTGCTCACATACTTTTGTTGTTGTTGTTTCTATGCTGAATGCAGTCCCCATAATGTAACAGTACTCTTCTAACTTCCTCTGTGTTTACCATTTTCATTTATTCTTCTTTTCTATTCATTCCTGCCTACTGAGCTTTATCCCTTGGCAAATACTGCCCTTTTGGTCTCGTATGGTCAATTATTCTAAGATGCTCCCCTACCCTACTGGTGTTGTTGTTCACTGCATAGTCCTGGCTGAAAGTGACCCACAGAAATAAGTTCAGGTCTGTTTTGATTATCTAGTGCTGCTCTAACAGAAAATAGAGTAAGTGGGTTGTCTTAACAAATAAAAGTTTATTCTTTATAATTTTGGAGGCTAGAAGTCCAAGTTTGAAGTGCCAAGTTCTAGGGGCTGGGTGAAAGACCCTTGACCTTCAGCTCAGCCTCTTGCTCCCATCTCACTGGAATTGAAGGCATCTCTTCACTCATGCTTCTGCTGACTTCTGAGACTGGTGAATTCAAGGTCCACAAGTAAAATAGCACAGTCTCAAAATTATCAGACCATATGTCAGGCCACTAATTCATGTCCATTAATAGTCTCAAGATTGGCAGACAACATGACAGGCTGCTGAATGACAACTTGGCTACATACAGGATTCAAGAATGCCAAAAGCAGCAGAGACATTTCTCAGTGCTTCTTCTTTTATACTGGAAGCAGATCACATCCCTAAGGTACCTAAGCTACTCAGCTGCTCTAGTAGATTCCACTATGAAGTTGATTACCAGTCTCATCATGGAGAATAACTACATCTGACTGCCCAGGCACTCAAAACCAGGCCTAGCCAAGCAGGAACACAACTTAACTAACACAATTCCACCCCTTGTCAACTTGCCATCCTAATTACACAACTCCTTCATTGGGTGGCTCCAGTCTCCTAGTTTATCTGAGTGGCAACCTCATCCCCTTGTCCTAGCAGGCCCCATTCCTCTGCTTCTTGGGCATGGCAGCCCTGCAACCTCAATTTTTAGCAGTGGCTACAGCCATATTCTACTGGCCCTCATGAAAAGCAGTCATATACTCTAGAACCAAGTTGGTGGAGATATGATTCTTTGAAACCTAGGAGACTATGGTGGTTCCATCGCAGAGGCCATGATCCTACCTTTTGATGCTCAGGCAGCTCTGCTTCTCATTTCCTAGGTCTGCCAGCTTCTACCAATGAATACCCAAAGACAACCCACTCTTCCCAGAATCTCCCTGCCCAAAAATTATTCAACTTTCTTGCTCCATGGGCTGGTGAGGCTGTTGTTGTCTCATGTTGTTCTCTTGGTCCTGCTGCTTTCTTTCATGCCAGTCTCTCTGCCAGGATCTCTTTGCTGGAGCCTCAGTGCAGGGATCTCATGTCAAAGATGCACTCCACTCTTGTTTCCACACTTTAAGTATCTGTCAGAACAGCACCCCACTCTCTTGGTACCAAATTCTGTTTTGGTTATCTAGTGTCACTCTAAGGAAATATATCACAAGTGGGTGGTCTTAACAAACAAAGCATTTATTCTCTTACAGTTTGGAGGCTAGAAGTCTGAGTTCAAAATGTGAAGTTCTAGACACTTTGTGAATGCCCATAAAGAGAGATTAAGGTCCATAGTGGGAGATTAAGGCCTATAGTCTCAGAGGTTCCACCAGTTTCTATCAGATCAGAAATTTTGATCTCGTATATGATTTTGAGTTTTGTTTCACATATTTCTTCTTCTATTGTGATTCTTTTTTAGAGTGGTGGACAGTGGTAGTTAGGCACCATCTGCTTCTGGTCTCAGAGTCTCTGAAGCTGAGGTTAGCATTGCCCACTAGTCCTTTGGACTAATTGTTTCCATGGGTCTTTGATTTCTTTAACTCTTCTTTGAAGAGGAAGGAGAAGACCATAAAGTATCATCTTTGTGAAAAAAAAAAAAGAAGTGCAATCTTTGTATCTTAATTTTTAAGGGATCATAAAGGAAAATCTGAAAAAAAAAAAAAAAAAAAAGCTGGGGAGGTACCAGGACCGAATGAGGAAGCAGAGACAGGGATCCAAGTAAGGCTGAGGACCCAGGCTATGGCCCTTCCAAGTGGAGGGAAAGCAGAGAAAAAGCAAGGGGCAGGGCTGGGGGGGGGGCAGGATAGAGTGAGCAAGCAAAGGCAGGGATCCAGATAAGGCCAGCAACCTAGGCCATGGCCCTCCCAGTTGGTGGGAAAGAGGCATGGATCTATGTAAGTGAAAGGTAAGGAGGGTGCAGAGGTTTTGAACAGCTAAGGTAGACAAACTTGTCTGTCCGTTTGTCCTACTGTGATGTCATGTTGTTGTGAGGCTTGAGGCTGTGCCACCACTGTCTCAAACCCAGTAGGGTTGCTATGGTGCACAGGTTTCAACTCAGCTTACAGACTGAGACAGACTAGGAGGAAGGAGAGGCCATCCACTTCTCAAAGTATTGGCCAGGGGAAATCTTATGAATAGCAGAGAAACACAGGCTGATATATTACTATGCAACTTTATGAATAGCCTGGAAACATTGGCTGATACAGTGCAGGATGATAAGCCACTTAGGTCAGAAGGCTCTCAAAATAGGACCAGGAAAGAGCTTCATCATCAGAGAAGAAACAGGCTTAATAATAGTGATAAGGTAAAGCTTTCGAGACCTCCATTTGCTGACGTAGCATGACTCAAATTGAGGAGAAACAGCTGCAAATATCCATTAATAATTGGAACATGGAATGTATGAAGCATGAATCTAGGAAAATTGGAAGTTGTCAAAAATGAAATGGAGTGCATAAAGATTGATATGCTAGACATTAGCGAGCTGAAATGGACTGGTTTTGGCCATTTCAACTCAGACCAACATGTGGTCTACTATGCCAGGAATGACAATTTAAAGAGGAATGGCATGGTATTCATCATCACAAAGGATGTTTCAAGATCTCTCCTAAAGTACAATGCTGCCAGTGATAGGATAATCTCCATACGCCTACAAGGAAGGCCACTTAATATGACTATTATTCAAATTTATGCACCAACTACCAAAGCCAAAAATGAGGAAATCAAAGGTATTTATCAGCTTCTGAAGTCTGAAATTGACCAAACATGCAAGCAGGATGTGTTAATTATCACCGGTGACTGGAATGCAAAAGTTGGAAACAAAGAAGAATCACCGGTAGTTGGAAAATTTGGCCCTGGTGACAGAAATGATGCTGGAAATTGCATGACAGAATTTTGCAAGACCAAAAACTTATTCATTGCTAATACCTTTTTTCAACAGCACAAACAGTGGCTATACATGGGGACTTCACCAGAAAAATCAGATAGACTTCATCTGTGGTAAGAGGTGGTGGAAAACTCAATATCTTCAGCCAAAACTAGGCCAGGAGCTGATTGTGGAACAGACCATCAACTGCTCATATGCAAGTTCAACTTGAAGTTAGAGACAGTTAAAACAAGTCCATGAGAACCAAAATGCAATCTTAAATATATTTCTCCTGAATTTAAAGACCATCTAAATAATTGATTTGATGCTTTGAACACTAGTGACTGAAAACCAGAAGAATTGTGGGATGACATCAAGAACATCATCCATGAAGAAAGCAAGAGGTCACTAAAAAGATGAGAAAAGAAGAGAAGATGAAAATGATAACAGAAAAGACTCTGAAAGTTGCCCTTGAGCAGAGAGTAGCTAAACCAAATGGAAGAAATGGCAAGATAAAAGAGCTGAACAGAAGATTTCAAAGACAGGTCGAGCAGACAAAGCCAATTACTATAATGAAATGTGCAAAGACTTGGAGTTAAAAAACCAAAAGGGAAGAATACACTCGACATTTCTCCAGCTGAAGGAACTGAGGAAAAAAATTAAGCCTCTATTTGCAATACTGAAAGATTCCATGGGCAAAATATTGAATGATGCAGGAAGCATCAAAAGAAGATGGAAGGAATACACAGAGTCACTGTACCAAAAGGAACTGGTAGATCTTCATCCATTTTAAGAGGTGCCATGTGATCAAGAAACAGTGGTACTGAAGGAAGAAGTCAAAGCTATATTGAAGGAATTGGTGAAAAACAAGGCTCCAGGAATTGACAGAATGCCTGCTGAGATGTTTCAACAAACAGATGTCCCACTGGAGCACTCATTCAATTATGCCAAGAGATTTGGAAGACAGCTACCTGGGCCACTGACTGGAATAGATCCATATTTGTACCCATTCCAAAAAAAGGTGATCCCACAGAATGTGGAAATTATAGAACAATATCATTAATATCACACGCAAGTAAGATTTTACTGATGATAATTCAAAAACGATTGCAGCAGTATATTGAGATAGAATTTCCAGAGGTACAAGCTGCATTCAGAAGAGGATATGGAACAAGGGATATCATAGCTGCTGTCAGATGGATCCTGGCTCAAAGCAAAGAATACCAAGAAGATGTTTACTTGTGTTTTATTGACTATGCAAAGGCATTTGATTGTGTAGATCATAAGGAATTGTGGATGGCATTGAGAAAAATTGGAATTTCAGAACAATTGATTGTGCTCATGAGGAACCTTACGTTGACCAGGAGGCTGTTGTTCAAACAGAACAAGGGGGCACTGCATGGTTTAAAATTAAGAAAGGGGTGCATCAGGGTTGTATCCTTTCCCCATACTTAATCAATCTGTAAGCCAAGGAGATAATCCGAGAAGCTGGACTAATCATTAACAGCCTGTGATACACTGATGACACAACTTTGCTTGCTGAAAGTGAAGATGACTTGAGGTACTTACTGATGAACATTGAAGAATACAGTCTGCAGTATGGATTACTTCTCAGTATAACAAAAACAAAAATCCTCACAACTGTACCAATAAGCAGCATCATTATAAATGGAGAAAAGATTGAAGTTGTTAAAGACTTCACATTGCTTGGTTCTACAATTGATGCCAGTGGAAACTGCAGTCAGGACATTAGGTGATGTATAGTGCTGGGCAAGTTTGTTATAAGGTACCTCTTTCAAGTGCTGAGGAGCAAGAATTTCTCCTTGAGGACTAAGGTGAGCCTGACACAAGCCATGATATTTTCAATCACCTCATATGCATGTGAGAGCTGGACAATGAATAAGGAAGAATGAAGAAGAATTGATGCTTTTGAGTTATGGTGCTGGCAAAGAATGCTGAAAGTACCATGGACTGTTAAAAGAACTAACATATCTGTCCTGGTGGAAAAGTAGGCAGAATGCTCCTTGGAAGCCAGAATGGCCAGACTTCGTCTCACCTACTTTGGTTATGTTGTCAGAAGGGACCATTCTCTGGAGAAGGATGTCATGCTTGGTAAGGTGGAGGGTCAACAAAAGAGGGGAAGGCCCTCAACGAGATGGATTGACATGGTGGCTGCAACGATGGACTCAAGTATAGCAGGGGTCATGGAGCTGGCATTGTGTCAGGCGGTGTTTCATTCTGTTGTGCATAGGGTCTCTATGAGTCAGACACAACTCAACAGCACCTATCAACAACAACAAAGAAAAATCTATTTGAGAACACAAAAGTTCATCTATAATCAGAGTAAGGATATGTGTAACCACCTTTCATAACACCATGCATGACTTTTTTGTAGAGCACATTTACCTCAGATACACAGACTGAACTTATGGAAGATGTAGGTGACAGAAATACTACATTTTATAAAAGGGTACATTGTATGTGATCTTGGGTAAGTAACTTCTCCCTGATTAACTGCATCATCTTAGAATAGAGTGAATATGCTGATTTATCTATGATTACTTTAATATTTTAATTCTATAAAGGTTTTTCAAACCTTAATTCAATAATGTATATCAGGTATAATCTCAAACTAAAATCCACTTTATATTCTTTTCTGCTATTCAGACATATATTAGGAATCAAGAGAATAAATGGTGTAAAAAATTGCTTAGAGCTGTCAAGAACACATACGCATATATACACATAAAGTTCAGTGTAAACTAAGTGAAATTTATTTATGTTAAGATAACCTACAAAATCACTAGGAATGGAAAGATGGGACAGCAACAAATGAATTACTAAATAATACATCACCTGAACCTGGAAAATCAAGTGCAATTTTTTTCTTTTAAAGTCACTGTGTTTGTATATATACAGTTCATAAAACCAAAAAAAAAAAAAAAGAAAAGAAAAGCAAATTCACTGCTGTCGAGTTGTCGAGTTGCGTCCAACTCATAGCAACCCCTCCTTGGATTTCCAAGGCAGTATCACTACCGATGTAGATTGCCCAATCTTCCTTCTGAGGAGTGGCTGGTGGGTTTGAACCACCACCCTTTTGGTTATCAGTCAAATGCCTTAGACACTATGCCACCAGAGCTCAATTCATAGGGAGGGAAAAATGGGGGGGAGGGCATGCATTCCAAAAGCCTTTACTCATTCTTCCAAAGTTAGGTTATTCTGGATAAAGACTCTTCTGAACAACATTGTGCTCGTACTTCTTATATTTCATGTACACAGAATCAAAAAAAAAAAAAAAAAAATACTCGTCTAGCACAATTCAGCTTCCATTTGGCATCTTATTGATATCTAAGACTTGTTTTTATGGATGAAGTTGTGTTGTTAGATAAATATAGACAAAGTGTTTCTGAATTTATATTTGAGTCTGTGTTTTAGGCAAAGTCTAGGATGTTCTGGAAGATGAATTGGGCACATATTTTGGTGGACAAATGACTGATATCTAACACATGGAGTCTGTCAAATGATGTGTGACACTTGCTAAATGAAATTGTTAAAAAATGGGTGTGTCTTCTCTCCTTACGCTTTCCCCTCTCATACAAAAAAAAAAAAAGAGGGAGAGGACTCAGACCATAGAGAACAGAACCATAAAATTAAAATAAGGAAGGGTATAGGGAAATGTTTTGGAAACATCACATGATCAGGAGAGTATGAGATGAATTATTATGTGATTAAGAAATAAATTCTATTGTGTTAAGCTACTGAAGCAGGAAGATTCATATAACAGCTAGCAGTGCCTCCAAATAATACAGAAGCAAACAAATCAAAATCTGTTCCTTAACACTAGTAACCCTAACATTTCTCTCTTCTTCTCTTTGAAAGAGTTGTCTAACAACTAAATATTATTTTTCCCAAAACTTGATATGTGTATATTTCTCATTTGTAGATACAGTTAAACAGTTTATGAGAGTAGTCTCAAATGCAATATATCTAAAACCAAACTTCTTTTTGCTTCCTACAAACATGTTTCTTCTAAAGTGATCTAGCCTTTTAGTAAATAAAAATTGTATCTTTCCATTACTTCATGCCAAATATCTTAACATCTTTAATTCCTCTTTTTCTCTCTCACTTTACAAATATACATAGAACATGTGTATTTATATAAAAATACCATATTTCAAAGATTGTTGTTGTTAGGTGCTGTCAAGTCAGCTCCAACTCATAACGACCCTATGGACAACAGAACAAAACACTACCCGGTCCTGTGCCAGCCTCACAATCCTTGCTATACCTGAATCCATTGTTACAGCTACTGTGTCAATCCATCTCATTGAGGGCCTTCTCCTTTTTCATTGATCCTCCCCTTTACCAAGCATGATATCCTTCTCCAGGGAGTAGACCCTTCTGAAAACATGACCAAAGGAGGTGAGACAAAGTCTTGCCATTCTCGCTTCCAAGGAGCTTTCTGGCTGCACTTCTTTCAGGACAGATTTGTTAGTAGTTCTTCTGGCAGCTCATGGTACTTTCAGTATTCTTTGCCAACACCACACCTCAAAAGCATCAACTCTTCTTTGGTTTTCTTTAATCATCATCCATCTTTCACATGAACATGAGGCAATTGAAAATACCATGGCTTGGGTTAGGTGCACCTTAGTCTTCAATGAGCAACTATCTTTGCTCTTTAGCACTTCTTCCAAATTCTTCATAACTGAAATTCACAAGGGAAATATTAAAAGATGTTAATCAATATCGCTGTTATAATCAATGTAGCATAACTAGAAAATTGTCCAGGGTCCTAAACTAGATATATTTCTAAAAAACATTATTTTTATAAACCAAGTATAAAATAAATAATATAAATTCTTAATTATTTATTACCTATATTTATCATGATTCAATATTTCCAAGTGTTTCTTAATTACGCAGGGTTGGCATTAGACATAGGATTGGCTGATCGAAACAATGAAAAATTGTGGTTTCTAAACTTTTTACATATGTGTGAATCAATATCAGGATATAGGCAACCAGAGATTCCTGAAATAATATGGATGTACTAGTTATGCAATATCAAATTATTTTCAATGTGGCCCACATTAGTGGACTTGAATGTAAAAAGATTCAGTTCGATTGTAGTATCAATTAGTAATCATAGAGATTAAAATATCATTTTTAATCTTAATAAAATGCATAGTAAGTACTTATCTAATACCAACTGGAATACAGTGATTTAACACAAGCAAGAAGATCTTTGTCTAAAAGTTTCTCCTTCACTGATTTTCTTGGAAATTTGACCATTAACAATGAATTTCTTCACCTCTCATGAAGTAGATATTAAAATGTGATGATATTAAATTGTCTCTGGATTCAAATTTTGATCAGAGAATTAGGACAGGATTGAGTCCTTTTTCCTGGGTATGTGAAAAGGATGTTGAGAGGAAATTTCATGGAGACAAGTATATTTCAAATAAGATAGAGACAGAAAGCAAAAAATCCCACCTCTCTCACATACTCTGCAGGTAGTGTGATGCTTGCTGGGACTATAACAGAAGATGGAATGATTATCAGATGTAAGGAGTTGATATTCAACCTCACCATCATTGCCTAACACTTTGACTTTGGGCAAGTCCCCATAGCCTCGAAGTCTTCAATCATAGCTCAAGTATAACTATTATTACTTTACTATTAATAGATATTAAGTGGTAATATATTGGGAGCTCTGGTGGCATAGTGCCTAAAGCATTTGACTGGTAACAAGAAGGCTGGTGGTTCAAATCCACCAGCCACTCCTTGGAGGGAAGGTTGGGCAATCTACTTCCATAGTGATATCACCTCAGAAAATCATGAAGGGGTCCCTATGAGTTGGATCCAGCTCAACAGAGTTTTGCTTTATTTTTTGGTAATATGTTATAGCTTTTTTTACATTGTTTACATTCAACAAATGTTAGTTTTCTGCCTTTCCTCTAACAGTTGTTCTTAGAAATAAATCTTGAATCATACTTCAAATGTTTTGTTCTATTTTTTTCTAAAATCTAGCTGTTCTGTATCAAGCAGATACAGCCTTAGCATATCATTCCTCCTCTCTACTGACATTGCACAGAATAGTGAAGGGCATAGGAGTTGATACTTAATGAATTTACACATGAAAGTTACTTTTGACTCTGAAGATGAAAGTTCTGGTTGAAATTCCAGGTACTGCTCAACAGTTGGATGGAAATGGACAGATCTGAATGTATCAACCAACTCCAGCTGAATTGAAAAACATCTAAGACCTACTGAACTATCAAGTGCATTTGCAAATGTATTTTCACTTAACTCTTTTGAATCACAGGTGATTTAAAGAAAAAGTTAGGTAAGTAGTTTGAATTCATTTACACTTATATCTTGAAAATGCCATTTTGCAAGCACTTTAAGTCATTTCACTTTTTCCAATATGTTTAAAAGCCTTGAGAAAAAAAAAAAGAAAGAATATATTTTATATTTACAGAAAAGAGGCTGACATAAGTTTATGAAAGACAACTCCCCTCAAACACTCAACTGTTAATATATATCTGCAGTTGTTCCTTTTCTGTGGCATCTCAGGTAAAATCTAACTCTTCTGCAAAGTAAAATGCACTTTCTTTCTCTAACCAAAAAAGTATAAAATATACATCCTCTTTTATTATCCTGTAATCCGAAAAAGAGGGTTTGGATAGCAAAAATAGTTTTTTTTTTTTTTTTTTTTTTGCAGTGGAGATGTTTAGGAGAAGAATAAGATTTGCTCATTTAAAATATTTAAGAATGTAATGAGGAAGTCTCCTTAGCTGTCATGATGTGGGATCTGACCCATAGCCACCTTATGTACAGCAGAATAAAATATTGTCTAGTCCTGTGCCATATTCATGATTGTTGGAATGTTTGTTGTGGGAACTGAGTTAATCCTTCTGGTTGAGGATTTCCTTCATTTTCACTGATCCTTTACTTTACCTAATTAAGATGTGCTCCTCTAGAAATTTATCTTTCCTGATGCATGTCCAATGTAAATAATGATGTTAGTAAAACTCTAAAAAATAAAAATGCTGTTAGTAAGATGCTTTCTTTATCCTGCATGTTGCCCAGAACTCCTCAGAGCAGCTGAAAATTTTGAGTACTTGCTTTCAGTGACTAAAAATCTACCTTGGCACAAATGCAAAAGGCATAATGTCTAGTTGAAGCTTATTTTCTTCTTTCTTTCTTGCTTTTCACTCTGAACATTTTTTTTCCCCTTTCAATCCATAAGTTGGAGCAGAGGCCTCATGTGAAGAAATCACTGTGTGGATTGTCAGGTGCAGTGCATTCATGTTTGAGCCTCTAGCCCAATCATGCTTATGCAACTTCCTCTTAAGATCAGAGGCCCAATGATAAGAAGACTATAGATTCCTATCATGACCTCAGCTCCCTCCAAAGCTATCTTTGGAACACATTTGAAAAAGTAAAATGAGTTTAGTTTTATAAAACAAAATCTCAAAACATATCCTGCAGCTACCTCTGTCAGTTTACCACCCCTAAGTAGTTCCAAAATAAAACCTCTGGCACCAGCACAGGAGGCCCCAGTGCAGAGTGTTACTGGTATGAGCTCAGTTTTGACACCTAAGCAAGATAAATGAGTGAGGACAGCTTACATGCGAAATCACTCTCAGCTTTGTGCACTGGAGAGATGCCAGTCTTTCACCTCTCCTCATTTGGTTGTTACAATAAGTGACAGCAATGTAGGGAGTTTGAGAGCAAAGGGTCCAGATTAAGTTCTATTTGCATAATTCTGATACCTATAGCTGGATACAGCTGTGGATGTAATCTCAAATTCTGCCAAGATAGAGACCAATCATCAATTAGATGCACACACTATGACAAATACAGCATATGAGGCAAAGAAGCTCATCTATGTTCCTTGTGAAATTATCAGCCCTTAAATAAACAATGTTGAATCAATTCTCACTTAGGCAGATGTATTATAATAGTTATTTTAGGTGTGCTCTCTAGTAATTAAATGTTTAATATCTTTAAATGCCTCTATCATTCAGCCAGAATGCATTCATTCAGTTATTTATTTATTTACTTATTTTTGCAAAGAGATATATGTATTCCTATGTGTGTGAATGTGTATGTCTATTTCAAGTTAATTCCATTTCCATAAAATTCTATTTTATTATTTCTTCGAGAGTTTGTGGCCTAGTTGAGGTTTAAGATTTGTTGTAGATAAGAATAATGCCCCCCTCATAGATAGCCACATCTCTACACCCAAACAAAATAAAACAAACTTACTGTCTTAAGAATTGAATCTGACTCATATCGACCCCTCCTTGGGTTTCTGAAGTGGTATCTCTATGGAATAGATTGCCCAGTCTTCCTGACCAGAACCTATGAATATCTTGTGCTCTATGGCAAGAGGGAATTAAAGCTGCAGATAAGATTACTGATCTTCTGACCTTAATAAAAAAATATTTTACTTGATTATCTCAGTAAGTCCAATGTAATCACAAAGGTCATTTACATGTGGAAAAAAGAGGCTGAATGGGCATTGTCAGAGTGGTGCAAGGAAGACTTGACTGGCCGCTGCTGGCTTTGAAGATGGAAGGAGTCCATGAGCCAAGGAGGGTGACCTATAGAAGCCAAGATAGATAAGAAAATGTCCTGCTAGAAAGGGACATAGTCCTGTCAACACCTTGATTTCAGCCCAATGAGATCCATTTCCTCCTTCTGATCTCCAGAACTGTAAAATAATAAATTTGTGTTGTTTTCAGCCACTTGAATTCCTAGTAATTTGTTACAACAGCAATCACAAACAAATAAAAAAGCTCATATCAGTTGCTAACCAAATTGTTGGTGGTTTAAAATCACTCAGTGTCTCCATAGGAGGAGGAACTGGAGGTCTGCTTCTGTAAAGATTACAGACATGAAAACATTATGGGACAGTTATACTCTGTCACATGGGTTCACTATGAGTTGGAATCAACTCAGAGGTATTCAACAAAAACAATATGCATAGTTAAAAATGTCTACCATTTGTTCTAAATAAAACTAAGGAGAAGAGTAAAAGAATATTAGAAGCAATCACCTATGTTTGAGGGAAGGAGAGTGAAATAATATTTATCAGGGATTAGTTGAAACCCAGATGTAGACATGCTGTTACTTAAGCCAAGATGGGACTGGGCATTTTGGGTAGAAGAAACAACATATGCCAAAACAGGAGCACCATTCCTCAAAGGAATCATTGCTGAACTCACCAGTCATCTTCAGCACATACTATAGTATAAATGATTTCTTGTTTTTGCTTTATTTCAGTTTGGGTTTTAATATTTGTCTAGGTTATTAAATGTTTGTGGAATTGAGAGATATCAAAAATGGATCCTGGCCATAATGGACTGTGAGATTGAGCAAGAGTGACTGGACTGTAACTCAGTCACATAGTTACATAGGGACATAACTCCCCTCTGGATGACACAGGTACTAATTAACTGCCTTTAAGAGGAAATCCAGAGACTTCCGGTAAGATGGAGGATTAGGCAGACAAGCACACAGACCCTCTTCAACAAAGAAAAGAAAAACCAATTGACAGAGATACAGAAGATAATCCTGAACCCTGAGCTTCGAAAGGAACTATACAGAAGTGATTAGGCACCAAGTAATAGAAAAACCTGAATGAAAACAATTAGTATAGAGACAGTGAGAGCTGCGGACTGTCAGCTACTCTGATGAGACCAACAGCCTTAATATTTCCAAGTGGTGTTGGGACCTGAGAATTGACCTAAAGATCAGTCCTGGTCACCAAGGGCTGTAATGACAACTTCTCTGGTGGCCTAGAACTAGGAAGGGAAACAGCAAAGAGGGAGACAACCTGAACTGTGTACCTTCTGCTGTCCTGAGGGTGTTGCCATTTTTATTGTTTATACATGGCAGCCATTTTGGATATTTAATGTGACCAAGGGCACAGCCATTTTGAATGTTTACAAGTGGTGGCCATTTTGGATATTTAAAGTGATTGAGGGTCCAGCCATTTTGAATGGTTACAAGCAGTGGCCATTTTGGATATTTAAAGTAACCAAGGGCACAGCCAATTTGAATGTTTACAAGTGGCAACCATTTTGGATTTTAAAATAATAGCTTTGTCATTTGGATTCCAGGGATCTAAGAACAGGCTCTGTTTGCCAGGGTCAGCAAGGACATACAAGAGGCTGATAACAGGAAAGGAGACAAGTGGTGAATGTATAAGTGCTATATACATGTGGTGAATGTATAAGTCAACTAGTAAATAGAGAAGCAAAGCACAGTACCTAGCCTGTGTAGATAACATACAAAGAAAATGAAAATTGTGGGCAAGACAGGCCAATATATAATCAACAATTAAATATAAAAACAAAAATGTCACAATGCCTTGGAGACAACAGAGCAAGCCTCACAGTCCACACAAAGAAGCAAGATAAAGCAGGAGAAACAAGGGAGCAGGATACAGACCAAAATCACATCCCTGAGGAACATGCAGCATTGGAACTCCCTGATAAGGAATTCAAAAAAATTATATTTAGGTGTCTTCAAAGGATTGAGAGACAGAGCAAGAAAAACACAGACAAAATCCTAGAAGAATTGTGGAAGAAAATACAAGAAGAAAATGACAAAATAAATGAAAAATTAGAAATGATTCTAAATCTACAGATAGAAATCCAGAAGATTAATACTAAATTGTCAGAAATAGATAACACATTGAAAGGGCAAAAGAGTAGAATTGATGCAATGGAAGACAGAATTAATGAAATTGAAGACAATTACCTGAATACTTCTTTGGAAAGGGATCAATCAGAAAAAAAGATCAAAACAAAATGAAGAAAGCCTAAGCTTCATGTGGGATACCATCAAAAGGAATAATCTATGTGTCACTGGAATTCCAGAACAGGAAGAGAAAAATAAAACCACTGAGAAAAGTTTCCAAGGTTTGTTATAAGAGAACTTCCCTGATATGAGGAAAGATGAGAATATATCCATTCAGGAAGTCCAATGAACCCCAAACAGGTTAGACCCAAAAAGAAAAACACCAAGACATATCATCAAACTCACCAAAACCAAAGACAAAGAAAGAATCATGAGAGCAGCAGGAAAAAACAAAAAGTCACCTACAAGGGCCAACCAATAAGACTAAGCTCAGATTTCTTGACAGAAATCATGCAGTCAAGAAGATAGTGGGATGGTATATATAAAACAATGAAAGAGAAAATTTCCAACCAAGAATTATGTACCCTGCAAAGTTGTCCTTCAAATATGGTGGTGAAATTAGGACATTTCCAGATAAGCAGAAACTAAGGCAATTTGTTAAAACCAGACCAACCTTACAAGAGATGCTAAAAGAAGCCCTTTGGACAGAGAAGCAACAACAGTGAACAACAACTGACCATTAACACACATGCTGATATAACCCAGAAACCAAGCCAGCTATGGAAGTATCCAAAGTAAATAAGCCCGCAAGATTGTAAACAGGGAACCAGAGACATCAATTGACAAATGAGGAAAACTACAAACTAAAAAGAGGGAAAAAAAAATCTGTGTCGTTACAGAACTTCTAGATGGTAGGGAAGTCAAGACAACTACAAGATAGAACGGACTGTTCTAAACTTGGGAAGAAAAC
>NW_006921591.1:25919945-25922091 GCF_000298275.1 Orycteropus afer afer
ATGCTCACAATCATTGGCCATCAGAGAAATGTAAATCAAAACAACAATGAGATATACCATCTCACCCCAGCACTGATGGCAAGGTTCAATGAGACAGAAAATAACAAATGCTGCTGGGGACGTGGAGAGATCGGGACTCTCATACACCGCTTGTGTGACTGTGAGGTGACACAACCACTGTGGAAAGCAATATGGTGATTATTTAGAAAGTTGGAATTGGAGATACCATTTGACCCAGCAATACCATTACGAGGTATATATCCTAGAGAAGTGAGAGGCAGGACAGGAACAGATACATGCATACTCATGTTCATCACAGCATTATTTACAATAGCAAAAAGATGGAAACAAACCACATGCCCATCAGTGGAAGAGTGGATGACCAAACTATGGTACACACACATCCCGGAATGCTATGCAGCACTAAAGAATAATGTAGAGTCTGCAAAACATCACATAATATGGATGAACTTGGAAGACATTGTGATGAATGAAATAAGTCAATCACAGGACATATATAGTATTAGTTCATTGTGGAGGGTCAAGGAAAGGTTTATATACAGAGGGAAACTTTCTTTGTTGGTTGCCAGGGGTGGGAGGGGAGGGATGGGAACACTGAAAAAAAAAATGCATTGACCCATGTCAATTTAGTTTTGTGTATTTCACTGTACATAATTTATATTTGAATAAAAATGCATTAAAAAAAAAAAAGAGCAAATCCAAATATCAATTAGCAAACTAAACTCCCTAGGACTCCCTAAAGGAACTCTGGTGGTGCAGTGCCTAAGACATTTGGCCGCTAACCAGGAGTCTGGCTGTTCAAACTCACCAGATCCTCCAACGAAGGAAGATCAGGCAATCTATTTCAGTAAAGCTTTACCACCTTGTAAAACCCAAAGGAGGTCGCTATGAGTCAGAATCTACTTGATGGCAGTGAGTTTGCTTTTTTTGTTGTTTCAGAGGATTTCCCAGGACCATTTTCCCAGCAGTTTCCAGAATTTATTTTCCTTCCCTTCCTCTGTAGCACCTGCTGTTACATTTCCTTCCCCATTTGTAATTCACTCATTCCTCCTGTATATAAGTGTTAGAACAAAGGCTTCCTGTGTGTCTAAATATTATAACCCAAGTAATTGTCAGAGCTTCAAAGCTTGCTGTGAAATTTAGTACTGCCCTCTGTATTTAAGTTTCTCCTTTATGTAAAAGCCTTTATATCAACTGAACTTTCACTGCCTGTTTCATTTTGGAAATACTTTCCCATGAGTATTTCAGGGCTGCTTTACCATGGGAGCTCTGGTAGCGTAGTGCCTAAGGCACTTGACTGCTAACCAGAAGGCTGGCGTTCAAATCCACCAGCCATTCTTCAGAAGGAAGATGGGACAATCTATTTCCATAGTGATACTGCCTCAGAAACCCAAGGAGGGGTCGCTATGAGTTGGGTCCAACTCAACAGCACATAACAACAACAACAAATTACCATCTGTGACTCCATGTTTGATACTGCCATGACCAGTGGCCCAGTGGGTTACTAGCAATGCTATTTCTCCTCAATTTTGTGATTATTAAGTTGCTGTTAGGTGATGTCAAGTTGGTTCTGACCCTATGCACAACAGAAATAAACATTGCCTTGTCCTGCACCACCCTCACAATAGTTGTTATGTTTGAGTTCATTGCTGCAGCCTCTGTGTCTATCCTCCTCATTGAGGGTTCCCCGTTTTTCACTCTCTACTTTTCCAGGCATTATGTCTTTTCTAGGGACTGCTCCCTCCTGATAACATGTCCAAAGTAAGCCAGATAATGGCTTGCCATCTCACTACTAAGGAACTTTCTGGCTGTACTTCTTCCAAGACAGATTGTTCACTGTTCTAGCAGTTCATGGTATATTCAATATTTTTCACCAACACTGCAATTCAAAGACATCAGTTTTTATTCAGTCTTCCTTATACATTGTCCAGCTTTCACATGCATATGACGTGATTGAAAATACAATGGTGTATTTTAGGTCTCAAAGTGACATCTTTGCTTTTTAACATTTTTTTTTTTCTTTTTCTTTTTTTTATTAGGATGTGGGTGAAGATTTACAGAGTAAATTCACTTTTCATACAGCAGTTCACATATACTTTGTCTCATGTCATTGACCAAAATTTAC
>NW_006921591.1:25929753-25945258 GCF_000298275.1 Orycteropus afer afer
TTCAAGGCTCAGGGGTCCAAGATTATCTTCTGTGTCTGTATTTATTGGTTTCCCTTTTCTTTGTTGAAGAGGGTCTGTGCAATCCTTCTGCCTAGTCCGCCATCTTGCCCCGCCTCCTGCTTTTTAACATTTTAAAGCTATCTTTTACAGCACTTTTGACCAATGTAATAAATTGTTTGATTTCTGGACTGCAGCTTCCATGGGCCTTGATTGTGGACCCAGGTCAAATGAAATCCTTTACAACTTCAATCTCTCCTCCATTTACTACGATGATTCTTATCGGTCTAGTTGCAAGGATTTTTCTATTTTTTACGTGGATATTTTAACTGTTTGTCCCAGTTTCTAAGGTTCAGCACCTTCAAGATTTGCTGCCGTTCAGAAGTAGCTTCTAGGAGTCTCTTGCAGTCCTTAGCTCAACAACAATCTATCTATCTATCTATCTATCTATCTATCATCTATCTGTTTAATGTGAATGGTTTTGTAACAAGATATGATATCTAACATATATAATACCACTCAAGAAAAATCTGTGTTACCTACTAGGCATTTTACTAATTTGCCTCACAGACCCTTCTGTCTCCACAGACCGACAAGTGATTTGATCATTCATCTCCAAATGCCTGATTCTTTGATATCGTATTCTTGCAAATAACCAGACTTCTTTCATATTGCACAACCTTACTCTGACTTTCTATTCTGACCCACCCTCTGACCTACTCCTCAGGGTCCAGGCTCTTGTCTTAATATTTGTACTCCCATTTCTACATTCCCTGAGTTTTCCCCTTGCTTCCATCACCATCAAACCATTCCTTTGAGTTATTTATTCTTTGAATACTTTAAGAACCAATAGTTCTGTTCATTCCTATCTCTAAGTAACACATCCAAAGCTGACACATCAGGACAGCTTTCTAATAGGATTATCCTACTCATGTTAAAAAGGAAATTGATTATAAATCTGAAACATTTGCCCAACTAACAATTATTAAAATATGGTTCATAAACAAACCAAAACCAAACCCACTGCTGTGGAGTCAGATCTGACTCATAGTGACCCCTCCTTGGGTTTCCAAGGCAGAATCACTACGGAAGTAGATTGTCCAACCTTCCTTCCTAGGAGTGGCTGGGGGTTTTGAACTGCCTTCTGGTTAGCAGTCAAGATACATTAATATATTTTTTTTTTCTTCTGAAAATATTTCATTAGAAAATTATTATGTTAGTTATGTTAGATAGAAAATTCAAACAAATATATATGGTCATCAGAAAATAAAGGCATTGGTAGTATAGGACTTATGGAGCCTCAAACACATGTGCTGCCCAACATGTGAAACATTTCAGAGGGAAGATATAGTGAAGGTACTGAGTACACTAGGTCCCAGAATTGGAAGATAGAGCAAAAGATAGAAAGGGAAGATGGCAAATTCAGACATGAAACAAAACTGAATCTTCTTGACAACTTTGTCCCTTGTGAATTCTTAAAAAGTATATATGTAACTAGGTGATATCAACATACAATAACATCACTTAATTTTGTATATATTAATATTATTAAGAACATTTAATAATATCTATCCAAATCAGAAAAAAGTCTTTCTTCTCAATCACTGGCTAAACAATTATATAAACCAATTGTATAAAAACGAATAATTGTGTTTAGATAATTTTTATATATTCTAATTTTGCAGTCTTCAATTTTGCACATTATTGCTTTATTTATTTATTTTTAATGTGACTCTAACAAATATATATTTTTTTCCATATTTTCTTTCTTTCATTACACAGTGAATTTTGGCAAGAGTTTTCTCAGGAGTCTGATCTTCCAGATGCATTGGCTGTACTCAGATCATTTTATTCCACTTGAGAGGAGCTTAAAATATAAAAAGATAAAATTTAGCCAAAATGATAGTTGATGTAGATCTGTGCAGATATAAGTAAATATTTCTGAAAATAGCAATTGTTCATTTAGTCTTGTCCATCAAAGCAGATCGAAACAAATACCTTTGTGCCTTGTGGTTAACACCTAACAAAAATGTGGTCTAGCAATTGTCTTGAGCCAAATTGGACAGTTTTTCTAACTTCCTATATTCAACTCTTTCCTAAAGTTCAGGTTATTTTGTTGTGGTGGTGGTTCTCAACCCTGTATTCAATCCTTGGAACTAATCACAGTTTGATTCCTTTGTCTTATACAGCCCTCCCCTGAAGAGATAGACCTACAGATATTAAATAAAAGCAGCCAAACACAATGCAATTCTTAGACAAAATGGGAAGCACTGCTCCTCTGTTTAGGGCATAATATTACAAAAGACAAAAGGTGTCTGAATGTTTAATGACACAAAATAACTTACAACTCAGTTTATGTTCCATACCAATTTGGATCATGCCGAGCATTTTGGAGTAAAAGAAGTTTATGCATTATAATGCATTTTGTGCATTATAAGGATCTCACTATTATAATCCATCTCCAGATCTCCAGAAGAACAGATCAATCAGACAAATGAGGAACTTCACACTAACTGTTTAATACCTTTGTTGTTGTCTGCATGTTGTTATTTTGATGTTGTTGGAATAAGATGGATAGATATAGAAGGATAAGTTTATAAGCATGCCCAATATTTACATCACCTCCAACTAAAAAAAGCTGAGACCAAATTTATTATTGTTTCCAAATTAACTCTTATCTCATTGTAGGTTTAAAACGCAGGGAAAAAAAAAAAAAAAAAAGCCTACTAGATTCCTTTCCTGAGATCTTTGATAAGATTACACAGAGTTTAATGTTAAAAGATTGATAGGTACACATGTTTAAAAACTTTATCAAAGTCTAAATGCTATATTTTGGATCTGATATCATAGTATAGGTTTTCAGACACACTGAAGCTATTCCTCTCTTTGATTACTCTAAATTTACACTTCTTCTTCTTTCTGTATCATTGTCTTTCTGATATGTTGTTGTGTGGTTAGGTGGCATTGAGTCCTCTCTGACTCTTGGTGACCCTATGCACAACAGAACTAAACACTGCCCAGTCCTGTGCCAGTTTTTCAATCCCTGCTATACCTGAGCCCATCATTGCAGCCAGTGTGTTAATCCACCTAGTTGAGGGCCTTCCCCTTTTTCATTGACCCTGCACTTTACCAAACATGATATCCTTCTCCAAGGAATAGTCCCTTCCGACAACATGATCAAAGTAGGTGAGACAAAGTCTGACCATTCTCTCTTCCAAGGAGCATTCTGTCTGCACTTCTTCCAGGACAGATTTGTTAGTTCTCCTGGAAGTCCGTGGTACTTTCAGTATTCTTTGCCAACACCACAACTCAAAAGTATCAACTCTTATTTGGTCTTCCTTATTCATTGTCCACCTCTCACATTCATATGAGGTGACTGGAAATATCATAGCTTTATTTAGATGTGCATTAGTCTTCAAAGAGATATCTTTGCTCTTCAGCACTTTAAAAAGGTCCTTTGCAGCAAATTTTCCTAGTACAATATGTCCTCTGATGTCTTGACTGCTGCTGCCATTGATGTTGATTGTGGAACCAAGTAACATGAAATCTTTGACAACCTCAATCTTTTCTCCACTTATTGTGATGCTGTTTATTGGTCCAGTTTTGTGAATTTTAATTTTCTGTATGTTGAGATATAACCCATACTGCAGATTGTAGTCTTTAACCTTCATCAGTAAGCGATTCAAGTCATCCTCACGTTCAGCAAGCAAGGTTGTGTCATCTGCATATTGATGGTTGTTAATGAATCTTCCTCCAATCCTGATGCCACATGCATCTTCATATCATCCAGCTTCCGAATTATTTGTTCAGCATACAGATGAATAAGTATGGTGAAAGGATACAACCCTGATACACTCTCTTCCTGATTTAAAAACATCCAGTATCCTCCTGTTCTGTTCAAATGACAGCCCCCTTGTCTATGTATAGATTCCTCATGAGCAAAATTAAGTGTTCTGGAATCTCCATTCTTCTCAACATTATCCATACTTTGTTATAATCCACATAATTGAATGTTTTTGTATAGTCAACAAAACACAATTAAATATCTTTCTGGTACTCTTTGCTTTCTGTCAAGATCCATTCACATCAGCAATGATATCCCTCATTCTATGTCCTGTTCTGAATCTGGCTTGCATTTCTGGAAGTTCTCTGTTAATATACTGCTGCAACTGTTTTTCAATTATCTTCAGCAACACTTTACTTGCATGTCATAGTAATGATATTGTTTGATAATCTCTACATTCTGTGGGATCACCTCTCTTTGGAATGGGTACAAATATGGATCTCTTCCAATCAGTTGGCCAGGTAGCTGTCTTCCAAATTTCTTGCCATAGACAAGTCAGTGCCTCCAGCACGGCATCTATTTTTTTGAAATATCTAAATGGGTGTGATAGTTGGAGCTGTGTCAACTTGGCTGGACCACAATTCTGTGTAGTTTAAGCAGTTGTGGTGTGGTTATTCCCATGATAGGATCAGATGTATATGTTTTGAGCAGCCAATCCTTTGAAAGGGAGTTTCCCTAGGGGTGTGGACTGCTTCCAGTATATTTATGCACATCCTGGGAGAAAGACACTTTTCTGTGGATCAGGATTCTGATGTGCTGCCTACAACTGTCCGTGAGCAAACAATCCACCATTTGGCCTGAAGATCTTGGATTTGTCATTCATTGGAGTCAACAGCCAGTATACTGCCTGCCAACCTTGAGCTCTCAGCCCCTGCAGCTGTGTGAGTTGGGAAAAGTCTCCAGCTTGATGTTTGAGCCAAGAATTTTGGATTTGCTGGCTTCTATAAGTGTGTGAGCCATTTTCTTAAGATAAATTTCTCTTTCTCTATATATATAGAAGCTTTACTGGTTTTGTTTCTCTAGAGAACCCAGTCGAACACAATGGGTATTCCATCAATTCCTAAAGCCTTGCTCTTTACCAATTCCTTCAGTGTGGCTTCAACTTCTGCCTTCAATACCATTGGTTCTTGATCATATGACACCTCCTGAAATGGATGAACAACAAATTCTTTTTTGGTACAGTGACTCTGTGTATTCCTTCCATCTTCTTTTGATGTTTCCTGTATCATTCAATATTTTGCCCATAGAATCTTTCAATAGTCGAACTTAAGGCTTGAATTTTTTCCTCAGTTTTTTTAGCTTGAGTATCCCAAGAGTATTCTTCCCTTTTGTTTTTCTAACTCCGGGTCTTTGCACATTTCATTATAATAATTGATTTGTCTTCTTGAGCTGCTCTTCCAAATTTTCTTTTCAGCTCTTTTATCTTGTCACTTCTTCCATTTTCTTTAGCTACTCTCTGTTCAAGTGCAAGTTTCAGAGTCTCTTCTGACATCCATTGTGGTCTTTTCTTCCTTCCCTGTCTTTAATGATCTTTTGCTTTCTTCATTGGTGATGTTCTTGACATCATCCCACAATTCCTCTGGTTTTCAGTCATTGGTGTTAAATGCATTACATCTATTCTTTACGTGATCTCTAAATTCAGGAAGTATATAATCAAGGTCATATTTTGGCTCTTGTGGACTTGTTTTAATTGTCTTCAGCTTCAACTTGAACTTGCATATGAGCAGATGATGGTCTGTTCCACAGTCAGCCCCTGGCCTTATTTTGTCTGAAGATATTGAGTTTCCCCATTATCTTATTCCACAAATGTAGTTGATCTGACTCCTGTGTACTCTATCTGGCAAAGTCCATGTGTATAGCTGTCAGTTATGTTGCCGAGAAAAGGTATTTGCAATGAATAAGGCATTGGCCTTGCAAAATTCTATCATGCAATCTATGGTGTTATTTCCACCACCGATGCCATATTTTCCAACTACCAGTGATTCTTCTTTGTTTCCAACTTTTGCATTCCAATCACCAGTGATTACCAACACATCTTGATTGCATGTTTGGTCTATTTCAGACTGCAGAAGTTGGTAACAATTTTCAATATCCTTGTCTTTGGCTTGTTAGTTGTTGTGTAAATTTGAATAATAATAGAGTTATTTGTGCTTCCTTGTAGGTGTATGGATATTATCTTATCACTGACAGCATTGTGCTTCAGGATAGATCTTGAAACATTCTTTGTAATGATGAATGTCATGCCATTCCTCTTCAATTTGTCATTCCTGGCATAGTAGATCACATGGTGTCTGATTCAAAATGGTCAAAAACAATCCACTTCAGCTCACTAATGCTTAGGATATTGATCTTTATGCATTTCATTTCATTTTTGACAACTTCTAATTTTCCTAGATTCAAATATTGTACATTCCACGTTCCTATTATTAATAAATATTTGTAGCTGTTTCTTCCCATTTTAAGTCATGCCACATCAGCAAATGGAGCTGCTGAAAGCATTATTTCATCCATATTAGTAAGGTCTGCTGTACTCTGAGGAGGCAGCCCTTCCCCAGTCATATTTTGAGTGCCTTCTTTCCTGAGAGGCTCATCTTCCAGCATGGTATCGGGCAATGTCTCACAGCTATTCAGTAAGTTTTCCAGTAATATATCAGACAGTGTTTCACTGATATTCATAAGGTTTTCACAAGCTAATTCTATGAGAAATGTATGGCCCCTTCTTTCTCTGAGTCTATCTTAGTCTGGAAGCTCTGCTGAAACCTATCTACCATGGGTAACTCTGCTGACATTCAAAACACTGGTGGCATGGCCTCCAGCCTCACAGAAACACAAAAGCCACACAGTATGACAAACTTAACAGATGAGTGGTGGCCAAAATGTGTTATCCCTCCTACTTTAGAGTTTTTTTTTTGTTTGTTGTTGTTGTTGTTTTGTTTTGTCAAAATATAAAACACACCTCAAAATTCACCTGGGATTTGACCTAAAAGATTTATTTATATATTATTTCATTACCAAATCGAAATACTCATTTTATCATATATTAAATATATGCACACACTGATATAAACAATAGTTCTGTTTAACATTATTAATTCATTTGAGAGGGAATCCAAAACATATAATTTTTCTCAATTTATTCTATTTGTTTGATTTATATCCACAAGGAAACTTTAATTTTTTTTCATACAGGTCTTCAAAACTCTTGCTTATTTCTTCATATTAAATTAATCTTGCTATTACAACTGAGACTTTTCTTCTCATTGAATTTTACATTATTTATTATTGATATATTTGGGTAATTGATATATATTATAATCAATTGTAAAAATTAATAAAGAATAAATATCAACATAAAGAGCTCTGGTAGCTCAATTGTCAAGGCATTGAGCTCTAACCAAAACCAAACTCACTACTGGTGAGTCAGATCTTCAGACTCATAGCGACCTCTCCTTGGGTTTCTGAGGCGATATCACTGTGGAAGTAGATTCTCTAACCTTCCTTCTGAAGAGTGGTTAGTGGGTTTGAACCACCAGCCTCCTGGTGAGCAATCAAATGCCTTAGGCACTACACCAACAGAGCTCCTTCGCACCAAAATGTTGGCAGTTTTGAACCCACCAAGTGCTCTGTCAGAGAAAGATGAGAGTGGCTGCTTCTATAAAGATTTACAGATTTGGAAACCCTATGAGGAAGTTCTACTCTATCCTGTAGGATCTCTATGAGTTGGAATTGACTGAATGACAGCAGGTTTTTTTTTTTTTTTTTGATTTGGGAAGAATGAACATCAATATCTAACTAGATCCTATGAGGCATAGGTTAAATGTAGCTCTGTCTTTCTACTTCATTATTTCTGACATCAGCCATTCCCACCCCACCCCCACCCACCCATGGTATTCTTTACTTCTCTACTAGGTTCAGTAATTTGTTGCAAGGGCACACAGAACTCATAAGGTATATTTACAATTATGAGGTTTATTAGGGACATTATAACTAAAGATCAGCATCAGGAAGCACATGGTATGAACAAGGTGTGGAATAGTACCCAATGTTAAGAGCATATATCTCCCTTGCAGTACTAGTTAGCTTCTGACCAGGACATATACCAGAGCAAAAAGGCTCATGAAACAGATAAATTCTCTGCTGGAACAGCTCTCACACCCTTCTCAGTACATACCACTGCTCTCAGCTAGTGATCAGCAGGCACACTTTCTATGGTGGGAAGCTATTTTCTCTGCCAAGCAGGTTCCCTGACTTATCTTCTCTGCTTTCAGGCTCTCCACCCCATCATGTCTATCATGAGGATCTTCATCCTTGGATTCTTTGCTATCAGCCATACTGCCATTGAGGACACCACCATCAATCTCACTGACCCCAGCCTCTCTGCCATTGGGTTCTCTGCTCAGCTCAATTCTTTCACCTATAGTTTTCTCTGCCCTCTGACCCAGCATTTAGCCAGCAGCTCTTTCAACTATACCTCTTTCTTGTCTCAGCTCACTGAGCTACAGTTCTGTACTGTTTCTCTGCAGGCTGGTTTAGTTCCCCCCATCACTACTGTCAGCTGTTAACTGACCCAGCTGATTGCCAGTGTAGCAACTGTCAATTTGATTCTACCCTACTCTGCTCTACTTACCTCTCTCAGCAGTAGGTCTCTCAGCAACCAAGCCCAGCTCTTAGCCAGCAGCTCTCTCAACTAACTAGCCCAACTTAGCCAGCAGTTCTTTTACCAAGTTTGAGAAGTTTTAGATTCAGGGCCTCCATGTTCCCTCATGCCTCAAGGCTCCTGTTAATCAGGAAGCCTCAGAAACTTTTTTTGTATTTCAGTATTTTATTTATATACACCAATCCTCATCATTCGCAATATGGGGCCTCCATCATCAGACCAAAGCCTAACCAATCCCCAATTATGCAGGGGATGTCAATCAACTCAGGTCTTACACAAAAGTGACAAAAGTAATAAATATTACTTTTGTAATAATAATAATAAAAAACTGGCTCTACCCCTGGGAAAAATATATACTTCTTGGTAGTCTAAAGAAATAAAAATCTCATATGTTAATATTATTTTTACTTCTTTTTTTTTTCTATGTTCTCAGTTTATTATATTTTTCACTTATTTTTTCTTCTTTACTTCTGTATTCTTATCAATGACAATTTCCCTCCTATTTATTTAAAGGGAGCTCTGTGGCATAGTGCTTAAGGTATTTAACTGATAACCAGAAGGCTGGCAGTTCAAACCCACTAGCCAAACTTTGGAAGGAAGATTGTGCAATCTACTTCCTTAGAGATACTACCTCTGAAATCCAAGGAGTGTTCACTGTGAGTCGAGTTGATTTATTTGAAAGATATGAAATTTTTGCTAACAGTTTAATTTTATATCTGACTACAAATTTGTCAAGGACAAGAACAAAAGCACATTATATAGCCAAATATTTGAGAATTTCTTTCTTCTGATGCCATAGACCCAATTTTAACATGTAAATTGTTAGGAACTTTTCATACTTTTATTGAGAAAGTTAAATTAATTGCTTCCATGGGCAACAATTTCCCCAACTTGATAGTTTTTCTATTAGATAAGATTATCTTCATGGTCTTCTGCTTCTCAACAACCCTATATGTGTATGAAGTTCACATGTGAAAATGAATGAAAAATTTAAAACAATCCTTAGTAATATTCAATTAGATAAAGAACTAATAAAGAAATTTCTATGAAATGAAATGTGAAAAAATAAAACAAGACCTCTCCACCCATAAAAAGGAACGAAACATTTATTTTATGATACACCTCCCTTAATTCTGCCTTCTTGTGACCTGAAGATTTTTCTAGCTCCTTCCGCATCTTGTGAGATATATAAAAAGAGCCTAACTGGGAGATGAGGTGATTCTTCCAAATCTTTCCAAAATCTTGTATCTCATGAAGCTCTGCTTCAGTCTCCCAGCATATGCATAGTGAAGCAAACACTGCAGTAGAAAAAGCACCTTGATAGGGTGTTTGAGTACTTTTAGGTCTAAAAACATGTATTTTGAGAGAACAAACTGAAAGTTCTCATCCCTGGTGGCAAAATTATTAAGCACTCAGCTACTAACTGAAAGGTAGGTAATATGAACACACCAGCCATTCTGTGGGGGGAAAAAAGATGTGGCAATCTCCTCCTGTAAAATTTAAAGCCTATGAAACTCTTTTTGTGTTCTTGTTTGTCCTATAGATTCTGAATGTGCTGTAATTAACTTGATGACATATCACATTTTAATTTGCATTGATTTATATAATGTCTAGTATACCAGAATGACAGTTACATTCATCTGAAAAATTGTATTTTCAGTAACTGAATTGATTGAATGTGACTTCTGGCTACTTTGCTACAAGATGTTGGGGTCCCATGTCTTTGGCTGAGGTTCAAGGGTAAGCAGTTCCTGGTATAAGTATAAGATGTCATGGGAAAGAAAGAAAAAGAAATAAGCAAAGGGTGGAGAAATGCATAGGGCTACTCCTTCATTAGGAGCTCTGGTAGTGTAGTGCCTAAGGCACTTGACTGCTAACCAGAAGGCTGGCAGTTCAAACCCACAAGCCATTCCTCAGAAGGAAGATGGGGCAATCTACTTCTGTAGTGATACTGTCTCGGAAACCCAAGGAGGGGTCACTATGAGTCGGGTCTGACTCGATGGCACATAACAACAACAGCAACACTCTTTCATTCACCAGAGTTTTTTGTTCTAATAACCAAACTAAACCAGTTCTAGTATAGTAAACTGCAACTCATGGCAACTCTGTGTGTTGCAGAGTAGAGTTATGCTTCATAGGGTTTTCAGATTATGAATTTTCAAAAGGAGGTTTCTGGTCCTTTCTTCCAAGGTTTGAATTCCCAATAGTTCATTTATAGTAAAGTGCTTAATCATTTGCACAACACAGAAACTCATCTTTAAGATCTAGAGGCAATAAATTGGCAGAATGTATACGAACTGAATAGAAGATTTCAAAGAGCAGCTCAAATAAACAAAATAAATTATTGTATTGAAATGTGCAAAGACCTGGAGTTAGAAAAACAAAAGGGAAGAATATTCTTGGCATTCTTAAGCTGAAAATACTGAGGAAAATATTCAAGCCTTGAGTTGGACTATTGAAAGATTCTATGGGCAAAAAATTGAATGATGCAGGAAACATCAAAAGAAGATGGAAAGAATATACAGAGTCACTGTACCAAAAATAATTGGTCGATGTTCATCCTTTTCAGGAGATGGCATATGATCAAGAACCAATGGTACTGAAGGCAGAAATTGAAGCCACACTGCAGGAATTCGCAAAGAGCAAGTCTCCAGGAATTGACAGAATACCCACTGAGATGTTTCAACAAATGGATGCCATGCTGGAGGCGTCATCTATGCCAAGAGATTTGTAAGACAGCTACTTGGCCAACTGACTGAAAGAGATACATATTTGTACCCATTCCAAAGAAAGGTGATCCCACGAAATGTGGAAATTATCAAGCACTAACATTACTATCAAATGCAAGTAAAATCTTGCTGAAGATAATTGAGAAATGGTTTCAGCAGTATATTGACAGAGAACTTCCAGAAATGCAAGCCAGATTCAGAAGAGGACATAGAACAAGGGATATCATTGCTGTTGTGAAATGGATCTTGGGAGAAAGCAAAGAATATCTGAGACATGTGTCCTTGTGTTTTGTTTACTGTTCTTGTTACCTAGTGCCACTCTGACAGGAATACACCACAAATGGGATGGCCTTAACAAGCAGGAGTTTATTCTTATAATTTGGAGGCTTCAAGTCCAAGTTCGAAGTGCCAGGCTCTAAGGCCTGGATGAAAACCCCTCAACTTTGGGGTCCAGTTTTGCCTCCCGCTCCCAGACCACTGGATCTAGAGGCTTTTCTTCACTCAGACAGCTGCTGGCTGCTGAGGCTGACAAACCCAAGGTTGACAAGTAAAAAGACACAGTCTTGATGTTACCAAACCACATGGCAGGCCAGTAATTCAAGTCTATTAAAAGTCCCAGGGTCAGCAGAGCATGGCAGGCTGCTGAGCAATGACACGGCTACATGCAGGGTTCAAGCATGCCATAAGCTAGAAACCATTCCTAAGGCTTCTTCTTATATACAGGAAGCAGACCACATCCCCAAGGCAGCTACTCAGCTGCTTGTGGTAGATCCCACCATGGAGGTGATTGCCAGTTTCATCATGAGGAATAACTACCACCAGCTGCCCAGCCCCTCAATCAGGCCAAGACAAGTTGATACACAAATATAACCGCCACATTTACTATGCAAAAACATTTGACTTTGTGGATCGTAACAAATTGTGGATGATTGAGAAGAATGGGAATTCCAGAACACTTAATTGTGCTCATGAGGAACCTGTACACAAACCAGGAAGCTGTTGTTCAAACAGAACAGGGGGATACTAGATAGTTTAAAATCAGGAAGAGAGTGCATCAGAGTAGCATCCATTCACCATGCTTATTCAATCATATGCTGAGCAAATAATTCAAGAAGCTGGATGATATGAAGATGAGTGTGGCATCAGGATTGGAGGAAGAATTATTAACAACCTGCAATATGCAGATGACACAACCTTGCTTACTGAAAGTGAGGATGATTTGAAGCATTTACTGGTGACGATTAAAGACTTAATCTGCAGTATGGATTACATCTCAACAAAAGAAAATGAAAATCTTCACTACCTATCCTATAAGCAGTATTACAATAAATGGAGAAAAGATTGAAGGTGTCAATGATTTCATATTACTTGGTTCCACAATCAACATAATGGAAGCAGCAGTCAAAGCTTTAGACAATATATTGCATTGGGCAAATCTGCTACAAAAAACCTCTTTAAAGTACTGAATAGAAAAGATGTCTCTCTGAAGATTAAGGTGCACCTATCCCACACCACAGTATTTTCAGTAGCATCTTATGCATATGAGAACTGGATAACAAATAAGGAACACAGAAGAAGAGTTTACACTTTTGAGTTGTGGTGTTGGAAAAGAATACTGAAAGTACCACCGACTGCCAAAAGAATAAACAAATCTGTTCTGGAAGAAGTGCAGCCAGAATGTTCCTTGGAAGCAACAATAGCCAGACTTCATTGACTTACTTTGGTCATGTTGTCAGAGAGGACCATTCCCTGGAGAAGGATATCATGATTGGTAGAGTGGACAATCAATGAAAAAGGTGAAGGCCCTCAATAGATTGATGGACACAGTGGATGACAACAATTGGTTCAGGTATAACAAGTATTGTGAGACTGGCAGAGGACCGGGCAGTGTTTTGTTTGGTTGCACATGGGGTCGCTATGAGCTGGAGCTTACTCCACAGCACCTAACAACAACAGTAACACCACATTTTGGAAAGTAGGTAATATATTTTTTACAAAACAGCAGATAGGTGATACTTTATCCTAGGAAATGCTAAATTATGTCATGTTACAAAGAAATTCATATATTCATTATGATTATAGAAATACTATGTTGTTTCAGAGTAACAGATTATAAAATTCAGTAACAGAATCAACTGAAGAGGGATTTAGAATACTCCCACCAGCCACTCCTCAGAAGGAAGGTTGGGCAATCTACTTCTGTAGTGATACTGCCTCGGCAACCCAAGGAGGGGTCACTACGAGTCGGGTCTGACTTGATGGCACATAACAACAACAACAACATTTCAAATTATAGGGAAACACTGCATTGTTTTAAAACAGTTTTAGGGGAATCTTTTAGAAGAAATAAAAAATGTATAGCTTCTTCATAATATTCACCAAAATTTTATATTTAAAAGTATTAAAGTTATAAATCTACTAGAGTAAAATTTACAGTGGAAACACACACACACACACACACTCATACTATTGTAAAGGTTTCTTCTAAGATTGATGAAGAAAAAAACACATAGGAAAATATAGGTATATAAATTTACTTATGAATGTAATATTTCTTTATGAAAAACATAACTCCCCCACCAAAAAAAAAAAAAGCCACTGCTAATGAGTCGGTCCTAACTCATAACGACTCCTCCTTGGGTTTCTGAGGCCATATCACTACAGAAGTAGATTGCCCAACCTTCCTTCCAAGGAGTGGCTGGCGGGTTTTAACTGCCAGCTTTCTAGTTATAAGCAGTCAAATGCCTTAGGCACTACACCACTGGAGCTCCAATGAAAAACATAGGCAACAAATTAAAGACCATAAAATGAAAAGTTTAGATAATTGATTCTGATATGACATGGAATTATTATCTTCATTATTTAGATGAGGTTTATAAATCCGAAGGAAGGTTGGGCAATCCTACTTCCGTAGTGATACTGCCTCAGAAACCCAAGGAGGGGTCACTATGAGTCGGGTTTGACTTGACAGTACATAACAACAACAACATTCATTTGGGAGCTCTGGTAGCATAGTGGCTAAGACACTTGCCTGCTAACCAGACGGCTGGCGGTTCAAACCCACCAACCACTCCTCGGAAGGAAGGTTGGGCAATCCTACTTCCGTAGTGATACTGCCTCGGAAACCCAAGGAGGGGTCCCTATGAGTCGGGGCCTACTCGACGGCACATAACAACAACAACAACAATTGAAAAATAAACTGAATATATGAAAAAATTACTCATAATGTGAAAAATATATTTTTAAAAAATATGTAAAAAGATGCTCATTCTCACCAGCAAAGATATGTAAGATAAATACCAAAATGCTATATTTTGCCTATCACTGTTAAACAAACACTTGGAATAATCAATGTTGAGGAGAGTAAGGAAAACTGATGGAGAGATAATGAAGGTGTATACATAAGGGTTCTTATCAGAACATGTTTAGAAAACAGAATGACAATTCATTCTCTCCCTCCTCTCTCTCTGTACAAGTACACACATAAACACACACATACATACATATACACATATACATACATATACATTCACACATACACAAATGCATATATATATGACTGGTTTAATTAACATCCATATAAAGATGTGCAATCATTAAATGATAAATGTATATCTTTATTTACTGATATTAAAATATTTCCATGACATAATGCTTGAATAAAACCTACTTACAAAACATTATGTATAGTCATATCCAACTTTTACAAAAATGATTGAATAGACACAATTTTGAAAAAATAACACCTACATCATATTACTGCTTAATATCTCTGGGTATTGAGACTCTGGGCATTTTAAAATCTCTTTTTAATAATATTTTATATTTTTATGTCTTTGAGATTATAGCATTAATAAATGATAAATTATAAATAATTTTAATTGCCTTTCTAATGATGGAAATCAGTAAATCTATTTGCCCAAGCCTTTAGAAATGTGTAATGTGCTCAAAGGAGCACTGGTGGTATAGTGCATAAAGGCATTTGACACCTGACCAGAGGCTGGCAGTTCAAACCCACTAGCCACTCTGTGGAAGGAAGACTGGGCAATCTACTTCTGTAAATTACCACACTAGAAACACAAAGGCAGTCACTAAGAGTTGGAATCAACTTGATGGCAGTGAGTTTGTTTTTTTGGATTAATGCACTCATATATTTTTATTGTTGAAAGTATACAAAGCAAAAGATACACCAATTCAATAATTTCTACATGTACAATTCAGTGACATTGATTCCTTCCTGCAAGTTTTTTTTTTTTTTTTTTTTTAATTTTATTTTGA
>NW_006921591.1:25948998-25955452 GCF_000298275.1 Orycteropus afer afer
TTAGTCCAATTCTGTATCCTTCCCTTCAAGGCTCAGGGGTCCACGATTATCTTCTGTGTCTGTGTTAATTGGTTTCCCTTTTCTTTGTTGAAGAGGGTTTGTGCAATCCTTCTGCCTAGTCCGCCATCTTGCCGGAACTTCCCCTTCCTTCAAGTTTTACAACCATTCTTGTCTTCCTTTTTTTGAATTATTCATCACTCATTAACATGAACTCACCCCTTATCATTGTATCTTACTTTTTGAATTGCTCTTGTCAATTTTATGCCACATAGGCAGTTCAAAAGAGCACAGTGTTCAAGACAACCATTCTTTACTAAATACTCTAACTTGTTTTGTTTAAGGAACCCTTGTGGCAGAGTGGTTTAGTGTTCTGCTGCTAACTGAAAAGTCAGTGGTTCAAATCCAGCACCTCTTCAGTAGGAGAAAGATGTTGCAGTCTGCTTCCATAGAGATTATAGCCTTGAAAACCCTATAGAGTGATTCTAGTCTATCCTTCGGGGTTGTAATGAGTTGGAATTGACTAGATGGTAATGAGTGCTATTTCATTTAATAAATAATTCAGGGAATATTTCTGGTTTAAGGACTATTTAGGGAAGCAGTTTTGGGGGTTTATCTAGCTATCATCAATGACTCCAGAAATTCTGGATTCCATGAGAATTTGGAATTCTATTCCTTATCTTTCCCTTTTTGATCTTCTATAAATTCTGCTTTTGATTCTTCTATAAAACTCTTGATTAAAATGTTCAGTAATGATGGCTGGTGCCATCCCATTCTTCTGTTCTCACGGCAAAGGAGGCAGCTGCTAATTTAAAGCAAGTACGCATGCATTCTATTTCCTTCTCCTATTCCTTGCTCTCTTTTTTGCTGTTCCATGTGAATAGAAACCAACTGATATACTTTGGATGCCACTTGCAAGCTTTTAAGATGACAGGCATTATGCAACAAATTAGGAGCTAGAACAAAGCACAAAAACATGGTATTAAGGAAATTACCTGGTATGCTCTATGAAGCAATGACCCTAAACGTCCAAACCAAGAACCCAAGCCCCATGAAGTGTTCTGTTGTATATAAGTTGTCTCTACAGCTGCTGTTTGTTTTGTGAATATATATATATATATATATATATATATATATATATATATATATATATGACATTTGCTAATTCAACCTTTTACAGGTTTCCAACTTACTGACAATGATTACATTAATATGCTATGAAACTATAATCACATTTCTAGTGTGTGATCTGTTTCTCTGCAACTGCAGCAGGAGACATGGGTGAAAGTTCTATGGGAAGAGCAGTCCATTAATGTAAAGATTGTCTGTCCCTTGCTTTGTATGATGTAAGACTAACCTGGAAAATCATGCCTTTATTGCATTGTGATCAGGTGATCTGGTTGCCACATTGCCCTTTTGGGGCAGAAACCCAGTCATAGTGCCAGGGACTCACAGGCAAGAGATATGGAGCTCTATGGAGCATCAAGTTGAACACAAAAGGGAAGTAGCATGTCAAGAGTACACCAAAGAAGATAAATGAGACCAGAGCTCATGCAAGTCTAAGTCAGTACCCTCAAGATAGCTTTGCCTACCCTAGTCAGCTCCAGGCACTTGGGGAAGTTAGAAACTTTTGAGGAAGGAGTTTCAAAGCAAAGGATCCCCAGAAGAATGAGATCTTGAAGTAATCCAACTTGACTTAGTCTTAAGATGTATTGGACCTGGATTTGGATCAAAAGTCTGCCTATTACTAGATGTGAAACTCAAGGGAGTCCCCTCTCTTTGCCTTAGTCTTCTCTTCTCTACAACAGGGATAGTAACCTGACCTGATAAGGTTGTTGTAAAGAGTGAAGGGCTGTTTATGGAGGTCTTGATGTCTTCATTAGAGCAACAGCAGAGGACGAAGCACAAGGAACCTGCCCTTGGAAAACAGAAAATATGGCTATGCATATATTTTCTGAAGTTAGAACAGTGCTGAGCAAATAAAAGGTAAATTGATGCATTTGAATTATGATGTTGGCAAAGAATATATATAGAGATTTATCACAAGCAAATAGCTCACACAATTATAAAGACTGGCAAATCCCAAGTCCATGAGTCAGACATCAGGATGGAGGTTTCTCCTTACAGGAGCTAACAAATCCCAAATTAGCAGGTAAGATGGTAGGCTCAAGTCTGGAGAACTGGAATCAGATGATGAGATTCAGATGCAGGATACAGAGTGGGCAAAAACTAGAAGGCTTTTTCAGGAAGTCCATATATATTTGATACAAGCCACATCACCAAAGAAACTCTCTTTCAACTGATAGGCTGCTTTTAGAAGATCTCATGATGGGATGATTAAATTATATCAGATGTCATCAAGGGGAATGACTACATCATAACTGCCAAAGCAGAGAATACACACATCCATAACCACCACAGGGTCCTATATAGTTGAGTAAATATTTAATTTCCTCATGAGCTAAGGAGGCAACAAATTTAACCTAATATCATTTAATCTAATATCTGGTACATAATTAGTACAAATAGTATAAAATAAATAGTAAGTTAAAAAAATCCAATAAATAAATGTGATAAGCATGGTGATGGTATGTGTACACACATCAAGTCATATCCAAAACCAAAAAAACAAACTCACTGCCATCAAGTTGGACCAAACTCATAGCAACCCCTCCTTGGGTTTCTGAGATGATATCACTACAGAAGTAGATTGCCCAATCTTCCTTCCAAGGAGTGCTGGTGGGCTTGAACTGCTAGCCTTCTGGTTAGCCATCAGCTGCCTTAGGTACTACACCACCAGAGCTCCTAAATTATATCTATTTTACTTATTTATAAACATGTCAGTGCTGTCATGAGAAGGATAAATGACTCTATAAGCCAGAGTCCCACCAAGACATAGATGATTCTCTTAAAAATTCACAAATATCATAGAGATGTTTGAAAAGAGTTTAAAGGAGGGACAATGTACATGGCATTAAGAAAATGCCATAAAGGTTAGTGAAGTATTTCTGGATTATGTGAAGTCATAACTATACTTAGGTCTGTGTATGATGACCAGATCACAAAAAGAACTGTAGCTGGAATAGAGTACTACTCCATAGGAACTATAAGCCTTATTGCTCTTGTTAGCTTTCCTCGAGTCAGCCCCAGACACATGATGACCTCATGTACAACTGAACAAAATTCTCATCAGGCTTGCACCATCTCTATAATCTATTCTGGACCAACCATTGTCATCTGTAAGGTTTACATTGGTTGATTTCTTTTTCCTAATTCTTACTTGGGAGCTCTGGTAGCATAGTGGCTAAGACACTTGCCTGCTAACCAGATGGCTGGTGGTTCAAACCCACCAGCCACTACTCGGAAGGAAGGTTGGGCAATCATACTTCTGTAGTGATAATGCCTCGGAAACCCAAGGAGGGGTCACTGTGAGTTGGGTTTGACTCGATGGCACATAACAACAACAACAACAATTCTTACTTATTTTGTTGTTGTTGAGAACATACACATAATGACATATACCAACTCAACAATTTCTACATGTACAATTTATTAACATAGATTATATTCTGCAAGTTCATTTTTGGAAGTAGATATACAGGCCTTTCCTTCTATTCTGTCTTAGTCTGGAAGCTGCACTGTGGTTTAGCATCTTAGCAACACATAAGCCTCTACTGACTGACAGATGTTTGTTGCGGATGAGGTACACTGAGTGGGAATTAAGCCTGAGTCTCCCACATGAAGACAATAATCCTACCACTGAATCACCATTGCAAAACTATTGTCCAGCAGGGAGGAAAATAAGACTTATTACTATCTCTTGCTGCCCTTCTGATGAAGGAACAACAAGGTTCTTAGCACCTGTCTTAAGTAAAGACACACACCACACCATGTTGAAGTGGAAAAGCAATATATTTATTGAGTATCAGTACCCAAGGAGACAGAATCACGTCTTTAAAAATATCTGTCTCCCTGAGCAAAGGGGAACACATGGTTATATAGGGAAAGGAGGAGGGAGTTGAGGACCTCTTGCACTGCCAGGGATATCTCTAGTCCTCTTTACCATGATTACTCCAGACTCAGTGTCCCTCATTCTAGGGTCTACTTGCTTCACAAACTACAGTCCTTTGCTGAAACCACCTGCTGATAAGGTCATACTCAAAATAATGCATAAGAACAAAAATCAATCTAAAGAAATCAGTGTCCATGAAGAGGTCACTATTCTATTTACTTAAAAGGAAGGAGAAGGAAGGAAAAATTGCAAGTTAGTCAATAACAGTCTCTTGTAATCACAACTGCTAGTTTGTCAAATTTTTTCAATTTTCAGCAAGGGTCCTCTTCAGCCTTCAATGTTCCAATGTCCCCAGTTGAAAGTGAGATGGCAAAGCAGCTAGATTATAAATGTTCACAGGGAACAACTTCATGGATGCCCAAAAATGGGGAAAAATGAATCATAGTAGTCAAATGGAGAATATAAAACACAAAAATCTAATAAATATGTAAACAAAAGTAAGGAATATTTTAGAATTTAAAAGGAAGAAGAGAAGTCATTCACCATGTTCTTCTCTGTGTAGTGTGACTATAGCTGCTTATGGGTAGAAAAGGTCAAAGATAACAAGGTGTTAATGAGGTTAGGTGCCTTCCAGTAAGCTCTGAGTAAGCTCTGACTCACAGTGATCATATGTACAATGGAATGAAATACTGCCCAGTCATGCACCATCCTCACAATCCTTGCTATATTTGAGCCCTTAATTGCAACCACTGTTGTCAGTCCATTTTTGAGGTCGTTCTCTTTTTTCTCTGACCTTCTACTCTACCAAGCATGATATCTTCCAGGGAATGTCCCTTCTAACTGCACAACCAAAGTAGATGAAATGAAGTGTGGCTATTCTGGCTTCCAAGGCTCATTCCAGCAGCACTTATTCCATGACAGATTAATTAGTTCTTCTTCAAGCCCAGGGTATTTTCAGTATTCTTAGCCAACACCATAATTCAAAGGTGTCCACTCTTAGCCAGTCTTCCTGATTCATTGTCCAGTTTTCACATGCATATGAAGCAATTGAAAATGTCATGGTTTGAGCAGTGACCAGTAAGATGGTGGACTAGGCAGAAAGACTGCACAGACCCTCTTCAACAAAGAAAAGGGAAACCAATTAAAACAGACACAGAAGATAATCCTGGACTCCTGAGCCTTGAAGGGAAGGATATAGAAGTGGACTAAACCCAACTAGCAGAAGAATTTGCATGAAAATACCAAAAAAGGAGACATATGGAGCTGCAGTCTGGCAGCAATCCTGAATGATCCTGAAGACACGGCACAGACAGCTTTAAGAGTGCCAAGTGGCAGTAGGACCTAAGAATTAACCTAAAAATCAGCCCTGCTAACCAGGGACTGCCTTGGAAGGAAGGTTGGACAATCCTACTTCCGTAGTGATACTGCCTCGGAAACCCAAGGAGGGGTCGCTATGAATCGGGGCCGACTTGATGACAAACAACAACCAGGGACTGAATAGAGGACTGCTCTAGTGGCTGGGGAATAAATGGAGAAAGTGAAGAGAAAGGTGGGTGAGCTGTGGACTTTTGCCAGTCTGGAGGGCACCACCATATTGAATGTTAAAAAGTGGCTTGACTATTTTGGATATTTAAAGAGACAGCATTCTCACAGATACCTGGGGCTTAAGAACACGTTCTGCTTTCCAGCAACCCCAAGAGCACTCCGGACCTGCAAGACTGACAAAGTACCACATTCCTCTTGTAACTCTTATACCTCACACCCGCTTGGTGAATGGAGGTGCGTCCATCCCCCACTTTCACCCACCTTCTGGGCCCACAAGAACTCCACCACAATCTGTGTGCTCAGACGGAGTCTGGGAGCCCTGCCCTGTCCTCCACCGACTTTTTTTTTTTCTCTTTTTTAATTTTAATTTTATTTATTTTTTTCTTTTTTGCTTTCTTTTTTTCTGGTGATTAGTTTGCTTGTATTTGTCTCTTTTAAAACAATGATTATTATTAATAGCTTTGTCCTTTCTACTGTTAATTATTACACCTTCCTATCCCAGGTCCTAGTTTTCAGCAATTTTTCTTTACCCTGTTCCTAGTTGAATTTTTTTTTTTAAGTGTTTTCTTTTCTTTTTCCTCTTTTTTCTTGTGGTTAACCCCATTGCTTGTTTTTCTTTTTGTATTTTTCCCAATTTTTTCCTTTCATTATTCTCCTTCTCTACCTTTTTTCTCTTAGTGCACTATCACCAGATATTGCAGGTTTTCTTGTTTTTTCTTTTTCTTCTTTTTCCCTTTTTTCTTTTTTTGGTTACTGTTCCTGTGTGTTTACATAGTATGTTTTTTGTCCATGTGCTTTTACTTTTTTGATGGTAATTCAATTGTAATTTTTGTCTAACTGAGTGTGAGACAGGAACAGTACCCAAAAGACACAACTAAACCCACACCTCCTGCAACTTCA
>NW_006921591.1:25962030-25965490 GCF_000298275.1 Orycteropus afer afer
CTAGGAAGAACTATAGTCCAACAAATTTGAAAATCTGGAAGAAATGGACAGATTTCTAGAAAAACACCACTTACCTAAACTAACACAGATTGATGTGGAAAAGTTGAACAGGCCCATCACAAAAAAAGAAATTGAACGGTCATCAAAAAATTATCAATTAAGGAAAGTCCTTGCCACTAAGAAAATTGTTCCAAATTTGTTGGAAAAAAACTTCACTGATATGATGAAAGATGTGAATATATCCACTCAAGAATGAACCCCAAACAAGATAGACCCCAAAAGAAAATCACCAAGACATATCATCATCAAACTCATCAAAACCAAAGACAAAGAAAGAATCCTAAAAGCTGGACAGAAAAAATCAAAAATTTACTGCACTGATTTGCTTGATGTCGCCCTTCTAGCCATTGTCCTCCATTCTGTGATGTTTTGTAAATGTCATTATCCATGCCTATTTGGGGTGGTGTGGTAGTTAAGGTCAGGTATCAATTTGGCTGGGCAGCTGGTAGTAGTCATTCCCTATAATGACTGGCAATGGACTCTGTGATGGGATTTAGGTTAATTCTGTTGGGGCAACACAGGTGGAATGTATCTTGATTCCTGCCTTGCTGGAGGGTATAATTCAAATCATCACCCTTAGCTTCTCTGAGGATATACCTACAAATCTCCTGGGAAAATTTGCTCTCCTCTTGCTCTGGCTTTGTGTCTTGGATCATCCTCATCTCACCCCTGGATTTGGGACAGCAGCCGTCATCCGATCTGCTGATCGAGGTTCATCAAACCCCGAGAGTTGGGAGAATCCGCCAGACCTACTCACGGACCCGGGACTCGTCAGCCTGCCAGCCTCCACCACTACTACGTGAGACGAACCCTTGGGTGTCTGTGAGTTCTGTGAGGTGTTACAGCGAAATACAGAACCCCAAGACTGGGGACAGCCACTCCTTGGAAGGAAGATGGGGCAATCTACTTCCGTACTGATACTACCTCCGAAACCCAGGGAGGGGTCGCCATGAGTCGGGTCCGACTCAACGGCATATAACAACAACAACAACAACAACAACAAGACTGGGGAAATTACTTGGAGGAGGAGGAGGAGTTAATGTCTGAAATGATGGAGTGGCATGGTAGTTTGGACATTTTGGACTTCTTTGACCTCCCCCTCGTGGGGACTGGCCTCGTGCTGATCTTTCTAAGAGAAATTGTTCAAGCAGTTACTTACAAAAGACAACCAGTAAGAATAAGCTCTGATTTCTCAGCAGAGACCATGCAAGTGAGAAGGCAATTGGATGGTATATATAAAACCCTGAAAGAGAAAAATTTCCAACCAAGAATTATATGGCAGGCAAAACTGTCCCTCAAATATGATGGTGAAATTAGGAGATTTCCAGAAAAGCAGAAAGTAAGGGAATTTGTTAAAACCAGACCAACCTTACAGGAGATGCTAAAGGAAGTCCTTTGAGCAGAGAACCAAAAATAGCAAATAAAAAACCGATCATTAATACACAAGATGACATAACCCTAAAACACAGGAATGGACATATCCAAAGTAAAATAAGCTTATAAGATTATAAACAGGGAACCAGGGACATCTATTGACAAGTGAGGACAACTACAAACCAAAAACAGGGAAAATACTGTGTAGTTACAGAATTTTGAAATAGTGAGGAAGTCAAGAGAGTTGCAAGATAGAATGGACTGTTCTAATCTCAGGGAGAAAAGTATAAATCACAGGGTAACCCCAGAGAAAAATGATAAACTTTCATATTACAATAAAAAAGAAGTATCACCGCAGAATTCTACCAAACATTAAGAGAAGAACTGACACCATTCCTGCTCAAACTATTCCAAAACACAGAAAAGGATGGAACCCACCCTAAGTCATTTTAGAAAGAAAGCATAACCTTGATACCAAAACCAGGCAAAGATGTCATACAAACGGAAAACTATAGACCAATATCCCTCATGAATATAGAGGCAGAAATCTTCAACAAAATCCTAGCCAATAGACTCCAACAACATATCAAGAAAATCATTCATTATGACCAAGTGGGGTTCATATCAGGTATCCAGGGACGGTTCAATATTAGGAAAACAATCAACATCATCCACCACATAAATAAACCAAGGAAAAGAACCACATGATCATATCAGTTGATGCAGGAGAGGAATTGAATAAAATCCAACACCCATTCCTGATCAAAACTCTCAGCAAATTAGGAATAGAAAGGACATTCCTCAACATGATAAAAGGTATCTATGCAAAACCCACAGCCAACATTATTCTCAATGGAGAAAGACTGATACCATTCCTCTTGAGAACAGAAAACAGACAAGGATGCCCTCTATCATCACTTCTTTTCAACATTGTACTGGAAGTTCTAGCCATGTCCACAAGGCAAGAAATGGAAATCAAAGGCATCCAAATTGGTAAGGAAGAAGTAAAATAATCCCTATTTGCTGATGATATGATCCTATACCTAGAAAACCCAAGAGACCCAGTCAAAAATCTAGTGAGATTAATTGAAATATTTATCATCATGGCAGGATGCAAGATCAATATCTAAAAATCAGTTGGATTCCTCTACATCAGCAAAGAGATTGCTGAAAAAGAAATAAAGATATCAATACCATTTATAATAGCTACTAAAAAAATAAAATACTTGGGAATAAATCTTACGAGGACACAAAAGACCTCTATAAAGAAAACTCTAAAAAGCTACTTCCAGAAACCATAAGAGATCTATATAAATGGAAGAACATCCTGTGCTCACAGATAGGAAGATTGAACATTGTTAAAATGTCAATTCTACCCAAATAAATTTATACATTCAATACAATCCCAATTCATATCTCATCAACATTTTTTTAAGAACATGGAACAACCAATCACTACCTTTCTATGGAGAGGAAAAAGACCTCGGATAAGCAAAGCACTATTGAAGAAGAACAAAGTAAGAGGTCTCACACTGCTGGATCTCATAATCTACTATACAGCTACAGTAATCAAAACTGCCTGGTATTTGTATAATGACAGACACATAGACCAATGGAATAGAATTCACAGCCCAGAAGTAGATCCATTGAGCTATGGTCAGCTGATTTTGACAAAGGTCTGAAATCCATTAAATGGGGAAGAGAATGTTTGTTTAAGAAATGGTGCTGGCAAAACAGGATATCCATTTGCAGAAAAATGAAACAAGATCTGTATCTCACACCATACGTAAAAAAACAACTCCAGATGGATCAAAGATTTAAATATTAAACCTAAAACTATAGAGTTTCTCAAGGAAAAACTTGGGGCAAATTTAGGGGCCCTAATATATGGCATAAATAGACTAGCAAGCATAACTCAAAATCCACAAACAGCAGAAGAGAAACCAGATGACTGGGACCTTCTAAAAATTAAATTTTTATGTGTCTCCAAAGACTTCTCCAAAAGAGTCAAAAGAGAACCTACAGA
>NW_006921591.1:25966200-25966811 GCF_000298275.1 Orycteropus afer afer
CAATCACAAGAGGACAAATATTGTATTGGTCCATTATTGTAAAAGTCAAGGAAATGTTTATCTATAGAAGGAAATTTTCTTTGTTGATTACCAGGTGTTGGAGGGGAGGGGAGAGAACACTGTTAGATAAACAGAGATAAGTATTGATTTGGGTGAAGAGAAGGGCAATATACCAAATGTGAGTGACCACTATGATGGCACTGAGGATGAGAAAGACAGAGAGTTAAATGGGAGGTACAGACAACAAAGATCAATCTTTTTCCACATACAGTACTATGTTGTCAGTGAAGGCAAACATGGGTATATGGGTGGATAGATGGGTGGACAGGCTGAAATATTAGGTATGTCCATGAAATGGGGAATGTATCCAAGAACATGTATAGGGTTGGCAGACAACTGTCCTATAAGTTTATTGAATGATCAGAATTCCCAGGTGTATAGTACAGCTAAAAAGGGACAAAGTTGTGGTCACTTCTTGGTAACAGCAAGCTACCAAGAGAGACCGAGCAGTTGAACCTGTGGGTTTGGGACCATAGTCGCAGGGGACATCAAGCTCAATTGGCATAATATACTATACAAAACATTGTTCCACCTCCTACTTAGGCGAGTAG
>NW_006921591.1:25967317-25987126 GCF_000298275.1 Orycteropus afer afer
AGGAAGTGGGAGGGGAGCTGTTGCATTGTGGTAAACTGTGGTAAATGTCATGAGACAAAGTGTATGTGAACTGCTGTATGGAAAGTGAATCTGCTCTTTAAATCTTCACCCAAATCACAATTTAAAAAAAAGAAAAAGACAGAGAGAAAAAACAAAAGAAAATGCCATGGCTTGGGTTGGGCTCAAGGTAACATCTTTGTTTCCAATATTTTAAAGAGGTCTTTTGCAGCAGGTTTGCCCAGTACAATGCAACATCGGATTTCTTGACAGTTGCCTCCATGGGTGTTGATTGTGGATCCAAGCAAAATAAAATCTCTGACAGTTTAGATCTTTTCACCATTTATCATGATGTTGCTTATTGTTTGAGATGGGAGGATTTTTGTTTTCTTTATATTAAAGTGTAATCCATACTGAAGACTGTAGTCTTTAATCTTCATTAGCAAGTGCTTCAAGTCATCTTCACTCTCAGCAAGCAGTGTTGTGTGATCTATATTGCAGGTTGTTACTATGTCTTCCTCCAATCCTGATGCCCTGTTCTTCTTCATATTACAGCTTCTCACATTATTTGCTCATTATACAGACTGAATAAATATTGTGAAATTATACATCTCTGATGCACAACCTTCCTAATTTTAAACCATATAGTATTACTTTGTTCTATTCAAATGACACCGTTTTAGTCTATGTAGAGTTTCCTCATGAGCACAATTAAGTGTTCTGGAATTCCCATTCTTTGCCATCTTATCCAAAATTTGTTATAATCCACACAGTCAAGTGCTTTTGCACAGTCAATAAAACACAGGTAAACATCTTTCTGGTATTCTTGGCTTTTAGCCAAGATTTATCTGCCATCAACAGTGATATCACGCATCCCACCTTCTCTTCTGAATCCAGCTTGCATTTCTGGAAGTTTCCTGTCAGTATGCTGCTGCAACAATTTTTGAATTATCTTCAGCAAGATTTTGCTTGTGTGTGATATTAATTATGTTGTTTAATAATTTCCACATTCTGTTGGATCATATTTTGCCCATTTGGAGTGGGGAAAAATATTTATCAATTCTAATCAGTAGGCCTGGTATCTGTCTTCCAAATTACTTGGCAGAAAGGAGTAAATGCTTCTAGCACTGCATCTCAATGAGTATTCTGTAAATTCTAGGAGCCTTGTCTTTTGCAAATTCCTTTAGTGCATCTTCTATTTCTTCCTTCAATACCATTTGTAGTAGTTAAGGTTGTATGTCAATTTAGCTGGGCCTGGTTGAGTGGCGGGACAGCTGGAGGTATTTATTCCCATGATGAGACTGGCAATCAAGTCCATGGTGGTGGGATCTACCACAAGCAGCTGAGCTACTTTAGGGATGTGGTCTGCTTCCTATATAAGAAGCAGGGTTGAGAATGGTAGCTAGCTTATAGCACTTTTGGACCCTGCATGTAGCCCAGTCATTGTTCAGCAGGTTGCCATGCTCTGCTGATCTTGGGACTTTTAACGGACTTGAATTAATGGCCTGCTGTTGGGTAATAACCCTCTAATAGGGGAACAGTAGTATAAGGCTTCCTCACCCCCTTCCTGCTTCCTCTGAAAATGCCAGGTCATCATTATATAACAGCACTGCCATATTAGAATGATGCAATCTTATATAACACTTTGGGCACTGTGCCACTATTATGTAGCTAGATTATAAAAAGAAAGGGGAACTTTAGAAGCAGAAGCCACAGCAGTAGCAGTGACCTGCAAGATGCTGTGTGAATAAATCATATGTCAGTCTCACATACATCTGGCTCCACACATGTTCTTCCATCTGCGGGAATGGAGAGTGAACCTCGCAGGCCTTGAGGTCCTGCCATAAAACTGGCATAGTCAGAAGACAAGTATGGACCCCAAAATAACCCAATGCCCCCTGGGAGGGGGGAAATCAAGAGGTGGTCTTCCATAAGCATGTGGAATTTGTGCTTGAGTTGTTAGCTGCTTGTGTACCTCCCGAGGAATGGCCAGGGCTAGATGGTACACTAGCGTTGGTAGAATGAGCTACAGTGGGGGAGACTATAGACAAGAAATTCCTGGCTGCAGCCTGGGCCATGGTTTGAGCTCTCCAAACTGCTCTACATGGTGAGACCGAAAAGGAACTGACACTGACCACACGGCTCCGAGACTGTGAGGAGGAAATTGACACACTGCAGCAGCAGGAGGCAGCTTTGGAGGTGACAAAGTTTGTCCTGGAGGTAAACCGGGCTGATCCTGACTCCCTTGAGGAAGTGGAGTAATGCTATATGTTGTCTGATGTCCTGACTGCTGCTTCCATCAGCGTCAATTGTGGAAACAAGCAATGTGAGGTCTTTCACAACTTCAATCTTTTCTCCATTTATCGTGATGCTGCTTTGTGAGGATTTTTGTTTTCTTTATATTGAGATGCAATCCACCCTACAGACTGTATTCTTCAATCTTCATCAGTAAGTACTTCAAGTCATCCTCACTTTCAGCAAGCACAGTTGTTTCGTCAGACTATTGCAGGTTGTTAATGAGCCTTCCTCCCATCCTGATGTTACATTCTTCTTCATATAATCCAGCTTCTCAGATTATTTGCTCAGCAAAAAAATGAATAAGTATGGGAAAATGATACAACTCTGATACACTCCCTTCTTTATCTTAAACCATGCAGTATTCTCTTGTTCTATTCAGATGGCAGCCTCCTGGTGTATGCACAGGTTCCTCATGAGAACAATTAAGTGTTCTGGAATTTCCATTCTTCTCAAAGTTATCCATAATTTGTTATGATCCACACAATCAAATGTTTTTGCATAGTCAATAAAACACAAGGAAATATCTTCCTGCTATTCTTTGCTTTATGAGTACAGGTAGTAAAGACTGTTTTATGGGGGCATTCCAAATATCCCCCACTGGTCTTGGCTGAACCAAGAAAATTGACTAACATTGAACAGTACTGGCTACTGGGTGGATATGAGGAAATTTCTAACACTATATGAAAGTTAGAAAAGTTGCAGATTATTCACCCCACACATAGTCCATATCACTCCCTGGTGTGGCCAGTATGAAAACCCAATGGAATGTGGTGGATAAGAGTTAATTATAAGGAACTCAGTAAGGTAATTCCTCCCTTGCATCCAGCATGCCCTCAGTAGCTGATTTGATGGGTCATCTTAGTCACGAGTTAGACACCTATCACTTTGTGGCTGACTTAGCAAATGTTTTCTTCTCTATTGATATTGCTCCAGAGAGCAGTTCACCTTCACCTGGGAAGGCAGAGAGTTGACTTTCATGGTTTTGCCACAGGGATATTTACACAACCCTTCTTTCTGCCATGGGTTAGTGGCTGAGGATTTGGCATGCTGGACTGTACTGCCAACCATGCAGTTGGACCACTATGTTGATAATATCTTGTCACCAGCAATTGTTTTACAGATTTGGATCAAGCTGTGCCAACTCTACTATCATCTGAAGACATGTGGCTGGGTGGTCAACAACAACAAATTACAAGGAACTGGCTTATCTGTCAAGTTATTGGGTATTGTTTAGTCACATAAGACTAAAGTGATTCTGGCAGTCATTTTTACAAAGTACAAGCTTACCCTACCCCTGTCACTGTATGGCAGTTACAGACCTTTTGGGTACTGTTAGAGTACTGGCAAACTTTTGCCCCACATTTGGTACAGACCTTACATCCCTTATACTCTTAATTAAGAAGGGAGCAAAATGTGACTGGACTGAAGAAGAAGAAATGATGTTCCTAAGAGCCAAACAAATTATTGCCATTGTACAGGCTCTACATGTAGTAGAGCCAGCTCATCCTTGTGAACTGGATGCTCATGTCACCCCTGATAGGTATGGGTGGGGTCTATGGCAAAAGACAGAATGCCTGAGACAACCTGTAAGGTTTTAGTCCCAATTGTGGAACAGAGCAGAACTCCGATACTCCATCCTTGAGAAACAGCTGATGGCCACATACACAGCTTTGATCACTGAAGAACTGATCACAGGCATTGCTCCCATTGTGGTCCACACCACATACCCTATAGCTGGATGGATTAAAGACTGGGTACATAAACTCCATAGTGGGACAGCCAAGATCCCCCACTCTGACAAAATAGAGAGCCTACCTGCAACAATAGGGCACAGTAAACACTAGCCCCTTGATACTTGAGTTGTAAGAACTTCTAGGGCCATCACCTATGCTGAAGAATCGCTGGTGGGATCCCCGATGACTGCCCAAATCCTAGAGAAAAACTCCTTTAAGGAAAGAAAAAAAAAAAAAAAAAAAAATGCCAGCAGAAGCCTGGTACATAGGTAGATCAAGTAGAGGACAGCCAGCACAAGGGATAGCTGTAGCTTTCCAACCTGAGACTGAAAGTATATGTACACAGACCAATACCTTGGTGGAGTGGGCACATACCATGGCCACAGTAGCTAATACTTCTGGATATTGGGTATGCACTGAGACTCTCCTGACTGCAAATGGGGGACCCCCATGGAAGATATGACCAGCCTCCAAAGCCAACTGGACTTGTTGATCCAGCTGGGGAAATTATGATCCAACACCCACATACAATGTTACTAAAAAGCATATATTCCAGCTGGTTCGGGAACAATATGGACATACACGGCCCTGGCTTGTATATTTTGTGTGGAATGAAGTAGGATGACTCCTCATAGAATCTGGAGCTTGCCCTAGAAGTGACAAGGTGTGTTGAAAGGTATGACTCACAAGGAGCTGTAATGGGATGGGTGCCCCCAGAGCTATGCACTATCACTGTCAATATGTCCTTGTGGAGCCCCTGGTGGAGCTACAGCATGACTTCCCTGTTCCCTGGGAAGCCTGTGAGTATGTGGACAACACAGGTGACCCTATCTACCTACAAACTGGACAGGACAGTGTACATGGGGATAGGCTTATCTCCCAGGAAGGGTGTTGACCACCCTGCCACACCATCCCACTAACTGGGACACCTTTAAGGCTAGTCACTGTGTAAAGAGAACTCCATGGTGGTTTCATCCCTTAGCTATATTTTCTCCCCAAGGAGCAAGCATACATTTTCAATGGGAGATCACTGCTTTGGCCTTCCATACAGCTTGGGCCCTTAATGCTACATATAAGTCTTAACACTTATGAATGTGGAATTATATCAGATGAGAAAGTTTTGCAGAATCACATTGCATTAGAGATTCTGACAAAATCCCAAGGAGGGGTGTGTGCTATGTTAGGCACTGATTGCTGCATGTTTACCCAGGATATGCACTACAATGTAACCATAGCTTTAAATGCTTTAGCTGTTGAAAGTCATTCTATTGATAAGCTGACAATAAATCCTGTGAAAGAATGATGGGACTCACTTGCATATGGGTGGAGAGTCACTCTATTGGTTTTGGACATTACCTCTGGAGTCTTTGTCATAGGTTGTTGCAGCTTATACTGCAGCTATGGGATATGGATACTGTGGAAGTTAAAGATGTGTGTCAATTTGGCTAGACCTGATTGAGTGGCTGGCAGCTGGATGTAGTATTCTACTTGATGAGATTGATAATCAACTCTATGGTGGAATCTACTGCGAGTAGCTGAGTAGCTGCCTCAGGGACATAGTCTTCTTCTTGTGTATAAGGAGAAACCTTGGGAACGGTCTCTAGCTTATGGCATGCTTGAACCCTGCATGTAGCCATGTCATTGTTCACCAGCTTGCCATGCTCTACTGACTTTGGACTTTTAATGGACTTGAATTAATGGCCTGCCATATGGTTTGGTAACATCGGGACTGTGCCTTTTTACTTTTCAACCTTGGGCTTGTGAGCCTTGACAGCCAGCAGATGAGTAAAGAAAAGCCTCTAGCTTCAGTAGGTTGGGAGCAAAATACATAGCTGAAGTCCAAGTTTGAGGGGCTTTCACCCATCCCCTGGAGCCTGTGGACAACACAGGTGGCCCTATCTACCTGCAAACTGGATAGGACGGTGTACATGGGGATAGGCTTATCTCCCAGGAAGATAACTCAGATGTAAAGCTTCAAATTTATAAGAATAAATTCCTGTTTGTTAAGGCCATCCCATTTTTGGTATATTCCTGTCAGAGTAGCACTAAGTAACCAAAATAGATGAAATGCTCAGCTCTCCACGCCCAGGGCCCCTCCCGGAAGACCTTTATAACCATGTAGATTATAAAGCGAGGAACCCTGAAGGGGTGGACTGTCAGGCAAGAACCCTCCAAAAGGGGGGCAGTAGTATCAGGCTCCCTCACCTCCTCCCTGCTTCCACTGAAAATGCCAAGTCATTATTATATAATGTGGTTGTTGTTGTTGTTATTTGCCATCGAGTCGGCCCGACTCATAGCGACCCCTCCTTGAGGTTTCTGAGGCAGTATCACTACGGAAGTAGGAATGCCCAACCTTCCTTCCGAGGAGTGGCTGGTGGGTTTGAACCACCAGCCTTCTGGTTAGCAGTCAAGTGCCTTAGGCACTATGCTACCAGAGCTCTCTTTATTATATAATAGCACTGCCATATTAGAATGATGCAATCTTATATAATCCTTAAGGCACTGTGACACTATTTTGTAGCTAGAATATAAAAAGAAAGGGGAAATTTCTTAAGAAGCCGAACCCACGGCAGCAGCAGTGACCTGCAAGATGCTATGTGAATAAAGCATGCCTCAGTTCCACATACCTTTGGCTCCACAGGTGTTCTTCTGTCTACCCAATTAGAGAGTGAGCCTTCCGGGCATAAAGTGCCTGCAGCACACCTGCTGTATGGTTTGGTAATATTGGGACTCTGCCTTGTTACTTGTTGACTGTGAGTTTGTCAGCCTCAGCAACCAGCAGCTGTCTGAGTGAAGTAAAACCTCCACCTTCTTTGGGCTGGGAGCAAGAGGCAGAGCTGAAGACCAAGGTTGAGGGGCTTTCACCCAGCCCCTAGAGCCTGGCACTTTGAACTCAGACTTAAAGACACCAAACTATAAGAGAATAAACTACTGTTTGTTAAAGCCATCCCATTTATGGTATATTCCTGTCTGAGCAGCACTAGGTAACAAAAATACCAGTTTCTTGATCATATACTACCTCTTGAAATATCTGAACTTTGACTAATTCTTTTTGGTACAGTGATTCCATTTATTCCTTCCATCTTCTTTTGACATTCCCTGCATCATTCAATATTTTGGGCATAAAATCCTTCAATATTGCAACTTAAGTCTTTATTTTTTCCCTTCATTTCTTTCAGCTTGAAAAATGTAGAGTGTGTTCTTCCCCTTTGGCTTTCTAACTCCAGTTTTTTTGCACATTTCATTATAATACTTCACTTTGTCTTCTCAAGCTACCCTTTGAAATCTTATGTTCAGCTGTTTTATTTCATCTTTTCTTCCATTTGTTTGGGCTACTCTACTGAAGAGCAAGTTTCAGATTCTCTTCTCACACCCATTTTGGTCTTCTCTTCTTTTCCTGTCTTTTTTGTAACTGTTTGCTTTCTTTGTGTATGATATTCTTGATGTCATCCCTCAACTTCCGTGGTTTTCAGTAATTGACCTTCAATGCATCAAATCTATTCTTCAAATGGTCTCTAAATTCGGGTAGGATACAATCAAGGTCATATTTTGGCTCTTCTGGGGTTATTTTTATTTTTTTCAACTTCAACTTCAACCTCCATATGACCAATTGATGGTCTATTCCACAGTCAGGTTCTGGCCTTGTTTTAACTTGCTGATATTGAGGTTGTCCATCACCTCCTTTCATAGATGTAGTTGATCTGATTCCTGTGCATTCTATCCTGTGAGGTCCATGTCTATAGCCACATTTACGTAATTGAAAAAAGGTATTTGAAATGAATAACTCATTTGTCTTGCAAAATTCTATCCTGTGATTTTTGGTGTCATTTCTGTCACCAAGGGCATATTTTCCAAATACCAGTGATTCTTCTTTGTTTCCAACTTTCACATTCTAGCCCCAGTAGCAATCAACATATCTTGATTGCATGCTTGGTCAATTTCAGACTACAGAAGTTGGTAAAAATCTTCAGTTTCTTCATCTTTCCCTTTGGTGGTTGGTGCATAAATTTGAGTATTAGTAATATTAATTGGTCTTCCTTGCAGGGGTATGGATATTATGCTATTACTAACAATGGTGTACTTCAGGATAGATCTTGAAAAATTCTTTGTGATGATGAATGCCATGTCACCCCTCTTCAATTTGTCATTCCCATGTAGTGGACCATATGACTATCTCATTCAAATGTCCAATACCAGTCCATTTCAGCTCACTAATGCCTAGGATTTTTATCTTTATGTGTTCCATTTCATTTTTGACAATTTCCAATTTTCCTAAATTCATACTTCATACATTCCACATTCCAATTGTTTATAGCTGTTTCTTCCTGTTTTGAATCGTGCTCCATTAGCAAATGAAGTTCCTGAAAGATTTACTACATCCATGTCATTAAGATTGACACTGCTTTGAGGAGGCAGCTCTTTCCTAGTTGTATTTTGAGTGCTTTCCAACCTGTAGCACTCATCTTCCAGTACTATATCAGACAATGTTGCAAGGCTATTCATAAACCTTTCCAGCAATACATCACACAGTGTTTCACTGCTATGCATATGGTTTTCACTGGACAATTTTTTCAGATGGCAAGTGGAAAAGAAAAAAAAAAATATTGAAACCATACATTCTCAAAATTTTAAATGCATTCATAACAGTGAGAAGAATGAAGAAAAAAAGGAATCACAACAGTGAATTATAAATGGTCAGGGAAGGAGAAAAACAAGGGAGATACAAAAGAGAAAATTTACTACCTATGACTTCTTTGAGAATTGAAAATACTTTAGATTTTTCTAGTTAAGGAGAAAAAATTTAAAATCACCTCCAACATAATTTTTCATCCATCTTCCTATACTCTATCTGCCACAAAGATTCTTTACATCTAACTTACCTTCTTTTGCTTTTCATAATGGTGTTATTCACCATTAGCCTTTTTCTGACATTTTGTTTCAAATTGCACTCCTGATTCCATGTATGCTGTCCAGTTTTTCCATCATCTATTAACATGCCATTTACTTTACTTCTTTATTATGTTTATTGCTTTACTGTCTGTGGATCCATGATAGAATGTTGTCTAAAGAGTCAGATATTTTGTTTTCTTCCTTGATTCTCCTTAAAGCCCTAATGTAGTGCTTAGCACATATTAGGTGCTGTTTTTGTTTGTTTGTTTGTTTTTAATGAATTAATGACTCAGAGAGACAACAATGCATAGTAGCACAACTTAAAGTTCGGCTTCACCATCTTTTAATTTTGTAAATAAATAGGCTCATATTTCCACTCAGACTCCATAAGAAATAATGGTTCCCACTACCTGGAAAAATCTTGCTTTGTGGTAAACCATGTGCCTTATGGGGCAGATATAACTGGATTCTTATGTCACTTAGGCATTTATTAGCTTGTAATTTAGTTACTTATCATCTGTAAACTTATCATGTGGAAAATGAACTAAGAGTTTCTTTAGCATAGTGGCTAAGGCACTTGACTGCTAACCAGAAGGTTGGCAGTTCAAATGCATGAGCCACACTCCTTGGAAGAAAGATGGGACAATCTACTTCCATAGTGATACTGCCTCGGAAACCCAAGGAGGGGTCGCTATGAGTCGGGTCCGACTTGACGGCACATAACAACAACAACAACAGGTTGGAGAAGACACAACAAAACCTGCTATCACCAAGTTGAGTCCAACCTGTAGCAACACTGTAAGATGGAGTAGAACTTCTCAGTAGGATTTGCAAGGTTGTAAAACTTCACAGTAGCAGACTGTTTCATCTTTCTCCCACAGTGCAGCTGATAGGTTCCAACAGTCAACTTTTTCATTAGCAGCCAAATGTTTAAATCTATGTGTCAACAGAGTTCCTTGAGAAGACACAAAGCAAAGTATATACTGAAGAAATCATTGTTATTATCTCTTATTTGGCTTTCCCTTGTCACCCTGTCTTTGCCTCAAAATGGATCATATCTCCAAAAGACTGTGAAGTTTTTGTTTTGTTTTTACTGGAAAAGAATTGAGTGTCAGAAATATATATGGAGAAAATGTATAAGTAGAAATTTTTCTCAGCCCTGCACTTCTGGTTGCATGAAGATTTTGACAAAAGATCAGACATATAGCCATTGGTTTAGATACTTATCCAAAATTGCCCCATGAACATTCTGGAATTTTCTAATTATCAATCAAGAACTGCTTTGTAAGGCTTAATTGCTGCCTAGCTCCCACAAATGTTAACAGAATTGTAATTTAAACCCAAAAATCCAAAACAGACTAATTTTAGGTCTGAGATTCATCTTTATAATTTTCATTTTATTGTTTTGAAAAGAGTATGTATATTTTAAGGGTAAGAAAACATGGCCATGGACCATAGAAATATGGTCTCAAAATATGGCCATAGAAATCTTTCAGTCATATTTCAGACCAGATGCCAACCATTTAAGTTCATGTGGGTTATATAATTTGTTTCCTATAAAACAAGCAAACAAAAATAAGTGACATTTTTAAATTTTACATTTAAACAGATTAAATTTATCTGTTCAAGGGAATAGGTAAATGACTATCTTGTAATTAATGCAATAATTAAAAAAAAAAAAAGGAGAATCAACTTTGAAATCAGCTAAAAGATGGGGAACTAGCTCAAATGGCAAGACACATAGGATTTTGGATTTCTATTCTGAACTTGTATTTTAATTTTTTTCTTAAAACTTGTGCTACATGACTTCTGGTAAGATGGCAGAGTAGGCAGACAAGCTACACAGACCCTCTTCAACAAACAAATGAGAAAGTCATTGACAGAGATACAGAAGATAATCCAGGAGCCCCACTTTTTGAAAGGAAGTATACAGAAGTGGATTAGGCACCAACCTGTGGAAAAACCACAGTGAGTACAGAGACAGATGGAGCTGCAGACTGTCAGCTACTCTGAAAACACCAACACACTGAATATTTCCAAGTGGTGTTGGGACCTGAGAATTGACCTAAAGATCAGTCCTGGCTACCAAGGGCTGCAGGGATGACTGAGATGGTAGCCAATGACCAGGGAGGGAAACAGTAAGGAGGGCAACAACCTAAGCTGTGGACTTTTGGTTGCTGGAGGGTGCAGCCATTTTGATTATTTATAAGTGGTGCCCATTTTGGATATTTAAATTGACTGAAGGTGCAGATAGGGGAGGTAGAGAGGCAGGAAGTGTGGGAAGAGCTGGGGATTAGACAAAGCCATGGGATCCAGGTAAGGGGAGCAGACAGGCTCCATACCCAGAGTCAGGAAGTGGGGGAAGAGCTGGGGAGGAGACAGAGCTACAGCATCCAGGTAAGGGGAGGGAGAGAGGCCCCACACCCAGAGACAGGAAGGAGGGTAAAAGCCAGGGACAAGACAGAGCCATGAGATTCATGTAAGGGGAGGTCCCACCCAAGAGGAAGTGGGGGAAAAGCCAGGGATAATAGAGTTATGGGATCCAGGTAAGGGGAAGGTAGAGAGGTTTTGAACAGCTAAGGGAGACAAATTTTACTGTCAGTTTGTTGTACTGTGGTGGCTTACATGCTGCTGTGAAGCTTGAGGCTGTGCCACCAGTGTCTCAAATGTCAGCAGGGTTGCACATGGTACACAAGGTCAATTCAGCTTACAGACTGAAAAAGACTAGGAAGAAGGAGGAGGCCATCTGCTTCCCAAAGACTTTGCCAGGGAAAACTTTATGAATAGCAGAGCACTGTGTTGCATTACTGGGCAACTTTATGAATAACACTGAAAACATTGTCTGATACAGTGCAGGAAGACCAGCCCTCCTTAGGTTGGTAGACACTCAAAATATGACAGAGAAAGAGCTGCATCATCAGAGTAGAACCAACCTTAATTATATGGATAAAGTAAAGCTTTCAGGACTTCAATTTCCTGATGTGACATGACTCAAGTTGAGGAGAAACAGCTGCAAACATTCATTAATAATTGGAACATGGAATGTAAGAAGTATGAATCTAGGAAAATTGGAAGTTGTCAAAAATGAAATGGAACATATAAAGATTGATATACTGGACATTAGTGAGCTGACATGGATCAGTTTTGGACATTTTGAATCAGACAACAATATGATCTACTATGCCAGTAATAACAGTTTGAAGAAGAATGGCATGGGATTCATCACCACAATGGATGCTTCAAGATCTGTCCTGAAGTACAATGGTATCAGTGATAAGATAATATCCATATAACTACAAGGAAAACCAGTTAATACTATAATTATTCAAATTTACACACCAACCACAAAAGCCAAAGATGAGGAAATTGAAGATTTTTATCAACTTCTGCAGTGTGAAATTGACCAAACATGCAATGAATATGTGGTGGTTAAGTTTGTGTGTCAACTTGGCAAAGCCTGGTTGAGTAGCTGCCTGAGTGAAAAGATGCATCTAGCTTCAGTGGGCTGGGAGCAAGAGGCAGACACAGCCCCTAGAGCCTGGCACTTTGAACTTGGACTTCTAGCCTCCTGAACTGTAAGAGAATAAACTCTTGTTTGATCAAGCCATCCCATTGGTGGTATATTCTTGTCAGAGTGGCACTAGGTAACCAGAACAGAATATAGTACCAAGAGAGTGGGGTATTGTTCTGACAGATACCTACAATGTGAAAACAGGAGTGGAATGCATCCTTGACCTGAACCACTGGCAGAGAGACCCTGGCATGCAGCATGAGAGATGGCAGCAGCAGAGCCAAGAGAATGGCAGAGAGATACCAGGAGGGAGACCAGCATGAGAGATGTCAGTAGCAGAGGACAGAGACTGGCATGAGACAGTGCCTTACCAGACCACGGAGGAGAAAGCCAGGTTTCATAGTGCAGGCAGATTCCTGGCAGAGTGGGTTGTCTTTAGGCATTAATTGGTAGAAGAAAATGGCATGAAATGGAGTAGCAGGTTGGCCAGACCACAGAGCAAGAAATCTGAGTGCTTTTGAGACAGGAAGATTTCCTGCAGAATGGGTTGCCTTCAACATTAATTGGTAGAAGCAGAGAGACCAAGGAAGCAGGAAGCACAAATGCCTCAGCCTCAAGGGTAGGGCTGTGGCCTTTGGGGGTGAAACCACGACAGTTCTCTAGGTTTCAAAGAGCCAGACCTTCACTAACTTGGTTCAGGAGTGTGAGGCTGCTGGTTCATGTGAGCTACTGGGATGGAGTCATAGCTGCTGCCCAAGAGTGAGGGGGCAGGGCTGCCATGCCCAAGAGGTAGAGGAATGAGGCCCACCAGGCCAAGGGGGTTGTGGTTGCCACTCAGGAACTAGGGGACTGGAGTCTCCCAGTGAAGAGATCTGTAAAGATACCACCAACTGAAGATCTATACAGGTGTCAATTTGACAAGGGGTGGAATTGTGGTGGTTAAGTTTGGGTGTCAACTTGGCTGGGCCTGGTTGAGTGTCTGGGCAGCTGGATGTAGTATTCCCCATGATGAGACTGGCAATCAACTTCATGATGTAATCTATTGTGAAGAGCTGAGTAGCTGTCTTTGGATATGTGGTCTGCTTCCCATATATAAAGCACAGCTTTGGGAATGATTCCTAGCTTACGGCATGCTTGAACCCTGCATGTAGCCATGTCATTGTTCAGCAGCCTGCCATGCTGGGCCGACCTTGGGACTTACAATGGACTTGAGTTAATGGCCTGCCATGTGGTTTGGTAACATCAGGACTATGCCATTTTATTTGTCGACCTTGGGCTTGTTAGACTCAGAAGCCAGGAGCTGTCTGAGTAAAGAGATGCTGCTAGCTTCAGGGGTCAGGGAGCAAGAGGCAGAGCTGAAGCCTAAGGTTGAGGGGCTGTCACCCAGTCCCTAGAACCTGGCACTTAGAACTTGGACTTTTTTTCCTACCAAACTGTAAGAGAATAAACTCCTGTTTGTTCAAGCCATCCTGTTGGTAGTATATTCTTGTCAAAGTGGCACCAGGTAACCAGAACAACTGTTGAGTGGAATGCAAAAGTTAGAAACAAAGAAGAATCACTGGTAGTTGGAAAATTGGCCTTGGTGACAGTAATAACGCTAGAGATTGCATGACAGAATTTTGCAAGATCCATGACTTATTATTGCAAATACCTTTTTTCAACAACACAAAAGGAAGCTATACATGTGCATTTCACCAAATGGAGTACACAGGAATCAGATTTGACTATATCTGTGACAAGAGATGATGGAAAAGCTCAATATTTTTAGCCAAAGCAGGACCAGGAGCTGATTGTGGGAAAGACCACAACTGCTCATATATAAGTTCAACTTGAAGTTGAAGACAACTAAAACAAGTGCATGAGAGCCTGCTAAAAGGGCAAGGAGGCCACATGTTCTGACCTCTAACCCCACAAGAGAAAGACAGAATCACCATCAACAGGCCAAGGCCTATTACTGCAAGGCCAGACATGCTGCCTCCTTCAGCACTTTCACCAACTGTTCCTCCCTAAGCACCCACCACCTCTCTCCTGGGTTAGATAATTCACTGCAGTGGCCACACAGAACTCTCAGATTATGGGGTTTATTAGGGAAACACCAGGGTACGATTAAATTTCAGGGAAAACGCTCAATCTCTCTCCCAGCCCACAGTCTCTTTCCCAACAGTCTCTCATAGTCTTTCTCCCAACAGTGCATGTCCCTCAGTTTCTCACTCAGCAATGCATGTCTCTTGAGTCTCGCAGCAGCATGTGTCTCTTTCAGGAGGGCATGTCTCTTTCAGCAGCAGGTCTTCCTCCATCAGCAGTCAGAGTGAGAGACTTCTGCCTCTAGGAGGTCTCCTTTTGAGCCTGGTGGAGTAGCAAAACTAGCAAATCATAATATCAGAATTCTAAGCATCTGAGAGAGAGCAGAAAGCTCCCAGAACATTGTTTTGTATTGTGCCCAACAGAAATACCCCAGGTGGATAACTTTTAAAATCAGGAGTTCCTCAGTTGCTCACAGCAAATTCCACCACAGATTTTACAAAAACTTATGGCTAGAAAAGCCACACTAAGTAATTTACTACACCACAGAGCCAAAATATGAACTTGAATATATATCCCTCTTGTAGTTAAAGACATCTAAAGACTAGATTTGATGCACTGAACACTAATGACCATAAACCAGAAGAATTGTGGGATGACATCAAGAACTTCATAAATGGAAAAAGCAAAAGGTCATTAAAAAGACAAGAAAGGAAAAAGGGACCAAAATGGATATCAGAGAGACTCTGAAAATTGCTTTTGAGAATAGAGTACCTAAAGCAAATGTAAAAAAAAAAAAAAAAAATGACAAGATAAAAGAGCTGAACAGAATATTTCAAGAACCATTTGTGCAGAAAAAGCCAATTGCTATAATGAAATCTGCAAAGACCTGAAGTTAGAAAACCAAAAAGCAAGAACATGCTCAGCATTTCTCAAGCTGAAAGAACTGAGGGAAAAAATTAAGCCTTGAGTTGCAACATTGAAAGATTCTATGGGCAAAATATTGAATGATGCAGGAAGCATCAAAAGAATATGGAAGAAATACACAGAGTCACTGTGCCAAAAAGAACTAGTTGATCTTCATCCATTTCAGAAGGTGGCATATGTTCAAGAACCAGTGATATTGAAGGAAGAAGTCAAAGCTGCATTGAAGGAATTGGAGAAGAGCAAGGCTCCAGGAACTGATGGAATACTCATTGAAATGTTTCAACAAATGATTGACCTGCTTGAGGCATTCACTCAGCTGTGCCAAGAGATTTTGAAAATAACTACCTGGAGAACTGACTGGAAGAGATCCTTATTTGTACTCATTCCAAAGAAAGGTGATCTTACAGAATGTGGAAATTATCAAACAATGTCAATATTGTATGCAAATAAAATCTTACTGAAGATAATTCAAAAATGGTGCAGCAATATATTGACAGAAAGCTTCCAGAAATGCAAGCTGGATTCAGAAGAGGACCTGGAACAAAGCATATCATTGCTGATGTCAGATGGATCTTGGTTCATAGTAAAGAATACCAGAAAGATGTTTAGTTAAGTTTTATTGACTATGCAAAAGCTTTTGATTGTGTGATCATAAAATCTATGGGAGAGTTCAAAATGGAGTCATGCCAGTGAGAAGCATGCTTTATCCCTCTGGCATGTAAGGTCTTGGAAAACTAGCCACAACAGTTTGAGTTAGGAATTTTGGTGCTCTGAACAGCTCACTAAATCAGAGTGCATCAAACACGGAAGAGCAGAAATAGAGAAAAGGCACAGGGAGATTATTTAGGAAAGAGCTACTGGAGGAGGACTGACTGGCACCCGAGACAAGCACTGGAAAATCTTCTGGATCAGTCACTGCATGCCAGGCTAGGGCACCCACCTGTGATCCCCAAGCCAAGAGGGAGAAGCCTTATAACAGCATACCAGTGACCACTCTAATATTCTGGTGAGCAGCAGCAGAGACCTGCCTCCAGCAGCTGATTTTGATTGTTTGGAGGTAATTTGGGTCTTCTGGGTGCTGGTGGCGGGCACAGACACCTTCACTGAGATTCAGAGGAGAACTTACTGTTGTGATAGGAACGATAGCTCCCTCCCATCCCAGCAGGTCACAGAGTGGGCTGGGGTCAGACTGGGAGACATTGTGCTTTTCTTTGTCACAGAGATCAGAACCACAGGTCACTAGCAGGTACTCCCCAACCCTAACACAGCTGAAACTGCTCGCATCTTTGGCACCACAGCTGGGTGGTATCACAAACTCCAGGGCCGGCCATTAGCAGTCTGGTAGGATTACATCAGCACAACGGGCAGACGGAACAGGGAGAGGGAAGAAACTGCACTACCGGGATTTTTGCCTTGGAGCTGTTCTTTGGCACTGTGGGGCTGCGGAGGTGGGATCTTTGAGTGTGCCTGAAATTGGCAGAAATTTGTGACATTCTAACAATAAGAATCTTCTGAGGTTGAGCTACAGTCTTGCAAATAAATACATCATCAAAAATAACCTGCTCAAAGCCCTAGAAACCGACCCTAGCAACACCAAACTTTCCTTCTTCCACTCCCACCTTCTCCGCCAATATCTTCTCTCACTCAGTAGAAGAAAACATATTCAGCCAATTACCATAAAATCTCCTGCTTCAAACTCTAAACCCTCTTTACAACAAAGAGAAACACACATCCCCACTACACACAGTGATTCTACCATCACAAAGGAAACAACAGAGTGACCCAACACACTTCAATCAATAATAAAATAAAACACACCAGCTTCACCTTTTCAAAATATTAAACCGTAAAACCAAGACAAGACAAATCAACATGTAACCAGCAGCTAGTGACAACCTAAAGAGACAGCGCTCTACCAGATTCCAGGGACTTAAGAAAAGGTTCTGCTTTCCAGTAACCCCAACAACTCTCTGGACATGCATTGCATGAATGAAAAGGTCCTAGACTGCACCTTCTCTTTTTTTTTTTTTTTCTCTCATGGTTAACCCACCCCTTGTTGGTTTTTTGTTTTGTTTTGTTTTGTTCTGTTTTATTTTTGCTTTTATTTTATTTTGTATTGTTGCTTTGTTTTCTTTATTCATTATTCTCCTTCTATACCTTTTTCCTCTCAGTGACCTATCCCCAGATATTGCAGATTTATCTTTTTTCTTCTTTTTTTCCTCCTTTTTTATTTTTTTTGGGTTACTGGTCCTGTGTGATTTCAGGGTGCATTTTTTGCCCATGTACTTATAGTTTTTTCAATGGTTATTCAATTTTAATTTTTGCCTAACTCACTGGGAGACAGCAACAGTCCTCATAAGATACAAGTACACCCACACCTCCTGCAACTTCACTTACTGAGCAAGAGCCAGCACCTCTTTCTCTACCAATGGGACAAGAATAAAAAAAAACACCAAGAAGAGCCTGAATCACCATTGGCTGCTCTTCACAAACAATTAACCGAGATCTTAATACAATATAATGATGCCTCGGAAACAACAGACCATCACAGTCCACACAAAGAAGCAAGATAAAGTGGTAGAAGCCAGAGAACAGGATACAGGCCCAGAACACATCCTTGAGGAAGAAGCAGCAGTGGAAATCTCTGATAAGGAATTCAAAAGAATTATATTTAGGTATCTTCAAAGGATTGAGAGACAGACCAAAGAAAACACCTAACAAATTATGGGTAACATTGAGAAGAATGGGAATTCTGGAACTCTTAGTTGTTCTCATGAAGAACCTGTACATAGACCAGGAGGCTATCGTTCAAACAGAACAAGTGTCCATTGCATGGTTTAAAATCAAGAAGGGAGTGTGTCAGGGTTGTATTCTTTCACCTTAGTTATTCAATCTGTAACCTGAGCAAATAATCCAAGACTGGACTATATGAAGAACATGTCATCAAGATTGGAGGAAGAATCATTAGCAACCTGAAATATGCTGATGACACAACTTTGCTTGCTGAAAGTGAGGATGACTTGAAGCACTTAGTGATGAGGATTGAAGAATACAATCTGCAGTATGAATTACATCTCAATATAAAGAAAATAAAAATCTCCACAGCTGGACCTATAAGCAGCATCATGATAAAAGGGGAAAAGATTGAAATTGCCAAAGACTTCACATTGCTTTGTTCTACAATCCATGTCAATGGAAACAGCAGTCAGGATATCAGAAGACATATGTTGTTGTTGTTGTTATGTGCCGTCGAGTTGGCCCCGACTCAAAGCGACCCCTCCTTGGGTTTCCGAGGCAGTATCACTACGGAAGTAGGATTGCCCAACCTTCCTTCTGAGGAGTGGCTGGTGGGTTTGAACCGCCAGCCGTCTGGTTAGCAGGCAAGTGTCTCAGCCACTGTACTACCAGAGCTCCCCAGAAGACATATAGCACTGGGCAAACTGTCAGCAAAGGACCTCTTTCAAGTGCTAAAGAGCAAAGATGTTTCCTTGAAGACTAAGGTACACCTGACCCAAGCCATGGTATTTTCAATTGCCTCATATGTGTGTGAGAGCTGAACAATGAATAAGGAAGACCAAAGAAGAATTGATGCTTTTGAGTTGTGGTGTTGGCAAAGAATGCTGAAAAGACCATGGACTGCTAAAAGATCTAACAGATCTGGCCTGGAGGAAGAGCAGTTGAAATGCTCCTTGGTAGTGAGAATGACCAGACTTCATTTCACCTACTTTGGTCATGTTGTGAGAAGGGACCATTCCCTACAGAAGGATGTCATGCTTGTAAGGTGGACAGTGGATGAAAGAGGGGAAGGGCCTCAATGAGATGGATTGACACAGTGGCTAGGGCAATGGGCTCAAGTACAGTAAGAATTGTGGAGCTGGTGCGGGACTTGGCAGTGTTTTTTTTCTGTTGTGAATAGGGTTGTTATGAGTCTTAGACAACTCAAGTGAACCTAATAATATGTGAGGGTGCAGCCATTTTAATTTTTTTACAAGTGGTGGCCATTTTGGATATTTAAAGTGACAGCATTCTCACTCGGATTCCATGGACCTAAAAATAGGCTCAATTTGCCAAGGGTGGCAGGGACATATGGGAGGTTGACAATGGGAAAGGAGATGGGGGTGAGTGTATAAATGCTGCCAACTAGCAAATAGAGGAGCACAATACTCTGCTTACATTGATATTGTTGTTAGGTGCCGTCGAGTCATCTCCACCTCCTAGTGAACTCTATGCACAACAGAACTAAACACCACACTGTCCTGTGCCAGCTCCACAATCCTTGCTATACTTGACTCCATTGCCACAGCCACCATGAAAATCCATCTCATTGAGGCCTTTCCCCTATTTGATCAATCCTCCACCTTTCCAAGCATGAAATCCTTTTCTAGGGAATGGTCCCTTCTGATAACATGACCAAAGTAGATGAGATGAAAT
>NW_006921591.1:25988566-25989765 GCF_000298275.1 Orycteropus afer afer
CCCTCAAATATGGTGAAATTAAGAGAATTCCAGATAAGAAGAAATTAAGGAAATTTGTTAAAACCAGACATATATGACAAGAGACTTAACTTTAAAATTTATAGAAAATTCCAACCCATCAACAACAAAAAGATTAACAATTGAATTTAAAAATGGGCAGAAGACATGAATAGACGCTTCACCAAAGAAGATATTCCAGCAGCCAGCAGACATATGAAAAAATATTCATGATCATTAGCCCTCAGGGAAATGCAAATCAAAACAGCACTGAGATACCATCTCACCTCAGCACTAATGACAAAGTTCAAAAAGACAGAAAACAAGAAATGCTGGCAAGGATTTGGAAAGTTTGGGACTCTCATACTCTTCTGGTGGGACTGTCAAACAACCACTGTGGGAAGTATGGTGATTCCTTAAAAAGCTGGAATTAGAAATACCATTTGACCCAGCAATGTCATTACTAGGTACATATCCTAAAGAAGTGTGAGCCAGGACAAGAACAGATACATGCACACAATGTTCATCACAGCACTATTTACAATAGCAAAGAGTTGGAAATAACTTATGTGCCTATCAGCAGAAGAATGGATAACCAAACTATGGTACATACACACAATGGAATACAACACTAAAGAATAATGTAGAATTTGCAAAATACCACTTAACATGGATGAACTTTGAGGACATTATGCTGAGTGAAATAAGTCAATCACAGAAAGACAAATATAGAATTAGTTCATTATTACAAAAAATCAAGGAAAAATTTATATATGGAAGGAAACTTTCTTTGTTGTTTACTGAGCACGGGAGGGGAGAGGAGGGAACACTGCAAAAAAAAAAAAAAATGCATTGACCCATGTCACTTTAACTTTGTTCATTCCACTGTACATAAATTATATTTTAATAAAATGTATGTAAAAACAAGAGAAAAAAGTGTGCTAAGTGAAGGGAAAGGGAGGAGGCTAAACCAAAGCCTTAAGCTACCTTCACCCATTACAACTTATTTAATTCAAACAGTTTTTGTGTTCATGTCAAGTGTATATGGGCAGGGCAGTCTTTTTTTCTTTTTTTTTTACATAGGGTCGCCATGAGTTGGAGCCAACTCGGTGGCACCTAACAACAACAACAACATGGAGGAATATCAGCAGCTAGGAGCTCTGGTAGCATAATGCCTAAGGCACTTGACTGCTAACCAGAAG
>NW_006921591.1:26003451-26004118 GCF_000298275.1 Orycteropus afer afer
TGCTCTTCTCTCTGGCTTCCTGGATTTTATCCCCTTTCTCATGCTCTTCTGGCCTGCTACTCTGGGCATCACTGCGTTGTCTCTCCTCACCTGTAACCCTGGGGCTGACTGCTCTTCTGTCCGGATTCAAAGCTTTTATCCCCTTTCTCCTGCTCTTCCAGCCTGCTACTCTGGAGACTAGGAGAAGACAAACAATTGTAGAAGATTTGATTTGAATTGATTTACTTTTACTGTTAACTGAAAAGTGCAGGTAAAAAGAAAATGAAAAAGAGAAGGATCTGAACACATAGTTAATCACTCTTTGCATGACTGTTCTTGCTGCCTCAAAGGTAAATCCTCAACTGCAGACACTGGGAATTAAGTTAATCTTCCAGTTCTCCATAAGTACAAGATTGTCTAATACATCTGACTTTGTTATTATGTCCCTTTACTAACACAGAATCAGTCTACTTCTTAGTAATCTCTATTTCTGATCATTAGCATATAGAAATATATTAGTCCATGAGCCTGTTCATTCAACCTTTGGAGACCTTGAGATCAACAACTGATGACAATATCACTCTGGGAAGATTTCATGTTTAGCCTCCTTTCTTGCTGAAAGATTGGGATAAGCTTGGAACTCGGTGTCCTTTTGCTAGCATCTATTTCTTTCTCTTTTTTTTTTTTA
>NW_006921591.1:26004673-26021059 GCF_000298275.1 Orycteropus afer afer
ACAGTGGTAGCTGGACAACATCAAGTTTCTGGTCTCACAGTCATACAGGCTGCAGATGGCATGGTGTACCAGTTGCTAGGACTAATTGTTTCCATGAATCCTTGGTTTTCTTTATTCTTCTTTGCTCTGGACTAGGAGAGACCCATTGTTGCATCTAGATGGCTGTTTGCAAGTGTTTAAGATCCCAGTCGCTACTCACCAAAGTAGGAGGTGGTTGTTGTTGTTATGTGCCCCTTAAGTCAGACCTGACCCATAGCGACCCCTCCTTGGGTTTCAGAAGTAGATTGCCCAACTTTCCTTCTGAGGAGTGGCATGTGGGTTTGAACCGCCAGCCTTCTGGTTAGCAGTCAAGTGCCTTAGGCACTATGCTACCAGAGGTGGAATAATGTTTTGTGTGTATATTATGCCAATTGAGCTTGATGTCCCCTATGACTATGGTCCAGAGCCCACAGGTTCAACTACTCATACCCTTAGGGTAGCTGGCTGTGTCCAAGAAGTGACTACAAGCTTGGCCCTTATCAGCTCTACTATACACTTGGGAATTCATATCATACAAATGCACTTATAGGACCTTTGTCTGCCAACACTCTACATGGTCTTTGGTACACTCCCTGCATCATAGACATACCTAACAGTTCAGTCTGTCCACCCATCTATCACCCATATACCCAAATTTGCCTTCACAACAACCCAGTGCTGTATGTGGAAAAGGATTGATCTTTGTTGTCTGTACCTCCCATGTATCTATCTATGTCTTTCTCTCCCTCAATGCCACCATGTTGATCACTTACATTTGGTACACTGCCATTCTCTTCACTCAAATCAATTCTTATCTGTACCTATCTAACAGTGTTCCCCCCTCCCCTCCCATCACTGGTAACCAACAAACAAAATTTCCTTCCATAGATAAACTTTTCCTTGATTTTACAATAATGGACTAATACAATATTTGTCCTTCTGTGATTGACTTATCTCACTCAGCATAATGTCGGGGAGCTCTGGTAGCATAGTGGTTAAGGCACTTGACTGCTAACCAGAAGGCTCGAGGTTCAAACTCACCAGCCACTCCTCAGAAGATGGGACAATCTACTTCCGTAGTGATAACTGCCTCAGAAACGCAAGGAGGAGACACTATGAGTCGGGTCCGACTCGATGGCACATAACAATAACAACAACAATGTCCTCAAGTTCATCCACATTATGTGGTGTTTTGCAGATCCTAGGTTATTCTTTAGGGTTGCATAGTATTCCATTGTGTGTATGTACCAAAGTTCAGTTATCCATTCCTCAGTTGATGGACACCTGGATTGTTTCCATCTTTTGGCTTTTGTAAATAGTGTGGCCCTGAACATGGATGTGCATAAGTCTGCTCTTGTCATGGCTCTCACTTCTTTAGGACATATACCTAGTAATGGAATGGCTGGGTCAAATGGTATTTCTAATGTCAACTTTTTAAGGGATTGCCATACTGTTTTCCACAGTGGTTGTACCATTTTACAGTCCTGCTAGCAGTGTACGAGAGTCCCTATCTCTCCACATCCTTGCCAGCATTTGTTATTTTGTGTTTGTTGAACTTTGCTACTAGTGCTGGAGCAAGATGATATCTCATTTTTGTTTGATTTGTATCTCTCTAATGGCTAATGATCCTGAGTATTTCTTCATATGTTGGCTGCCTGAATATCCTCCGTGGTGAAGTGTCTATTCATGTCTTCTGCCCATTTTTTAATTGGATTGTTTGTCTTTTTGTTATTGAGGTGTTGGGATTTTCTATAAATTCTAGGGATAAGTCCCTTGTTAGATATCTCATTGTCAAATATTTTTTCCCAGTCTGTACGTTCTCTTTTAACTCTTTTTTGAGAGAGTCTTTGGAAGTTCATAAAATTCCATTTTTAGAAGGTCCAAATCATCTAGTTTCTCTTCTGTTGTTTGTGCATTTTGGATTATGCATGATAGTCTATTTATGCCATATATTACAGCCCCTAAATTTGCCACTAGTTTTTCCTTGAGGAAATCTATAGTTTTAGGTTTCACATTGAAGTCTTTTATCCATCTGGAGTTAGTTATTGTGTACGGTGTGAAGTACAGATCTTGTTTCATTTTTATGCAAATGGATATCCTGTTTTGCCAGCGCCATTTCTTAAACAAATAATCTCTTCCCCATTTAATGGATTTCAGACCTTTGTCAAAATCAGCTGACCATAGATCGATGGATCTATTTCTGGGTTCTCAATTCTATCCCATTGGTCTACGTGTCTGTCATTATACCAATACCAGGCAGTTTTTACTACTGTAGCTGTATAGTAGATTAGAGATCCAGCAGTGTGAGACCTCCTAATTTGTTCTTCTTCAATAGTGCTTTGTTTATCCAAGTTCTCTTTCCTCTCCATAGAAAGGTAGTAATTGGTTGTTCCATATCCTTAAAAAATGTTGATGAGATCTGAATGGGGATTGTATTGAATGTATAGATTGCTTTGGGTAGAATCAACATTTTCACAATGTTCAATCTTCCTATCTGTGAGCACAGGATGGTCTTCCATTTATGTAGATCTCTTATGGTTTCTGGAAGTAGCTTTTTAGAATTTTTTTTTTATACAGGTCTTTTGTGTCCCTGGTAAGATTTATTCCCAAGCGTTTTTTTTTTGTTTGTTTGTTTGTTTGTTTTTTGTTTTTTAGTAGCTATTATAAATGGTATTGATATCTTTATTTCTTTTTCAGCAATCTCTTTGCTGATGTAGAGGAATCCAACTGATTTTTATATGTTGATCTTGCATCCAGCAATGATGATAAATCTTTCAATTAGTCTCACTAGATTTTTGACTGGGTCTCTTGGGTTTTCTAGGTATAGGATCATATCATCAGTAAATAGGGATTGTTTTACTTCTTCCTTACCAATTTGGATGCCTTTGATTTCCCTTTCTTGCCTTATGAACCTGGATAGGATTTCCAGTAAATGTTGAAAAGAAGTGGTGACAGAGGACATCCTTGTCTGGTTTCTGTTCTCAAGAGAAATGGTATCAGTCTATCTCCACTGAGAATAATGTTGGCTGTGGGTTTTGCATAGATACCTTTTATTTTGTTGAGGAATGTCCTTTCTATTCCTAATTTGCTGAGAGTTTTGATCAGGAATGGGTGTTGGATTTTATCAAATTCATCTCCTGCATCAACTGATAGGATCATGTGGTTTTTTCCTTGGTTTATTTATGTGGTGAATGATGTTGATTGTTTTCCTAATATTGAACCGTCCCCGGATACCTGATATGAACCCCACTTGGTCATAATGAATGATTTTCTTGATATGTTGTTGGAGTCTATTAGCTAGGATTTTGTTGAAGATTTCTGCCTCTATATTCATGAGGGATATTGGTCTGTAGTTTTCCGTTTGCATGACATCTTTGCCTGGTTTGTGTATCAAGGTTATGCTTTCTTTCTAAAATGACTTAGGGTGGGTTCCATCCTTTTCTGTGTTTTGGAATAGTTTGAGCAGGAATGGTGTCAGTTTTTCTCTGAATGTTTGGTAGAATTCCGTGGTGATACCTCTTTTTTATTGTAATATGAAGGTTTATCATTTTTCTTTGGGGTTACCCTGTGATTTATACTTTTCTCCCTGAGATTAGAACAGTCCATTCTATCTTGCAACACTCTTGACTTCCTCACTTTTTAGAAGTTCTGTAACTACACAGTATTTTCCCTCTTTTTGGTTTGTAGTCATTCTCACTTGTCAATTGATGTCTCTGGCTCCCTGTTTACAATCTTATAAGCTTATTTTACTTTGGATATGTCCATTGCTGTGGTTTCAGGGTTATGTCATCTTGTGTATTATTGGTCAGTTTTTATTTCTTAATTTTGGTTCTCTGCTCAAAGGACTCCCTTTAGCATCTCCTGTAAGGTTGGTCCAGGTTTAACAAATTCCCTTACTTTCTGCTTATCTGGAAATCTCCCAATTTTACCATCATATTTGCAGGACAGTTTTGCCTGGCGTATAATTCTTGGTTGGAAAATTTTTTCTTTCAGGGTTTTATATATACCATTGAATTGCCTTCTTGCTTGCATGGTCTCTGCTGAGAAATCATAGCTTATTCTTACTGGTTGTCTTTTGTAAGTAACTTTTTGTTTTTTCTGTGCTGCTTTCAGGATTCTTTCTTTGTCTTTGGTTTTGATGAATTTGATGATGATATGTGTTAGTGATTTTCTTTTGGGGTCTATCCTGTTGGACTTTTTGAATGGATATATTTTCATCTTTCATCATATCAGTGAAGTTCTTTTCCAACAAATCTGGAACAATTTTCTCAGTGGTTTTATTTTTCTCTTCCTCTTCTGGAATTCCAATGACATGTAGGTTATTCCTTTTGATGGTATCCTGCATATACCTTAGGCTTCCTTCATTTTTGTTTTGATCTTTTTTATGATTGATCCCTTTCCAAAGAAGTATTCAGGTATTTATCTTCAATCTCATTAATTCTGTCTTCCATTGAATCATTTCTATTCCTTTGCCCTTTCAAAGTGTTATCTATTTCTGACAATCTAGTATTAATTCTCTGAATTTCCATCTGTAGATTTAGAATCATTTATAATTTTTCATTTATTTTGTCCTTTTGTTCTTGTATTTTCTTCCAGAATTCTTCTAGGGTTTTGTCTCTGTTTTCCTTTATCTGTCTCTCAATGCTTTGAAGATAACTAAATACAATTCTTTTGAATTCCTTATCAGAGACTTCCAATGCTGTTTCTACTTCAGGGATGTGTTCAGGGTCTATATCTTGCTCCTTTGTTTCTACTACTTTATCTTACTTCTTTGTGTGGGATGTGATTGTCTGTTGTCTCTGAGACACTGTGCTGTCATTATATTTAGATCTCTGTTTACTGTTTGTGAAGAGCAGGGCAAGGGTGTGTCAGGTTCTTCTTGGTGATTTTTCATCATTGGCCCATTGGTGGAGAAGGAATTGGTGGATTTCACTCAGTAAGTGAAGTTGCAGGTGCTGTGGGTGTAGTAGTGTTGTATGGGGACTGTTTCTGTCTCCCACTCATACAAAAAATAAAAATGGGATATCAATCAAAAAGTAAAAGCAAAAAAAAAAAAAAATACACCTTGCAATCACCCAGGAATAGTAAATAAAGAAAGAAAAAAGAGGAAAAAAATGAAAAAGAAAAAGAAAAGAAAAACCTGCAATATCTGGCAAGAGGGCATTAAAAGAAAAAAGGTTCAGACGGAGAATAATGAAGAAAAAGTGAGAAAAGAAAAACAAGAAATGATATTAACCACAAGCAATAAAGAAAAAAAAAAAAAAATTGCAATCCAGAACAGGGACAAGGAAAAAAAGCTCAAAACTAGAACCTGGAAGGAGAAGAACAAATAATAATAGTAAAAAGAACAAAAGTAATAATGATAATAGTTGTTTAAATGTAGACAAAAAACAAACATACTAAAAAACAGAAAAAAAAAAAAAATGCAGGCGGGGGTGGGCAGGACACCCAGGCTTCATCCCAGGACACAGACTTGGATGAATTCCTGCTGGCCCAGAAAGTGGGTGGGAGTGAGGGATGGCCACATTTCAGTTCACTAAGAGGCTGTGGGCTATTAGAGTGAAAAGGGGAATGTTGCACCTTTCCAGTCTTCTAGGTCTGGAATATCATTGGAGTTACTGGCAAGTGGAGCCTGTTCTGAAGTACCTGGAATCTTAGAAAATGCTGTCACATTAAATATCCAAAATGGCCGAGCTGCTTGTAAACATTCAAAATGGCTGCACCCTCCAGACACAGAAAGGTCCACAGCTCAGCCCACCTTCCTCTTTGCTGCTTCCCCTTTTATTTCCCAGCCACCAGAGCAGTCCACTGTGCAGCCGCTGGCTAGCAGGGCTGATTTTTAGGTTAATTCTTAGGTCCTACCACCACTCAGCAATATCCAAGCTGTCTGTGCTGTCAGGATCACTGCCAGACTGCAGCTCCATATGTTTGCTTTTTCAGTGCTTTCATGCAAATTCTTCTGGTAGTTGGAGTTTAGTTCACTTCCATATCCTTCACTTCAAGGCTCAGGGGTCCAGAATTATCTTCTGTATTGATTTTAATTGGTTCCCCTTTTCTTTGTTGAAGAGGGTCTGTGCAGTCTTTCTGCCTATACCGCCAACTTACTCGAACTCCTAGTTAGCATCTCTTTCATCAGGAAATACTTTTAAGCTTAATATTAAAAGAGGAGATTCCTACACACAAGTATTTAATTTGACAGATGGTGGGAAGGAGAAGCATAGTGAGTTTACAAATTATTAGGAGTAGGGAAACTTCTAGTTAAATAAAATAGGGTTCTACTACTGTGAGAGTTAAGGTTGTGTGTCAACTTGACTGGACCAAGATTCTGAGTGGTTTAAGCAGTTGTGATATGGTTATCCCCATCATGAGATTGGATTCTTATGCTGTGAGAAGCCAATCTGTTGAAAGGGAGTTTCCCTAGGTGTCTGGCCTGCTTCAAATATATATATGGACTTGCTGGGAAAATTAGGGAACCTTCTGTGGATCTGGATCCTGTTCTGTTGTCAACAAATGTCCATAAGCAAACAATCTACCATTCTGCCTTGTGATCTTCAATTTGTCATCTGCCAAATTCAACAGCTGGTATGTGGCCTGCCAACCTTGAGCTTATCAGTCCCTACAGCTGTGTGAGTCAAGAAAAGCCTCCAGCTTGACTTTTGTTCCAGGAACTTGGGACTCCCTGTCATCTATATCTATGAGCCATTTTCATAAAATAAATTTTTCTCTCTCTGTGTATATAAACTACTGGCTTTTCTTCCCTAGAGAATCCAGCCTAACACAATTACCCTTTCCCTACATCATTGATTGATGTTCCTTTAATTTTCTCACCACAAGAGCAGGTATGTTGTTATGTAGTTAGGTGCCATCATGGTGATTTAGATTCATAGCAAAATTATTTACAACAGAACAAAACACTGCCTGGTCCTGCACCATCCTTACAATTTTTGCTATGATTGATCCCATTTTTGCAGTCACTGTGTCAATCCATCTCATTGAGGATCTTCCTCTTTTTCACTGACTCTCTATTTTAACAAGCATAATGTCCTACTCCAGGGACAGTCCCTCTTTGTGACTTGTTCAAAGTATATGAGACAAAGGCTTGCCATCCCCTTTTTCATGGACTGTTCTAGCTGTTCTTCTTCCAAGGTATTCTTCTGATGATCGATGGTATATTGAATATTCTTTGCAAACATTATAATTCAAATGCATCAATTCTTATTCTGTCTCCCTTATTCATGTCCAACTTTCACATACATATTAGGTTATTGAAAACACCATGGCTTGGATCAGGTGTACCTTAGTTCTCAAAGTTACATCTTGGCTTTTTAACACTTTAAAGAGGTCTTTGGAAGCAGATTTTTCCAATGCTGTACATCATTTGATTTTTTCACTGCTGCTTCCTTGGACATTGACTGTGGATCCAAGTAAAAGTAAATTGTTGATAATTACAATCTTTTCTCTACTTATCATGATGTTTCTTATTGGTCCAGTTTTTAGAATTTTTTGTTTTAAGCTGTGAATTTTATGGTTACTTGATATACAAAACTAGAAAGCTAATATAGATTATATAAGTTGTAATTAGACAATGTTATTGTTGTTGTTATTTGCCGTCGAGTCGGCCCCAACTCATAGAGACCCCTCCTTGGGTTTCTGAGGCAGTATCATTACGGAAGTAGGATTGCCCAACCTTCCCTCCGAGGAGTGGCTGGTGGGTTTGAACCGCCAGCCTTCTGGTTAGCAGTCAAGTGCTTTAGCCACTATGCTACCAGAGCTCCTAATTAGACAATGACATTGATTAAATCACAAATATAAAAAGCTCTATATTTATTTTATTTAGGGTATTTCATACTGGTATTTTCCATCCCAGAGGTTAACTATTCTCTCCTACAAATATGAGACTTAAATTTAATTTTCAGTTTTCTTCATAGCTATTTACTATCAATTTGATATATTTTATTATAGTAGCTTCAAATGTTGAATAGGGAATAGGATACAATTGTAAAAGTACAAGTGTCTTCTAACATCCTAAAAATCTCAAATAAATACAAATCTATTCTTGATTGAATTTTCCCATTGCTACCTTGCTTGCTTTGCAACCATTTTTTATTTCCCCAATGTTCCCTTCTAAGATGAATCTCTATAAAACCACAGTGTAAAGATTCATATTCTTTAAAAAAAAAAAAAACTAGACTGGAGTTTTACAATTAGGCCAAAATGCAGCACTCCCTTTAAGTAAGAAGTGTGCTTCTATTAATAACTTAAAAGAACCCTTTATAGAAGTAAAACTAGAATCAGTTAAAACCTAAAATTATGCTCTGAGCACTTGAAGAAAATGACCTTGATTCCACAAACTGTAAGCTTGAGGGTAAAACTGACAGCACATTGTATGAGCTTGTTTTTAATTAAATTATCTTTGGGGAGAGTTCAATGCCCAGAAGTTGTTATGCTTACTGATTAAATGACAATAAATCTTAGTGTTGAGATAAAATATTCTCTCTTCTCCCCTGATTTACTTCATTTTTTTGGATTCTGGACTACACAAAATCCCTAGAAACCAAAAGGCATTTGATAGTAAGAGTTAAGTCCCAAGTAGAAAAAAATATTCTTTTGGCACAAATATTCTATGAGGAGGCAAATATTGACTATGCAACAGCAGTGATTTTCTGTTAGAACCCACACCTATAATAAAGTACTATATTCTTGTTTATATTACTAACATTGATACTCTGATCTCAGTGCAAAGATTAAGCATAGAGGTGAATAGGCCTGGAGGAAGACCATTTGAGAGAATTTTTCCAATAATTCTGAATAAAGGGTGAATAAAAATAAGCTAAAGTAATCAGGAGTGGAAATAAGTATGTAAATTTATAAGACACTAGTGAGGTAAAAATTAAAGGGTTTGAAATTTGTTAGCTATAGAAAGTGGTGGGAGGAAAATATGATGTTCAAGATGCTTGTCAGGTTTTTGTCTTGAGAGTTAAACAAAATAAGATAAAACTCCACAGCCAGCAATCCAGTTGATGGTGTAGAAGGGAAATGAGCTTTGTTATTTCATTTTTTGGGGGAAGGGGGATTTATTCCCTGTAAAACATCACATATTTCCATACAACAGAATTGAAGATATACTTCTAAAACACAGGACATAGGTCTACACTGAGGAATTTTGAGAATCCTCCCAAATTAGGTAAGAATTGAAATTAACATTATGGATTATATTGTTCACAGAGAATGAATAATATGAGATAAGATAGCTGAGGGTAGGATCTCACATTTGATGGATAGGCAGAGATAGACAGAGAATTTAATGAATAGGCAGGAGTGTACCAGGACCCAGGAAAAAAGAGTAGTAGGGCAGTGTCAAAACACAGAAGTCAAGGATTGGAATGATTCAGGGAAAAGGTAAAGTTTAACAGTTTCAATGCTGAATGATTTGATAATGTAGAAATATTGTTGTGAAAACAGGTTGCTGGTCAGGGCTTTTTGTTATAATGTTGAAAAAGAAAGGTAGACTGCCATGGGCTAAGAATTAAATGGAGTTGAAGAGTTGAGTCAGTGTTTTCAACAAATTAGGCTCTATCTGCATAGCTGTTCCTAAAATGACTTTAAAACTACCCACAGCCATTGAGTCAATTCTGATTCATAGAGACATTTCTTCATCTAGCTAGTTGGTTATTTAGTGAGGGAAGAAGATGCTAAAGTATGTTGGGTGATGGTGAATGACCAGGCTCACCTTAAGAGCATCACCAGGGAAAGATGTCCAAAAAGGTAATTTAAGTTTCTATTCAGAGAGGTCAAAGAAGGAAGTAAGATTCAAAGAATCAGATTTCATGCAGTAGTAGAAAAGAAGTGAAAGAAGAGATGGGATGAGTAAGAGTTTGGGTTAGCAGACAGACCTCTAAGGATACTGAGATAGAAGACCCTAATATTTCTTATCCCACTTTGACGTGGAGATAGTTAGCTATTTAGTTGGCAGGAAGCAGAATATAGTCAATATGGGGAAGAGGAAAAGAGAGACAGAAATTAACATGTCACTATAGCTAACTTTCACACGTAACCAGAGGAAATGTGTTGGTACATTTAGATTTATGACAACATCATGAAAAATGAGGTAATCTTGCAAAGTATAACTTTTGTTTATCATATAATTAAAGATTTGAGGACATGTGATTAAAACTCAGCCTGGATGTCACAATAAGTAAAATATAGGAAAGAAGTGGGAAAGGAGGAAATGTGTAGATAGATATAGAGTTTGTGTTGAGATAAGAAAGAGGAAGTAGATGGAGATAAGAAGGAGGAGGGGCAGAGAAAGATAAAGAGGAGAGGAGGAGGAAAAAGAAGATGAGAAACAAAATTTTGCAGGATATTCATATTTTAGAAGTCATTTAATGTTGTATTAGTCATCAGTTTTTCCAAATTACACAAACTCATTTTTTTTTAATTTTATTATGCTTTGAGTGAAAATTTACACAGCAAAATTTGTTTTACAAATTTAAACAGTTTGTGTACAAGTAATTTCATGTCCCAATTACCATCCCCCACCATAACAAACTCACCTCCTCTCCAGTCCCTGTGATTATGCCCTCCCTGTGCCCTTCTCAACTTTGCACTCCTATCTGTTCAGCATTCCCTCTATGTGAGTGCTGCCTCTGGTGCCCCATTATTGATTGCTTTAAGGGTTGTATCTCCCTAGAGTAGGTGGGTGCATCACCCTGGGATAGGTGTTCTGCATGTAGGTCTTTCTACTGTTGGGCTGAGAGCCAATCCTTGGAAGTGAGTCCAATTCTAGGCCCTGAGGGTAACCCAGGACCATAGTCTTGGGGGTTCCACCAGGCTCCATCCAACCAGTAATTCTGGTCATTTTTGTATTTGAGTTTTGTTCCACATTTTTCCTCCCACTCTATCCAGGATCTCCAGGTTTGATCCTTTTCCAAGTGGTTGGCATTAGTAGCCATAATACTCAAAAATTTTGAAATTGGACTGAAATGATTAATGTTTGAGATTCTAAAATGCTTATACTTCTAAATAAACTATATTTAATGGCTTTTATTCCTTAAACCAACTCAGAAAACTGAAAATATATCTTTCAACATCCAAATTAACTTTTTCCATTCTTTTGGATCTTTGGTTAATCTCATGATCAAAAATTGAAAATTAGGATGGAAAACAACTGATTAAATATGTTACTATTGAAAATTGTGTTACTTAAACTTGGCGTGATATAAGTGGGCTGTGTTTCCCTACTCTCAGCATATTTTTCTATCAGATTTACCATAGAAAGAACTTGTTACCATACTATTCACATCAAAACATTTTTCCCTTATTTTTTTCTGTGCATTAAAATATGTATGATTAAAAGTTTGTCATTTTAACCAATTGTAAGTGTACAATCCAGTGCTATTAATTACATTCATGGTGTTCTGCAACCATTATCACTATGACATCTTTCCTGTAGGACACAAGTTAGTTCTCTCTAGCATCTTAGTGCCTGAAAAACTAGGTACCAGGTGCAGCAGTTTGAAGCAGAGATTCTGGTGCTTTGAACAGCTCATTAAGTCAGAGTACACCAAACTCAGGGGAGTAGGATTAGAAAGGAGAAAGGGGCAATGCAATTACCCAAAAATTAAAAAAAAAAAGAAAAGATGAACCTGCCCTCTGGAATGCCAACTGGCCACCAAGACTGGGCATCATATGGCTCCCTGGGAAAGTGGAGAGAAAGCACTGGAGGAACTGCAGCCACTCCATGGATCTACCTTCAGCACTCACTTGTATCAGTAAACTTGGGACCACTGGGAAGGAGCAGAAAGAGGAATCAAGCAACAATTGAGTGGGACCTGGGATGAAGTCACATTGCAGATTGGGGCAATTATTGGAGGTCCGCTTTTTGGCACAAAGGGACTGGAGAGTGGGTTTTTTGCAGCTGTCTGAACCCAACAGAAAGTGGTGGCCCCCTAACAATTGGAGTCTTAGCCAAACTCGAGCTGCGTGCCTGTGACTAACAGTATAACATCATCATTAGCAGCCCATTCAAAGCCCTGGGAGGGGCTCCTGGACCTCTGGAGCGCCCCACCCCTTTTCTTCCTCCTATCCCTACTTCTCCCCTGCCTCATCCAAGAGGAAAACACATTAAACCACCATAACACTTGTTGGCTCAAATCTTAAACTCCCTTCATCACAAACAGAGGCCTGCATCCACATTCCAAGCAGTGATTCCATCATCACAAAGAAAACTGCAGAGCAACACAGCACACCTAATTAATAACCAAAAATATAAAATAAACCAGATCCACCTTTCCAAAAATATTAAATCATAAAACCAAAACAAAACAAATCAATACATAACTAACAGTTAAAGACAGCTTCAAAATGTCTAGGAAACAACAGGCAACCTCAAATCAAACAAACAGAAGGAAAAAGAAAAAAAAGGATAAGACAAGTAGAAGTAAAATCCCAGACACAAGTCTCATTAAACATAGAGGAAGAGGAAGTGATAGAATTATCCAAGAAGGAATTTAGAAGGTATATTTATATAACTCTACGTGAGCTTAAGGAAACCCTAAACAGAATTAAGGAGAACACAGACAGTACCCTGGAAGAACTCAGGAAAGTCATTCAAGAACAAAATAACAAGATTAATACACAATCAGAACTCATACAAAAACAGCAATTAGAAATCCAGAAGATGAATACCAAAATTATGAAATTAAAAAATACAGTGGGAGCACAAAAGAATAGACTAAAACTAGCTGAAGAACACATTTCCCAAGTAGAAGATAAATCCCTGGACAACAGCCTGTATGAAGAAAAATCAGAACAAAGATTTAAGAGAAATGAAGAGAACCTAAGAACTATATGGGACAACATGAAAAGAAACATCATATGCCTCACTGGAATTCCAGAACAAGAAGAGGCAGGGAAAAATGATAACAATAATAAAAATAATAATAATAAAATTAAAAAAAAAAAAAAACACTGAGAAAATTGTAGAACACTAACTTACAGCAAACTTCCCCTATAACATGAAGGAAGAAAATATATTTGTCCAGGAAACACAAAAACACCAATACAGAATAGATCCCAAGAGAAAGGCATATAATAATCAAACTCTCCAAAACCAAAGACAAAGAAAGAATCTTGTGAGCTGCTAGGGACAAAAGAAATATAATAATCTAACAATTAGTCTGAGCTCTGATTGCTCAGCAGAAACCATGTGGGCAAGAAGGCAATGTGATGACATATATAAAACACTAAAGGAAAAGAACTTCCAATCAAGAATCCTATATCTAGCCAAATAGCCCATCAAATATGAGGGTGACATCTCAAACAAACAGAAATTAAGGGATTTTGTGAAAACCAGACCAACCCTACAAGAAATGCTTAAAGAAGTCCTTCCAATAGAGAACCTACAACAGAAAACAAAAAAAAAAAAATCAAGACACACAACATTAACACTAAAACCACATCAGAAATAGACACTCAGAATAAGACCATAAAACATTGTACACTGAAAATCAAGAAAATCAATCTGCACATGACTAGAACAAGTAACCAATTAGGGGGGATAAAAGTTCTAGGTATAAACTTCTAAATGGAGAGGAAAACAGGAAAACATCCTCATAGAACCAACTGTTCCAAAAATATAGAGGCAAGAAGTCACTCCAAGGTAACCACAGAGAAAATTAACAATCTTCCTAAGAAAATCCAGAAGAAAGGAAAACATATGGGTTTACTAAGTACAAAACCAACAATAAAGAAGGAAAGAGAGGAAACACTTGACAACAAAATGAACTCAGCACAGAAAAGTATGTGGACCAAGGAAACTCCAACAACATGACCAAAAAAAAAAAAAAAATTGAATAGCAGTAATCAATTCAAACATGTCACTAAGTATACTCAATGTGAATGGACTAAATACATCAATCAAGAGAAAGAGAGTGGCAGACTGGATAAAAAGAAGACCCATCAATATGCTGCCTACAAGAGATACACTTTAGACACAAAGATATAAACAAATTAAGAGTTAAGGGGTAGAAAACAAAATATATCAAGCCAACAGTAACCAAAAAAGTGTAGGAGTGGCAATATTAATTTCTAATAAAATAGACCTTAAGGTGAACAACAAGAAAAAGAAGGACACTATATGATGTTGAAAGGGTCAATTGACCAAGAAGACATTACAATAATAAATATATATGCACCCAAAGAAAGTGCTCCAAAATATGTGACACAAATATTAATTGAATTGAAAAAGACAAGACACAACTCTACGATAGTAGTAGGAGACTGTAACACACCACTTTCAAGGAGGGGAAGATCAACTAGAAAAAACTCGAAAAAGATACAGAAGAACTCAACAACACAATTAGCGAACTCAACCTCATAGACATATACAGAGCATTCCATCCAACAAAAGCACAGTTCACATTCTTCTCCAGTCCATATGGACCCTTCTCCAGAATGGATCATATGTTAGGACATAATACTAGCCTCAACAAATTCAAAAAATATTAAAATACTACAAAGCAACTTCTTGGACCACAATGGTATAAAATTAGAAATTAATAATAGGAAGATGAAGGAGAAAACAACAAACATGTGAACAATACACTGCTCAAAAACTACTGTGTAATAGAACAAATAAAAAGTGAAATAAAACAATTTCTAGAAACAAACAAGAATACCAAAACCTATGGGACACAGCAAAAGCAGTACTCACAGGTCAGTTTATACCAATAAATGCATACATCAAAAAAGAGGAAAGAAACAAACTCAACACTATATGTCAACAACTCCAATAATTAGAAAAAGAACAACAAAAGAACCCTACAGTATCTACAAGTAAGGAAATGATAAAGATCTGAACAGAAATAAATGGAAGAGAAAACAAAACAAAAACAATAGAGAAAGACAACAAAACAGAAAGCTGGTTCTTCAAAAAGATTAACAAAATCAACAAACCATTGGCAAATGTAAAAGAAGAAAAGAAAGAGAAGATGCAAGTTACAAGAATTAGAATTGTAAATGAAAAGCATGTCATCACAACAGAATCAAGTGAAATAAAAAAGATACTGACAGAATATTATGAAAAATTGTACTCCAACAGATTGGAGAACCTAGAAGAGATAGATAAGTTTCTGGAATCACAAGACCTACCTAAACTATCCCATTCAGAGATAGAACACTTGAACAGACCCGTAACAAAAGAAGAAATTGAATAGGTCATTTAAAAAAAAAAAAAAAAAAAAAAAGCTCCCCACAAGGAAAAGTCCTGGCCCTGATGGCTTCACTGGAGAATTTTATCAAATATTCAGGAAAGAGTTGATACCTATACTACCCAAACTATTCCAAAACATAGAAAAAGATGGAATACTTCCAAACTCATTTTATGAAGCAAGCATAACACTAATTCTAAAACCAGGGAAAGACACTACTAAAAAGGAAAACTACAGACCAATATCCCTCATGAGCATAGATGTAAAAAATATTTAACAAAATCCTAACCAACTGAATCCAACAAAATATCAATAATAATAACAATAATACACCCTGACCATTCATACCTGGTATGCAAGGATGGTTCAACATCAGAAAAACAATCAATGTAATCCACCACATAAACAAAACAAAGCAAAAGACCCATATGATTATATCAATCGACACACAAAATGCATTTGATAAATCCAGCACGCTTTCCCGTTCAGAACACTCAGAAAAATAGGGATAGAAGGGAAATTTCTCAAGATAATAAAGGACATATATGCAAAGCCAATGACCAACATCATTTTTAATGGAGAAAGACTCAAAGTATTTCCATCAAGAACGGGAACCAGACAGGAATGCCTTCTATCACAACTCCTATTTAATAATGCCTGGAAGTCTTGGCTGGGGCAATAAGGTAAGAAAGATAAATAAAAAGCATAATAATTGGCAAAGAGGAAGTAAAACTATCTGTATTTGCAGATGGTAATTATCCAATACATAAAGAACCCAAGAAACCCAGAAAAAAAAAAAAAAATCCTGGAAGTAATAGAGAGGTTGAGCAAAGTGTCAGGATACAAGGTCAACATATAAAAATCAGTTGGACTCCTCAACACCAGCAAAGAGACCTCTGAAAAGACAATAAGGGAAATAATACCAATTACCATAGCTACTAAAAAGAAATATCTAGGAATAAATCCTGCCAGAAACACAAAAGACCTATACAAAGAAAACTATAAACATTACCACAAGAGATAACTGTTGTTGTTATGTTGTTAAGTGCTGTCGAGTCATTTCCAACTCATAGCGACCCCATGCACAACAGAACGAAACACTGCCCGATCCCGCGCCAGCCCCACAATCCCTGCTATACTTGAGCCCATCATCGCAGCC
>NW_006921591.1:26023647-26045394 GCF_000298275.1 Orycteropus afer afer
TTCCATTTCCTTTTTGACAACTTCCAATTTTCCTAGATTCATACTTCGTACATTCCATGTTCTGATGATTAATGGATGTCTGTGGCTGTTTCTCTTCAATTTAAGTGGTGCCACATCAGCAATTGAAGGTCTCAAAAGCTTTCTCTTTTCCATATGAGTAAGGCTGGGTTTACTCAGATGTTGCAGCCCTTTCCCAGTCCTATTTTGAGAGCCTTTTAGCCTAAATGGACTATTCCTAAAGGTGTGCAGTAATGTACCAAACAGTGTTTCTTTGCTATTCATAAGGCTTTCTCTGGCCAATTCTTTGAGAAGTGGACAGCCTCTTCCTTCTTCCTAATCTGTCTCAGTCTATAAGCTGGGCTGTTACCTGTGTACCAGGTACATCTCGCTGGGTATTAAACACCAGTGGATCAGCCTCAAAACTCACTTGTACATGTTACCACAGTAGGACAAGCAGACAGACAAGTTTGTCCTGCTGTTGGAGACCTCTCGTATCACCCCCACCTGGGTCCCTGTGGCTGACTGTTCCTCTGTCTGGCTTCCTGGCTTTTCATCCCCTTTCTCCTGCTCTTCTGGCCTGTTACTCTGGGTGGGCCTGAGTTTCCCCTCTTCACCTAATCCCTTTGGCTCATTGTTCTTCCCTTTGGCTTCCTGGGTTTTATCCCCTTTCCCCTGCTCTTCTGGCCTGCTACTCTGGGCATCCCTGAGTTGTCTCTCCTCACCTGTAACCCTGGGGCTGATTGCTCTTCTGTCCGGGTTCAAGGCTTTTATCCCCTTTCTCTGGCTCTTCCGGCCTGCTAATCTGGGCATCCCTGCATTGTCTCTCCTCACCTGTACCCTGGGGCTGACTGCTCTTCATATATATATATATAGAGAGAGAGAGAGAGAGAGAGAGAGAGAGAAATTTATCGTAGGAAAATGTCTTACAAATGTATACAAGCCGGCAAGTCCAAAGTCCCTGGAGCAAAGATCAGGCTGGAGGCTTTTCTTAGCTTCTGCAACCACAGTAGGCTGAGAAGCTCAAGGCTTGCGGGCAGTACAGTGGCTGTTGACTCCAATGAATGATGAATCCAAGATCTCTAGGCCCAATGGTGGACTGCTCACTCCTGGAAAGTTGTAAGCAGCACAACAGAGTCCCGATCCACAGAAGAATAGATATAACTAGGGTTCTACATAAATGGAAGAACCTGCCTTGTTCATGGATAGGTAGAGACTGAATATTGTGAAAATATCAGTAGTACCTAAAGCAATTTACACATTCAATGCAGTCCCAATCCAGATACAAAAAAAAAAAAAAATTAAGGACATGGAAATACAATTATTAACTTCACATGGAAAGGAAAGAGAGCTTGGATAAGCAGAGCACTAATGAAGAAGAAGAACAGAGTGAGAGGTCTCACACTCCCAGATCTTAAAACCTACTATACAGGTACAGTAGTCAAAACAGCATGGTATTGGACCAAAGAACAGAATCAAAAGTCCAGAGATAGACCTATCCATCTATGAACAGCTGATCCTTGACAATGGTACAAAACCCATTCAATGGGGAAGAGATAGTCATTTTAACAAATGGTGCTGGCAAAATTGGATATCCACTTGCAGACAAATGAAACAAGACCCATACCTCATCCCATACACAAAAACAAACTCAACCTGGATCAAAGACTTAAATGTAAAACCCAAAACTGTAAAATTTATCAGAGATAAAACAGGGGCAAATCTAGGAGCCCTAATTTATGGAATAAATAGATTATCAAACATAACCCAGAATGCACAGGAGGTGGGAGAAAAGATAGGTGACTGGGACCTTTTAAAAAATAAATTCTTATGCACATCAAAAGACTTCATCAAAAAGGTAAAATGAGAACCTACACATGGGGAGAATATATTTGCCTATGACATATCTGACAAAAGACTTATCTCCAAAATCGATAGAAAAGTTCAACACCTCAACACCAAAAAGACAAATAACCCAATTCAAAAATGGGTAAGAGACTTGAACAGACACTTCACTAAAGATGATATGCTGGTGGGCAATAAACACATGAGGAATCACTCGTGATCTTTAGTCAATAGAGATGCAAATAAAAACAACAACGAGATATCATCTCACCCCAGCAATAATAGCAAAGTTCAATAGGACAGAAGATAACAAATGCTGGCAAGGTTACAGAAAGATTAGAACTCTTGTGCACTACTGATGGGATTGTAAAATGGTACCATTGTGGGAAATGGTATGGCATTTCCTTAAAATCTGGAAATAGAAATACCATTTGACCCAACAATTCCATTACTAGGAATATATCCTAAAGAGATGAGAGGCAGGACACCATCAGACACTTACCTATGTTCACTGAAGCACAATTCACTATAACAAAGAAATGGAAACAACCTAAATGCCCATCAATGGATGAATGGATAACCAAATTATGGTACATGCACATGATGGAATACTATGCTACGTTAAAGAACAATGAAGAAAATGAATCATTTCATAACATGTATGAACCTGGAGGACATTATGCTGAATGAAATAAGTCAGTTGCAGAAGGGCAAATATTGTACGAGCACATTACTGTAAAAAGACAAAGAAGAGTTTGCTTAAGGAAGGGAAATCACTTTGTAGGTTATTGGGATGGGGAAGGAAGGGGATGGATTAATTTCAATCTAGCTGGGGGTCACACACCAGCATGGGTAAGGGTAGGGATGGTATGGAAGAGTCTGTGACCACCATGATAACATTAGGGAAAAGGAGGACATCGAATTGTGCACCTAAGATATAGCCAACAGAGGCTAGTACTAGTATATCCATAATACTGCATTACCATTAGCACTAAATGCCAGACGACAGATAAACACGTAACCATCTGAGAAGAACAGATGGGAGTTAGTGAACAGGATTATACTCTAAAACAAGGATAGATTCATCCATGGCTAATCTTGCACAGATACCAGTGATAAAAAATACCTTCGATCCTTACAGAAATAACAGAAGACAGACAGAAAGCAATCCCTCACAAACAGCCAGACACTGTGGGAGAGAGATCCAACAGATCTACCAACTCAGGACCATTGTACTGGGGGACACCAGACTCAATAGGCACAATAAAATACATTAAAAATCTTGTTCCACAACCTACATTGGTGAGTAGCAATTGGGGTCTAATAGCTTTCAAGCAGCCCTCTAAGATGCAGCATCAGAAGCAAAGAAGTGTGCCAAAAAACAAGGGCATTTGGAAACAATCAGCCCTAGGACATGATGGACCTCAAGACCAGGAGAACTAGATTGTGGCCTGGTACCAATGCCAACTACTTGGGAAAGGATCAAAACTGGAGATCCTGGACAAAGTGGGAGGAAAAACATGGAACAAAATCTAAAAACACAATAATGACCAGAATTACTGGTTGTATGGAATCTGATGGGATCCCCAATACTATGGCCTGGAATACACTTTGGGCCTGGAATAAAACTCACTCCCAGGGGCTGGCTCTTAGCCCAATAGTAAATAAGATGTACACACAGAACACTCAACCCGAGGTGACGCACCCACATACTCTATGGAGATGCATCCCTTGGAGAAATTGACCACAGGGCATCAGAGGGGCAACATTCACATAGAGGAAATGCAGGACACTCAGGAGTGCATGGCTATGAGGGGCAGGCAGGGATGGTTTCTGGGTGAGGGAGAGGAGAGTGGGTTAGGGTTGGGGATGGTAATTGGGGAGTAAAACCAAATGTACACAAAATATTGAATATGAAACAAACTCTGCTCTGTGAACTTGCACCTAAAGCACTAAATAAATAAATAAATACACAAATAAATAAATAGTATTACCCCCTAAACAGAAAATCAGTACCCCATATGCAATGAATCACCATGTTTCCATTCCCTAAGCCCTTTGTAATCAATAAAAACCTTCTGTATACAGAAGAGCATTTGTCTAAGTATTTTATATAAGTGGAGTCATACACTATTTGTCCTTTTTTGTCTGACTTGCAATGTATTTTTCATTAAGCATGTGTCTTAGTTATATAGTACTGCTATAATGGAAATACAGGTGGATAATTTTAAAAAACAAAAATTTATTTTATCACAGTGTGGGAGGCTAGAAGTCTGAATTCAGGGTGTCAGCTCTAAAGGAAGGTTTCCTCACTCTGTCAGCTCTAAGGGAAAGTTCTTGTCTCCTTTCAACATCCCTAACTTTCCTTGGAGATCTGCATATCTTGGGCTTAATCCTCCCTGGGGTTTAGGAGGTCCTCAACACCCATGGACCTTGGGTCCAAAGAACACTCTGCTCCTGGCTTTCCTTTCTTGGTGGTACTGAGGTCCCTCTGATCTCTACTCATTCATTCAATTTATTTTATATCTCACAAGAAATTGACTCAGGATACAACCTAATCCTGTAGATTGTATCCTGCTTCATTACCATGACTACCTCTTATCCTGCCTCATTGACATTGTTAGGATTTCAACACATAGGATAATTACATTATATCACAAAATGTAGGAAAATTACATAATACTGATAATCATGTCATACTCACGGTAACTCATATTTTTGATGGACACCATTACATCGATAGTACTTTATTTCTAGGTTTTACTGTAATAAATATTGGAATAGTAGATAAATATTATTTCCTTTTCAATATATATATATTTTTTTAAATTTATGTGGATGAGCTGTGTAGCTACTGACCGAAATTGTTTTCTCTTTGTTTTGAATATAATTTGAATATGTATCCAAATATCTTTCTGTGGGGTGAGGGCGTATGAATTAGTTCTTCAAAAATGAAACCAAGTCTCAGACAATATTAGCAAAGGCTGTGTTTTCATGAGTTTGTAGTGTAAGGGAACCCTTCTGCAGTCACTTTCATTCATCAGAGTTTCAAAGGTGTATAAAGAAGAAGGTTTATAGTGTAAAAACAAGAAACTCTGAGGCAGTCTTTGATTGACAAGCATTAAGGTAGGATGTTTGGAAGAAAAGATTTTCTGTTTGATCTTCTGTTGCTGTTGTATGCCATCGAGTCGGCCCTGACTCCTAGCGACTTCTCCTTGGGTTTCTGAGGCAGTGTCACTATGGAAGTAGATTGCCCAACCTTGCTTCTGAAGAGTGGCTGGTGGGTTTGAACTGCTAGCCTTCTGGTTAGCAATCAACTGCCTTAGGCACTACATTACCAGAGCTCCAATCTTCTAGTATATTGGAAATCTGGTCACTTATAAGGGTATAATCTTGCCCTTTTCAATAGAAGAAGTTGTTCAATCTAAAAAGTGGAAGGTTTTCTGTGGCAGTCATTTTCTGAATGAATTACTGATCAATGGAGTGCTATTTGTGGTCAACCTGTAGGGTAGGTGGTTTTTCACTTCTGACCAATAACAGAGCATGAACTAAAGTGAAATGCTCCTTATAAGCCTGGTTAATGAAAGCTCACAAGTTTAGTTCCCCAGAATGTTTGTTTGCTTGCTACTTCTCTTGCCTTGGCACTGTTATGAAAGACATTGCTGAAGACATGTGGAATATCACTTTGGGGTTTCCATGAGAGAAATATAAGCTTCTGTTTCATTATTACTTTGGGATAAGTTATTTAAAATACATTTATAATTGTTTTTATTCCTTTATTGTCATGTATTTCTTTACTTTTCAAAATTTCTAGTGTAGGTATGCATTTCATATTCTTAAATTTAGGTTATAAAAATAGAGTGTTTAATGTTATTAAGTGTTAGTGTCTTGATTATTTATCTTAAAATGTGTGCATTTTATATGATTTTTCACATTCTTCTACCTATAATAGTGTGTGATTTTATAAGATCAGATACTGGAATCAAAGTAGAGGAAGAGCACAGCACTTGCAGGAGGGGTGGAGATCCATTTATGCATGAATCAGAAATATCTCACTTTCCAAAATGACCTGATTAAATGAAAAGACAAAAGTGAAAGAGAATATGTTAAATGAAAAGTACTGTACAAAAATTATTATGTGGTTTAGTGATATTACATTTCCTAGTGATGAATTGGTCCCACAAATTTGGGGAATAGGGGTTAATTGCCAACTTCACATTGCATGTCAAGCTTACATTTTCATTTTTCCTAACTTTTGGAGAAGAGAAAACCATTTCATTTTATTGCAATAAATTGAAGATTACTTGCTAACAATATTTCTCTTATGTTTCTTTGCATCTCCTGTAGCACCTACAATATTTCCTTACATGAATGATTCCTTTAATAAATGATTATCCAACAAATTTGAATTGAAACCTATTTATTGATTGAGGTATAGTTCTTAGTTACTATTGGTAATGATGATAATAGCTGCTGTTAGGTTGACAGTCGCTAGGTAATCTAATATGCAACATAGTGAAATGTTACCAATCTTTTGGCATCTTTATAACTGTTGACATGTTCAAGTCTGTTGTATGGCTATTGTGCCAGTTCATCTCACCAAAGTTTTCCCTTGACCTTTCTGGCCATGTACTTATCTTTCTCCAACAATTGATTGCTCCTGATGACTCGTCTAAAGCAAATAGGTTACAAAATGTTCTGTTGTGGTCCATTGGTTTTATACTGGTTGACTTTTGCAAGTATAACACAAGGTTTTTTTTTGTTGTTGTTCTTTTTTCCCCCCTGATCTGTCTTAGTCTGGAAGCTCCAAGTAAAACTTGTCTACCTTAGGTGAACCTGCTGATATTTGAAATACGAGTGGCATATTTTTCAGCATTACAATGATATGCAAGTCACTACAGTATGACAAATGGACAGATGAGTGGTGGCAATTACTAATAAATCTACATAAGTCACCTAATTACTAAATTATCAATTTTCTTCCAAATCAAAGATTAAATTCCTTAAAGCACATGTGTACTTCAATTATTTTAACAGATATTTTATTGTTCACAATGATTCATCATAACACTGCATTGTACAGGTCCATACAATGTTATTGGCCAACTATTATTTAATAATTCAATACAATTTATGGAACATTTACTACCTGACAAATGGATCTCTGGTGGTTTAGTGGCTAAGGTAAGGTGAGTATGCTAACCAGAAGGTCGGTGATTCAAAGGCACCAGCTGCTCCAAGGAGGAAGATGAGGTAATCTACTTCCATAAAGATTTACAGCCTTGGAAACCCAATGAGGATCTCTCTGAGTCAGAATAGACTCCATGACAGTAGTTTTGTTTTTTGTTTTTTTTAAAATACAGGACAAGACTTTTATGGGAACTGGAGATATAGTAGTTGACAAAATTAACCAAAAGCCCTCTCTGCTTAACTTACATTTGATTTGTAATACTATTTCTTTTTTAGTATATATCATCACCAGTAAGCTTTCATTCTGTATAGAGTCATTGTCCTGTAGATATTTTATATGAACATATTGAGGTTTGTTGTTGTTGTTGTTATGTGCCATTGAGATGGCCCTGACTCATAGCTACCCCTCTTTGGGTTGCCAAGGCAGTATCATTCTGGAAGTAGATTGCCCAACCTTCTTTCCGATGAGTGGCTGGTGGGTTTGAACCACCAGACTTCTGGTTAGCAGTCAAGTGCCTTAGGAACTATGCTACCAGAGCTCTTATATTGAGGTTTAGAAAAGTTATTTAACTTGCTCAATGTCACTTTCTAAGGGTTAGAGTTGTGATGTCTACCCAGGCTTGCCCTAGCTTCAGAGCCCTCACTCTTTGTACAATACCCATTGTGTACACACAAAGTGGATTGAAAGTTATAGAGAATAATTTTATAATAGGACTAATACATTATACTTGAATATTTACTGCTGATGAACCTTCTTTTCACCTTGAAACTCTTGTTCTCTTGCTTCATAGGTTCACATTCTATACTTTGTGTTTCCATTGCAGTTCTTAGGATTCTCCCAAATACATTCTTCCATTCTCAATCTATAGAACTTTTCTCTGAGAGGTTTTATTCACTTCTATAATTACTATCTGTACAATGGTGGAATTAAAATCTAAATTTAGACTACTTTCTGAAATTTCTTACCCAAGTATCCAAATGGTTACTAGACATCATCATTTATATATTCCAGAGATATATCAAACTCATGTACAAAAATAAACTTCTTATATCTTCTCACTACTCTCACCAATACACACACACACACACACACACTAGAACTATTGTTCATTCTGTATTCTTGAATGAGAATACTATCCATATAATAATTAGAACTAAGACAATTATAACTTAACTAACATCTTATGCTCATTAGTAATTTAATTTCCAAGTTGTGCCAATATTATCATCTACACATTTTTTGAACACATCCACTCTCTGAATTCTCATTGCTCTTTCAGGCATATTATTCTATAGACGGAAGACCAATGGGACAAAGCCTGAATCAAAGCTATGCATGGAGTTAATTCTTATTAAGAAGGTAACTGAGTTCATTGAGGTCCCTCTGGAAATCTGTTGTGAAATTTGACAATATCTCAGAGGTTGGCCTTACTACTCTAATTACCATTAAGTTTTATGAGCTCTCCTATGTAGCAAAGTGGGTTGAAGGACTGAGGCCAATTGAAACTGATAAGTGGCCCAAGCATTCTGATTTCAGGAGATTCTAAATGAGGTACCTTGGGGTGTATGTAGGGGTGTTCATCACCAGAAACACCTTACTTAATGATATCATAGGGGAGGAAAATAATACATCTGGTAACTTGCTGATGACATTAAATTGGAGAAAATTAGACACACTATCATAAATCAAATGTTTAAAAAGGAGATTTATATGATTAGACAAAACATTTAGAAAGTAATTCAGCTCTCAACATTGCAGTGGTATAGAATTCTGAGAGGCAGGCTAGAGGATAGCACTATGTAATGCAGATTCCTGAGGAAGGACATTTAAAAGAATAAGTATGAATAATTTTGTCTGATTTTTCAATTAATTGTCACACACTACTTAATTTTCTTCTCAAAACAAATATAAATGAAAATAATGATAGCTTAGTGGCAGTGCTAGTATTATAATCTTTAATGGTATGTAATGCTTGACTATTTTTTTACATCTTAGGAAATCTAAAGAAAACAACTCAGAAGAACTAAAGCCCCACTCTTACAATTACTTTTACTCCTAGTTTATATTGTCTTTCACATCAAGCACTTTACTTGTTTCTGTATATTTTATGTTTCAGAGATTATTTCTCTTTTCCAGGACATATCTGGTACAATGGATTTACAAGAAAATTACAAGAATGTGCTAGGAAGAATAATGGCTCCTCAAAGATGACCACATCCTAATCTCTCAGATGTATAAAAATGCCATTACATAACAGAAAGGACGTTCCAGCTGTGATTAAGAACATAGACTTTGAGAAGGGAAGATTATCTGGGTCTTATGTCATTTTAGGGAGCTCTGGTAGCATAGTACCTAAGACACTGGACTGCTAACCAGAGGGCTGATGGTTCTAACTCATCAGACACTCCTCAGAAGGAAGATGGGGCAAACTACTTCCTTAGTGATACTTCCTCGGAAGCCCAAGGACGGGTCGCTATGAGTCACTTCTGACTCGACGGCACATAACAACATGTCACCTTAATTATATGAGCTCTTAAAATCAGAGAAATTTCTCAGACTGCACTCAAGGATATGTGGCAGATGAGAAAGTAGGAAACATGAAGCAGAAATTAAGGATGTGATGGACTCTACCCACTGGTACTAGCTGGGGACAGGGGCACAACCAAGAATGAGATAATAAATGGGTGTTGTTTTCAACTACATAGTCCCCGGGTGGGGCACATGATTTACACACTCAACCACTAAATGAAAAATTGCAGATTTCAGATCACCATGTAGGGCCTCAGAAGAAAGGTCTGGTGATGCACTTCTAAAACTTCAGCCAATGAAACCATAAGGAGCTCTATTCTGGCATACACACATGGAGTTATCATGAGTCATAGATGACTCATCTACAAGTGGTGTGTGTGTTTGTTTGTAGTCCTAAGTTCGTGGAAATTTGTTACATCAGAAATGTTGTTAGGTTGTTAGGTGTCATTGACTAAGCTCCAACTCATAGTGAACTTTTGTGCAGCAGAATGAAACACTGTCTGGTCCTGTGTTATCGTCACAATCCTTGCTGTGTTTGAACCTATTGTTGCAAACACTGTGTCAATCCATTTTATTGAGGGTCTTCCTTTTATTTTTGCTGATGCCCAATCATGATGGCCCTCTTCACAGATAGGTCCCTCTTTAAAACATGTCCAAATTATAAGAGGAGGAAGCAATTGACAACAAAAACATTGAACCAACGAAGTTAATCAATGAATGAAAATTCTGTGTGCTAGATAAAGGAGAATTATGACTTTTTAACCTATCTGAGATTACAGAAATCTATAGAGATTCAAAAGGATTTCATTGGTTGTTTTTCCAGAAATTAGACACTACTCAAATTTAATCATGTTCAATTTTTTGTCCTATGATTTATAAATGTTGATCACATGCAGTTTTAAAATATAGGTCATTTTTAATTATAAATGTATTGTTGTTATTATGTGCCATCGAGTCAGACTCGACTCATAACGACCCCTCCTTGGGTTTCTGAGGCAGTATCACTACAGAAGTAGAATGCCCCATCTTCCTTCCAAAGAGTGGCTGGTGGGTTTGAACCACTAGCCTTCTGGTTAGCAGTCAGATGCCTTAGGCACTGTGCTACCAGAGCTCCCATAAATGTATTAGGTGCCTTGAAAAAGATATAATACAACAAAAGTGTGTAAATTTACTGTCAAACTCTTTCCTTCATGTATACTTCCAACTTGTAGAACAAGTTATAGTTGTTTATTCCATATACTATCTATGTATTTATATTTCTAAATTATTTTATTTATTCATTTTCATGGGTTATGCTTTATCATAGTAAAACATTCAAAAGTAGTTCTTGAAAAATATCTTTCCTGTATGTGTCCCTATATAAATGAATATTTACAAGTTTATCTATGTGGAGATTTTTATGCATGTACTAGTAAATAATAATACATATCTTGCCTTCTTTCTTTACCTCCATTTTTAATTTGCTATACACATTGCTATGTACTTTTTTTTCCACTTTAAAATGTATTTGGGGGGAATTTTCTAATTTAACCTATGGGATTGAGCAGCCTCTATATTTAAGATAATTTCTGGGCACAACTGAAAGTTAGAAATATATAGAAAACATGTTACTTTTCACCAATAATCATCTGATGCAGGAAGGGGCCAGAGTGACTATAAAAAGAGCTACTGCATAAAATGGTACTCAAGAAGCCCCAGTGAGTGCAAATGTTACACAGTGCAGGAGATCTGAACAGGGAAATGTCACCTCCAAAAAAGAAATTTTCAAATGGGTTCACAGTTGAGACTAGTAATTTGTGGTAATGAAGAAAACAGAGGTAATTTAGGGAGAGGATAAGAACAAGAATAACCTCAGGGTCACAAAATACACTTCATTGGGGGAAAAAATATTCAGATAAAATTCTTGGTCTCTTACTGGTTGGTGACTGGGAGTGTGAAGGAGTTAATGTTCAAAGTGAACAGGGAATGTTTCTCTGAGAAGATGGCTCTGAATACAGAATTAAATAATGTGTGATAACACAAGTTATCTCAAATCTCATGGAGGAGAATTCTGGGCAAAGATTGTGGAGTTTGTGGTGCGATGGAATGAAAAGGTTAATGTGGCCAAAGAATAGGAGGAAAGAAGAAGAGTGAATAGAATCTCTGGATTAGCAGAGACATAGTAATAGAGGCCAGAGGTGAAATGGGGCAACTCAAGTAGATTGTGTCCACAGGAAAAAGAACTGCATATTTAATAATACTTGAGTTATAAAACTGTTGGCTAGGACTTACATTAAAGTGTGTCTGGTTCATGGTCAATGTCAATAATAGTGGCTGTTATATTATTTAACCTAGTAGTAGGTTGTGTGGGATATTTTGTGAAGGATCTATTTCTATAGGACTTTGATCATTGAGGATAATTTGTAAAAAATATTTTATGAGATACAAGATGCAAACCAAATTTGAAAATTTACCAGTTTAAAGTTCTACTAATTCTTCCCATGGGGGACAGAAGGTGAAAGTAAGGTGAACAGTTAAGAAGCAACTGAAATTACCCAGGAGAAAGATGATGATAAGCATGGACCAGGATGGTAGTACTGGAGTTTTGCTAACTGATTATATTCTGAAAATATTCCAATAGAAAAAAAATGGGATTTGTTAATAGATTTCTTGTGAAATATGAGACAAAAGTAAGAATCAAGGATATGATATGCTGAAAATGGTACTTCAACTCTGATAATCATCCATAAAATGCATAACCTCAGTCTAATTATTAAAGGTAGTTGAACAATGAAAGAAAGAAACAGACAAAAAGAAAAAAAAAAAAAACACTAGACAAATTCCAATAGAAAGATGTCCTACCAAATGCCTGACCCAATCTATTGCCAATGAGTCGATTTTAACTTATACTGACCCTACAGGACAGAGTAGAAATGCCTCAGGATTCATTTTTCTGGTGGACAGCAGCTAGTGGGTTCAAACCACCAACATTTTGGTTAAAATTGAATGTTTTAACCACTACCCCACTGATTAGTACTTTTCAAAATTATCAATACTGTAAAAAAGTAAGAAAAGTCTGAGAAACTGTCACCATCTATAGGAATTTAAAGAGAAATGACAAATTATGAAGTGTGGTATTCTGGAACAGAAAAAAGACATTAAGTTAAAACTAAATAAATCTGAGTGAAGTATGGTCTAGTTAATAATATGTATCAGTATATGCTTAGTAATTGTAACACATTTGTTGTTGTTGTTATGTGCCATCAAGTTGGACCCAACACATAGTGACCCCTCCTTGGACTTCCAAGGCAGTACCACTACAGAAGTAGGTTGCCCAACATTCCTTGTGAGGAATGGCTCGTGGGTTTGAATCACCAGCCTTCTGGATAGCAGCCAAGTGTCTAGGTACTACTCTACAAGAGCTCCTAATATGTATCAATATATGCTTATTAATTGTAACATATTTACCATACTAAAATTAAAGCAAGTCTAGGAGAGACAAAATATGATCTTGATTTTATTCCACCTGAATTTAGAGACCATCTGAAAAATATATTTCATGCATTGAACACCAGTGAGCAGATGTGATGTGGGTCACATCAAGAACATGATACATGAAAAAAGAAAAAGGTCATTAAAAAGATAGGAAAGGAAGAAAAGACCAACATGGATGTCAGAAGAGACTCTAAAACTTGCTCTTGAATGGGGAGTAGCTAAAGTGAAAGGAAGAAATGTTAGAAAAAATAAAGTTAAACAGAAGATTTCAAAGATTGACTCAAAGAGACAAAGTAAAGTTTTATAATGAAATGTACAAACACCTGGTTCACTTAGTAAACCAAAAAGGAAGAACACACTCAGAATTTCCCAAGTTGAAAGAACTGAAGAAAAAAGTGAAGCCTTGAGTTGCAATATTTAAGGATTCTGTGGGCAAAACAAAGAGCTTTGGTGTCATACGTGGTAAGACATTTGGTTGCTAATCAGTAGGCTGGTCATTCAAACCCACCAACCACTCTGTAGAAAGAAGTGGCATAATATACTTCTGTAAAGATTGAAAAACCAATAACAGGCACTATGAGTTAGAATCCACTCAATGAACACTACCAAAAAATAAATAAATAAATAAACTCACTGCCATCAAGTCATCTCTGACTCATGGTGACCCCTCCTTGGGTTTCTGAGGCAATATCTATATGGAAGTAGATTGCCCAATTTTCCTTCCAAGGAGTGGCTGGTGGGTTTGAACTGCCAGCTTTACGGTTAGTAGTCAAATATTGTAGGCACTACGCCACCAGAGCTCCCTATTCACTCTATATACTAAGCAAATAATCTATGAAGTTTCACTAAATGAAGAAGTTTGCAGTATCAGGATTGCAGAAAGACTCATTAACAACCTGTGACATGCAGCTGATACAAACTTGCCCACTGAAAGTGAAGAGGACTTGAAGCACTTATTGATGATGAACAAAGGCTACAGTATTCAGTATGGATTACATCTCAACATAAAGAACTCATAAATCCTCACAACAGGACCAGTAAACAACATCATGATAAACTGAGAAAAAGATTGAAGATTTTGGGGATTTCATTTTACTTGGATCCACAATCAGCACTCGTGGAAGCAGCAGTCAAGAACAGACATCTTATTGTACTGTGCAAATATGCTGCAACAGATCTCTTCAAAGTGTTGAAGAGCAAAGATGTCACTTTGAAGACTAAGGTGTGCCTGACCCAAGCCATGGTATTTTCTATGGCCTCATACACATGTGAAAGTTGGACAATGAATAAAGAACACTTGAAGAAGAGTTGATGCCTTTGAATTGTGATGTTTGCAGAGAATACTGAAAATACCATAGACTGCCAGAACAAGTTTGTCCTGGAGAAAGTACAGCCTGAAGACTCCTAGGAAGTGAGAAGGGCCAGATTTTGTCTCACCTACTTTGGTCATGTGGTCAGAAGAGACCATTCCCTAGAGAAGAATATCATGCTTGGTAAATTAGAAGGCCAGAGATTAAGGGAAACACCCACAACAAGATGAATGAACACAGTGTCTGCAATGATGGGTTAAATCATAGCAAGGATAGGAGGATGGCACAGGACAGGGCAGTGTTTCATTCTGTTGTACACAGGGTCACTATGTCTCAGAATTGACTTGATGGCACCTAACAACAACAATGTAAAATGCTAATAATAGAGAAACGCAAGCACAGATATCTGAGATTCTCTGTACTATCCTCTCAATTTATTTATTTTTTTCTGTAAGTCTATATATAACTTCTATATAAAATAAAGTCTTAAAAGTTTTCCTTTTAAGAAAAGGACAAAAGGATAATTTCATCATTTATGTCCTCTAACCTCCAGCTAGTAGAAGAACTTGTGTCAAAACACTGAGAAAGGAGACATATAGAACTGTGGACTGTCAGCAATCCTGATGGCACAAACATCTTGGATATTGACAAGTGGTGTTAGGTCCTAAGAAATAACCTAAAAAGCTGCCCTGTGAACCAGGACCTGCACTGGTGGCTGGTGAATAAAAGGGGAAGCAGTGAAGAGGAAAATGGGCTGAGCCATGAACTTTTTGCCTGTCTGAAGGCAAAAAAAAAAAAAAAACCAGCAATTTGGCCATTTTGGAAATATGAAATGACAGCATTCCCTCATATTCCAGGGCTTTACTTGCCTGGGAACACAAGGACATTCCAGACACTGAGGACTGGGAAGGTGTAATAATCCCCTTGTTATTTTTATACCCCACATCCTCTTGGTGAATGGAGGTGTGGCCATCCCTAATTCCCATCCATCTTCTGGACTGGAAGGAATTCCATCCCAATCTGTGTGCTCTCACAGAGCCTGGGTGTCCTGTTGTGCCACAACCAGATTTATTTTTTTCTTTTCTTTTTTCAGTTTTGTTGTTTTTGTCTGTGTAAATTATTATTATTATTCTTTCTTCATTCCTTTTTATTATTACTCTTTCTTCTTTCCTTCCCAGGTTCAACTTTTTGGCTTTTTCTCTCTTTCCTTTGCCTGGTTCCCATTTTTTTCTTTTTTGTGAATCTACCCATTTCTTATTTTTCTTTTTTCATTTCTCCCACTTTTGTCTTCATTATTCTCCTACTCTACCTCTTTTCTCTTATTCCCCCTTCTACAAAGATAATGTTCTTTTTATTTGGATTTTTAAACTATTCCTTTGAATATTTTCTTTCATTTACTGTCTTTCCTCTTTTCTTTTTTATCTTTTTGGTGATGGTTTCTCTGTGTTTACGTGGTGTGTGTTTTTATCCTCTTGCTATTACTTTTTTGATGGTTTTTCAATTATTGCTTTTTCTATGAGTGGGAGACAGCAACCATGTCCATATTACCCAACCTCACCCCCACCTTCTGAAGTTCCACTTAATGAGAGCCACCACTTCCTTCTGCACCAATTGGCCAATGATAAACAACAATCAATGAGACCCTGAGTCACCCTTAATTGTTCTTCACAGGTAAAAGAAATCTGTGCAGCCACTTTCACATCCATCAGGAGAAAGGTGGTGAGTGCATAAGTGCTGCCAACTAGCAAATAGGGGAGCAGAGTAGCAAGCTCACTCATATATATCCAAAAAACCCAAAGAAAATGAAAATCTTGGGTGAAACACTCCAGCATACAGTCATCAATTAAATATAAATACAACAAAGTTACAAGGTCTCACAGACAATAGACCATCACAGACCTCACAAAGAAACAAGATAAAGAGGTAGAAACAAAGCAACAGGATACAGACCCAGAACACATCCCTGAGGAAGAAGCAGCATTAGAACTCCCTGATAAGCAATTGAAAAGAATTATATTTAGGTACCTTCAATGGATTGAAAGGCAGATAAAGGAAAACACTGGTGAAATTAAGGAAAACACAGACAAAATCCTAGAACATTTTGGAAGAAAATACAAGAACAAATTGATAAAATAAGTGAAAAATTACAAATGATACAAAATCTACAGATAGAAATTCAGAAGATTAATATTAAATTTTCAGAAAAAGATAACACTTTGAAAGGATAAAGGAGTAGAATCAAATCAAGGAATGACAGAATTAATGAGATTGAAGACAAATACTGGAATATATCTTCGTAAATAAATCAATCAGAAAAAAAAAAAAAAAGATCAAAACAAAATGAAGAAAACCTAAGATTCATGTGGGATGCCACCAAAAGGAATAACCTACATCCAATCAGAATTCCAGAACAGGGAGAGAAAAATAAAACCAGAGAAAATTGTCCAATGTTTGCTGGAGGAAAACTTCCCTGATATGATAAAAAATGAGGATACATGCATTCAAGAAGTCCAATGAAACTCAAACAGGAGAGATCCCAAAAGAAAACCACCAAGACATATCATAAATTCACCAAGACCAAAGACAAAGACATAATCCTGAAAGCAGCACAAGAAAAATGAAAAGTTACCAAAAAGGGCAACCAATAAGACTAAGCTCTGCTTTCTCGGCAGAAGTGATGCAGGTGAGAAGACAAAATAATGATGTATATAAAAACCTAAAAGATAAAAATTTCCAACCAAGAATTATATACCCAGCAAAATTGTCCATCAAATATGATGGTGAAATTAGATTTCTAGACAAGCAGAAATTAAGGGAATTTGCTAAAACCAGACCAACCTTACAAGAAAAACTAAAAGGAGTCCTTTGAACAGAGAACCAATAATAGCAAACAACATCTGATAATTAATAAACAAGGTGACAAAACCCAGAAACAAATACAGCTATGGAAGTCTCCAAAGTAAAATGAGCTTACAAGATTGTAAACAGGGAAGTGGAGGCATCGATTCACAAATGAGGACAACTATAAAACAAAGGAGGGAAAAACTTGTGTAGTTACAGAACTTCTACATGGTGATGAAATCAAGAGAATTGCAAGATTGAAGGCTCTGTTCTAAACTCAGAGAGAAAATTATAAATCACAGGGTAACCTCAAAGAAAAATTATAAACCTTCACATCACAATAAAAAGAGGACAAGGGCAAATATTTATCAAATACTAAAACAACAGCAACAAAGGAAATGATAGCATAATTCGTAAAAAAAAAAAATGAACTCAGCACAGAAAATTATATGGAACAAAGAAACCAGGAACACCATGAAAAAACACATAACAGAATGACAGCAACCAATTCATACTTGTTGATAATTACACTGAATATCAATGGCTTAAATGTCCCACTCAAGAGATGGAGAGTTTCAAACTGCTTAAGAAAACATAACCCATCACTATGCTGTCTACAAGAGACATACCTTAAAGACAAAGACAAAAAAAAAAAGATTAAAAATCAAAGGTTGGAAAATGACATATCAAGCAAATGACAACCAGCAGGCGAGGCAATATTAACTTCTGAACAAATTAACTTGAAGACATAAACCACCATAAGAGACAAGGAGAGACATTACATAATGATTAAAGGATCAATGGACCAAGAAGAGATAAATATAGTAAATATATAAAGGAGAGTTTACCAGAATTGAAAAGACAAATAGATGACTCCACAGTCATAGTAGGAAACTTTAATATACCACTTTCAATGAAAAATAGAACAACCGAAAAAAAAAAAAAAAAAACCTCAACAAAGATGCAGAAGTAATCAATACAAGCCACCAGTTTGACCTTACAAGTACCTACACAGCATTTCACCAAGCAAGAGAACAATACAAATTCTTTTCCAGTGCACATGAAACATTCTCCATAATAGACCATATGTTAGGCCATACCACAAGCCTTAATAAATTTAAAAACATTGAAATGCTGCAGAACATCTTCTTGGATCACAATGCTATCAAATTAGAAATCAACAATAGGAAGGTCAATGGAGAAAAAGCATACACATGGAAAATGAACAGCACTGTCTATAAGAATGTCAGGGTAATAGAAGAAATTTATAAAATGAAATTAAAAATTCCTTGAATCAAGCAAGAATGAAAGCATAATATTACAAAATCTTTGGGACACAGCAAAAGCAGTGATCAGAGGCCAATTTATAGCAATAAATGTACACATCAAAAAAGAAAAAGAGCCAAAGTCAGCACCTTAAACCAACATCTCCTAAAATAAGAAGAAGAACAGCACGAAAAGCCTACAGTCATCAAAACAAAAGAAATAATAAAGATTTGAACAGAAATTAATGAAACAGAAAATAGAAAGACAATTAAAAAACATCAACAAAACTAGAAGTTGGTTTTTGGAAAAGATTAATAAAATTGACAAACCACTGGAAAATTTAAAAAAGGAAAAGAGAGAGAGAATACAGATAGCACAGAAAGAAACTAATTGGGTAACATCATAAGTGAACCAACTGAAATAAAAAGGACAATATCAGGACACTATGAATAAGTGTACTCCAACATGTTTGAAAATCTAGAAGAAATTGACAGATTTCTAGACACACACTACTTACCTAAATTAACAGAGATTGAGGTAAAAAAGTTGAACAGACCTATAACAAATGGAAAAATTGAACAAGTCATTACAAAAAAGATTACTAACAATAAAAAGTCCTGGCCCAGGCGGTTTCACCAGAGAATTCTACCAAATGTTCAGAGAAGAACTGAGACCATTCCTACTCAAACTATTCTAGAGCATAGAAAAGGATGAAATCCTCCCAAATTCATTTGATGAAGTGAGCATAACTGTGATATCAAAATCAGGCAAAGACATCACTAAAAAGGAAAACTACAGACCAGCATTCCTCATGAATATAGATGCAAAAATCTTCAACAAAATTGTAGTCAATAGACTCCAACAACATATCAAAAACTCATGCATTTTGACCAAATGAGGTTCCTATCAGGTATGTGAAGATGGGTCGATATTAGGAAAAGAATCAACATCATCCATCACATAAATAAAAGGAAAAGAACCTCATGATCATATCAATCAATGCAGAAAAGGCATTTGATAAAATCCAACACCCATTTCGGATTAAAAAAAAAAAAACTCTGATCAAAATAGCAGTGAAAGGGACATTCCTCAACATACTAAAGGGCATATATCCAAAACCAACAGCCAACATTATTCTCAATGGAGAGAGACTGAAACCATTCCCCTTGTGAACAGGAACCAGACAAGATGCCCTGTATTACCACTTCCATTCATCATTGTATTGGAAGTCCTGTCCAGGGCCATAAGGCAATAAAGGGAAATCAAAGACATCCAAATTGGTAAGGAAGAAGTGAAACTATCTCTATTTTCTGATGGTATGACCCTATATCTAGAAAACCCAAGAAGCTCAATAAAATAACTACTGGAACTAACTGAGAGATTTAGCAACATGGCAGGACATAAGATTAACATCCAAAAATCAGTTGGATTCCTCTACACCAGCAAAGAGATTGCTCAAAAAGAAATAAGGAAATCAATACCATTTACAATAGCTACCAAAATAAATAAATACTTGGAAATAACTCTCACTAGGGATACAAAAGCCCTGGTCAAAGAAAACTATAAAAGACTACTTCAAGAAACCATAAGAAGATTTTCAGGCAAGATGGCAGACTAGGCAGAAGAACTGCACAGACCCTCTTCAACAAAGAAAAGGGAAACCAATTAACACAGACAGAGAAGATAATCCTGGACCCCTGCACCTTGAAGGGAAGAATACAGAATTGGACTTATCCCAAACTAGCAGAAGAATTTGCATGAAAATTCAAAAAAAAGGAGACATACGGAGCTGCGGTCTGACAGCGAACTGAGCGACCCTGACAGTACAGGCGGCTCAGAGATTCCTGACTGGTGGTAGGACCTAAGAATTAACCTAAAAATCACCCTGCTAGCCAGGAACTGCACGGACTATGCACGGTGGCTGGGGAACAAATGGAGAAAGTGAAGACAAAGGTGGGCTGAGCTGTGGACTTTTGCCGGTCTGAAGGACACCGCCATTTTGAAGGTTTAAAGAGCGGCTTGATTATTTTGGATATTTAAAGATACAGTGCTCTCACAGATTTCTAGGGCTTAAGAACATGTTCTGCTTTCCAGCAACCCCAAGGACACTCGGGGTCTAAAAGACTGAAAAGGTACAACTTTCTTCTTGTTACAACACCCTATACCTGCTTGGTGAACGGAGGTGTGGCCATCCCCACTCCCATCTACCTTCTGGGCCCACAGGAACTCCATCACAGTCTGTGTGCTCACACGGAGCTGGGTGCCCTACCGAGTCCTCCACCGATTTTTTCTTTTCTTTTCTTTTCTTTTTCTTTTTCGCTTTCTTTATCCCGGTCATTCGTTTGTTGGTATTTGTCCACTTCAAAACAAATAATATTATTAATACTTTTTGTCCTTTTTATTATTATTCTTAATCTTCCCATACCAGGTCCTAGTTTTCAGCATTTTTTCTTTTCCCTCTGCCTGGTTGAAATCCTGCCCACCCCTCCCAATTTAAGGTTTTTCTTTTTTTCTTTTTTTTTCCTCTTTTTCTTTTCTTTTCCCCCTTTTTTTTTTCCCTCATGACTATCCCCATTTCTTGTTTTTATTTTTGCATTCTTCCTATTTTTTTTCTTCATTTATTATTCTCCTTCTCTACATTTTTTCTTCTTAGTGCGCTATCCCCAGATATTGCAGGTTTGCTTGTTTTTCTTCTTTTTTTCCCTTTTCTCTTTTTATGGTTACTGTTCCTGTTTGATTACATGGTGTATTTTTTGTCCATGGGCTTTTAGTTTTTCGATGGCCATTCAATTGTAGTTTGTGTCTGAGTGAGAGACAACAACAATCCGCATAAAACACAACTACACCCACACCTCCTGCAACTTCACTTACTGAGCAAGAGCCACTTCCTCCTTCTCCGTCAATGGGCCAACAATAAAAAACCACCAAGAAGAGCCTGAACCACCCTTGCCTGCTCTTCACAAACAGTTAACAGAGATATAAATACAACAACGTCATGATGCCTCGGAAACAACAGACCATCACAGCCCACACAAAGAAGCAGGATAAAGTGGCAGAAACACAGGAGCATGATACAGATCCAGAACACATCCTTGAGGAAGAAGCAGCATTGGAACTCTCTAATAAGGAATTCAAAAGAATTATATTTAGGTATCTTCAAAAGATTGAGAGAGAAAGACCAAAGAAAACACAGAAAAAAAAAACCTTACAATAATTTTGGAAGAAAATACAAGAAGAAAATGACAAATTAAATGAAAAATTAGAAATGATTCTAAATCTACAGATAGAAATCCA
>NW_006921591.1:26049497-26055250 GCF_000298275.1 Orycteropus afer afer
TTTTTTTTTTTTTTTACATTCCACATTTATCTTGCAAGTATGATTATTTACGAGTCCATCCTCTTCCCAAACTGAACCTTTTTCAAGGTTGCAGGTTAGTTACCTTTACTAGATGCTGGGAATATAAAGAACCTGGCACGCCAAGTATGTGTTCAATAAATGTCTGATGACCACATAAGTCAAAGTATAAATGGTTAATGAGAGATGTAAGCTGATAACTTCATTCAATGCATCTAGAAAGGAAGACAGGATTAAACTGAGTTATAAAATTTAAGGAAAGATAAAATCTTCATTGCAAAGAGGAAAAGAGCACTGTTTTTAAAAGGCAGAGATGATTAATGAAAGAACACATACTGTTATTCAGAAACAGAGACACACAGTCAAGGAAATAGGGGTAGACAGGAGAAAGACAGAAACAAAAAACAAAGATACAGTCAGAAACAAAGATTCCTTCAAACTTCTAAAGATTCTTGGGATGTAACAAAAAACAATGGACACTTGATTCCTAGAGTGTACAAGGTAAGTTAAACAATAACAGTAAAATGCAACAAGAAAATCCATGAAAAATTCTGGAAAGTCAGCCAGCAAGTCCCATGCAAAGACAACAGGACTTTACAAAGAGTTTGCCACAGGGCATGACAGTGAGATTCAAATTAGAATTGGAAGGGGAGCAAACACCAGAATGGTAGTGATCATTTTGTTGCATTTCTTTTTCATCACTACAGTCTAACATTAGTAGTTATCTTCCCTGAAGTACTGTATTCAATTCAGATTAAGGGGAAAGAGTGGACATCAAATTTGAGGGACATCAAATGCCTCAAAGTTAAAGAGTTAAAGGAGGAGAATGTTTCAAAAATTGACAGCACAGTGATTTCTTAGAGGCAAGGAGAAAAGTGGAAAAAAAATGATGGTGGTTCAGTCTAAAGGAGTGACAGTGAGAATGAGGAGGTTAAGGTGAACAAAAATGAGGAGCAGGAATATGTTCTGAGTGTCATGAAAATGTTATCCTGGAGTCAATAATTACTTTTCTGGTAATTTATCTTAAAAAATCAATCCTAAATACAAACTAAGATTTGTTCACAAAGCTGTTCACTGCAGCAAACTCTAAAGATTTCATAGGAAATTTAGGGAACAGGGAGTTTGTATTAATAGAGTAGGAATAACTCAGAAGAGGAGGGTGAGAATGGTCATACAACTGGAACAATATAATCAATGTTATTGAATTGTACATGTAGAAATGGGTGGACTTTTGCCATGTATATTCTGAACAAAATGAAATTTTAAAAAAGATGTTCACTGCAGCAATGCCAGTAGACAGTCAAATAAATACTGAATTAAAAAAACTGCTACATAAAGTTGTAAACAACGGGGAAATTATTTATTAAATGATGGCATGTCCATATAACAGGGTATAAAACTTTTAACATTTATCCTTAAAACTTCTTTAGTAAAGAGGTAATATGCTTGCTTATGCAGATTTAGACTTAAATGGAGGAAAAAAATAAGATCAACCGACATGTAAAGAAAAAAGACTGGTAGAGTATATGGCACCCCAGGTGCTGGGTCTATATGAGTGATTACTTTTCTCTATTCTAAAATTTGTCTACATTAATACTAGGAAGAGGTAACTATGGGGAGGAAGTGGGAGGGGAGCTGTTGCATTGTGGTAAATTTTGGTCAATGACATGAGACAAAGTATATGTGAACTGCTGAATGAAAAGTGAATTTACTCTGTATATCTTCACCCAAATCAAAATAAAATTAAAAAAAGGAAAGAAACCATAAGAAATCTATATAAATGGAAGAAGATGCTTTGTTCATGGAGAGGGAGATTAAAAATTGTGAAAATGTCAATTCTACCCAAAACAATCTATACATTCAATGCAATCCTTATCCAGATCCCATCAACACTCTTTCAGGATATGGGAAAACCAGTCACTAACTTTACATGGAAAGGAAAGTTACCTCAAATAAGCACTATGGACAAAGAAGAAGAACAAAGCATGAAGTCTCACACTCCTGGATGTCAAAACCTGCTATAGAGCCACAATAGTCAAAACTGCCTGGTATTGGTACAACAAGAGACACATAGACCAATGGAGTAGAATTGAAAACCCAGAAAAGGATAAGCTTTTGGTCAGTTTATCTTTGGTAAATGGCTAAAATGAATTAAATTGGGAAGAGATTGTTCAAAAAATGGTGCTGATGATACCAGATATCCATTTGCAGAAAAATTATACAAGATATGTACCACACATCACACACAAAACTAACTCCAGATGTATCAAAGATTTCAATGTGAAACCTAAAACTGTAAAATTTCTCAAGGAAAAAGTAGGGGAAAATTTAGGGGCCTTAATATATGACATAGGAGCTTAGGTAGCATAGTGCCTAAGGTGCTTGACTGCTAACCTGAAGGCTGGTGGTTCAAACCCACCAGCCACTCCTCAGAAGGAAGATTAGGCAATCTACATCCACCGTGATACCACTTCAGAAACCAAAGGAGGGGTTGCTATGAGTCAGGTTGGACTTGACAACACATAACAACAACAACAATATATGGCATAGATAGACTATCAAGCATAACCTAAAATGCACAAACAGTAGAAGAGAAACTAGACGAATGGGATCTTCTAAAAATTAAATTTTTATGTGTTTCCAAAGACTTCTCCAAAAGAGTCAAAAAAGAACCTACAGAGGGGAAAAATTATTTGGCAATGACATTTCTAACAAGGGACTTATCTCTGGAATTCAAAGAAAACACCAACAGCTCAACAATAAAAAGACAAATAACCCAATTAGAAAATGAGCAAAAAACATGAATAAACACTCCATCAAAGAGGATTTTCAGGCAGACAAAAAACATATGAAGAAATGTTCCCAATCATTAGCCATTAGAGAGAAGTAAACCAAAATAACAATGAGATAGATACCATATTGCCCCAGCATTAGAAGTAACATTCAACAAGACAGAAAATAACAAATGCTGGTGAGGATGTGAGAGTTTGGATCTTTCATACTCTGCTGGTGTGACTGTCAAATGATACACGGTGGAAAGCAGTATGGTGATTCTTTAAAATAGGTAGAATTAAAATTATCATTTGACTCAGCAATTCCATTACTAAGCAGATATCCAAGAAGTAAGAGGCAAGAAAAGAACAGATATATGCACATTCATGTTCATCATAGCACTTTTTACAATAACAAAAAGGTGGAAACAACCTAGGTGCCCATCAACAGTAAAATGGATAAATGAAGTATGGTACATACATACAACACAACACTATGCAACCCTAAAGAATAACCTAGAAACTGCAAAACACCACATAATGTGGATGAACTTGGAGAACCTGACTACCACTGTCAACCACTGGGAGGGAGACCTATGTAGGAGATCCTTGATAGAGTGGGAGACCAATGTGGAACAAAAACTCAAAATCATGGGAAAAAAAAAGGGATCACGTTTGCTGGTCTGATAGAGCTGATGGAACCCCTGAGACTGTAGCCCCTACCTGCTTTTCAGTTCTGGAATTGAACCCACTCCTGTGTGTTTCAGCCAAACAAAAGACAGGCATGTGAGCTTAACTTTTCCATTAGGTAGATACACTCCGTGGAGACACTGATTATGGGAGAATAGAAGGTCTGTGTATGCACTGGGAGACAGCTCAGGGGAGCAGAAGTGCATGGGAAGGAAGGATACAGGGAAGAGATAATAATGATGTGGAAGTGTTAAGAGAGTTGTGGCATTTTGAGAAATTGCAGTCAATGTCATGAGGCAAAACATATGTGAACTGCTGTGTGGAAAGTGAATTTTCTCAGCAAACGTTTTTGATTTTAATAAATTTTTTTTAAAAAAGAAAAAACGATCTGTGTCCTGAAGAACTGGAAATGTGTAGTAGCCATCGACTAAAATTGAAAGACATTGCAAGAAGATAAAGGGATATTGCAAAGCAATAAACCTAAACTGCTACTCTTTTCTTTCCCTACATTCCCCATGTGATAATTAAAACCCAGTGACAAAGGAAATATCATTTGAGTGAACTGGTCAATAAAAACTGAGTTAAGTTTGTATGAATTTTCTAGAAATCCTTACTGGAAGAAAAAGGACTTGAGGAAGGCTTTGAAGATGGTAAATTATTTAAAGATGTAGATAGGATAAAAACCTGCTTTACAAAAGTCAATGTCTTTATTTGTAATACCCATATTGTTATTTCACAAATTTCCTTCCCTCTTTAGTTTAAGTCTTTTGCCATTTAACTGACTTGTTTTCATTAAATTTTGCCCTATTCATGTTCATTTGCTTTCATTTTTCTAAAAGTACATTGATATTAAGTAGCAGATAGCCCTTTGGGATACATTAATTTTTATAGGAATATTTTCATTAGCTACACTGGTATCCTCTCTCTCCTTTTTTTCTATTTAGCAGCAATCAGCACTTTTTCCTGTCTCATGAAATGTCTCTAATGAATAATATTGCTCTTGTTGTTAATACTACAAATAAGAAATATGACTCCCCATGGTTTGCAATAACACTGCTTCCGGAGATACATTAGCTGCAATTAAAATAATAAGTACTTCATACAATCAAATCAAAATCACTGCCATCAATTAATTTCTAACTCATAGAAAACCTACTGTGTTTCTGAGGCAGTAAATCTTTATGGAAATAGATTGCTTCCTCTTCCTTCCATGGAGTGGCTGATGGGTTAGAACCGCCAACATTCTGGTAGTGGTCAAACGCCTTAGGCTCTATGCCACCATAACTCCTTAAATGTGAGTTCTTTATAATATCCTAAATAATTACTTTGAGTCATAAGAATAGAAAAGAGGTTAATGGGCACTGACTCCCATGTTTTCTTCAGGTTTCACTAAGCTGACAAGCACAGAGACTTGCACATTCAGTATATATCCCTGTCAATTTAAACCTATTTTTAGGGATTCTTCACAGTTTCCCTTGATAACATTACTTACGGTATAAGTAGAAAAGTAAACAAATAAGTTTTCCCTTTATGAGACTTGATCTTCTTTTCTTTAAATCTCCATTTTTTTTTTTTTTTTTTTTTTTTTTTTTTTTAAATCCCTTTTTTTTTTTTTTTTTTTTTTGCTCTATTATCAATGGGAAGGAGCTCTGGTGGTATACTAGTTAAGGCATTTAGCTGCTAACCAAAGGTTGGTGGGTCAAACCCACCAGGTGCTTCATGGAAGAAATATGAAGCAGTCCACCTCTATAAAGATTTACAACCTTGGAAACCCAATGGAGGATCACTATGAGTCAGAATTGACTCAATAGAAGTGAGCTTGGTTTTTGCTTTTTATTGTCAGTGAGAATGTAGAAAAAAAAAAAAATCTTCCTTTGCCAGTTTTATATATCATTGATATGTTTCTCCTTTCCTTTTTGCCACTACATTTATGTAAAAAAAAAAAAAATAAAACTCATTGTCGTTGAGTCAGATCTGACTCATAGTGACCCCTCCTTGGGTTTCTGAAGCAGTATCACTAAGGTAGATTGCCCAACCTTCCTTCCGAGGAGTGGCTGGTGGGTTTGAACCACCAGCCTTCTGGTTATCAATCCAGTGCCTTAGGCACTACACTACCAGAGCTCCTACATTTACCTAATTTGTTGTTGTTAAGTGCTGTCCAGTCAGACCTGACTCATAGCGACCCCTCCTTGGTTTTCTGAGGCAGTATCACTACGGAAGTAGATTGCCCCATCTTCCTTCCCAGGAGTGGCTGGTGGGTTTGAAGCACCAGCC
>NW_006921591.1:26059130-26090161 GCF_000298275.1 Orycteropus afer afer
CAAGATTATCTTCTGTGTCTGTGTTAATTGGTTTCCCTTTTCTTTGTTGAAGAGGGTCTGTGCAATCCTTCTGCCTAGTCCGCCATCTTGCCCCGCCTCTCTGCATGCTTTTTTTATATTTGCCTCTTGACATGCTTTGGCTTAAATAGAGAAGAGAAACGTGATGCCCAACTGAAAACTTGGTGCCACAATCTCATTCAAACAGTTGCTGTCATAACAGGTGCATACTCATGAAATGGAATTAAGTAGGGTTACTACAGCAGCTTGTGATATATGACAGTGGTCATTCTTCTGCATTCATGGAAGACATCACTTTTGGTCTGGAGTTAATAAGTGCAGCCAAAGTGGCAAGGATCTTGAGTTTGACAGCGTAGTGTCCATTTACCTGAAAAAGAACCTTGAAGGTTATGCTTTCTTTTTTTAATTTTTATTGTGATTTTGCTGAAAGTCTACAGAGCAAATTCATTTGCCATACAGCAGTCCATATACATATTGTTTCATGATATTGACTGCAATTCCCCACAATGGAACAACTCTCTTCCCACTTCCTCCGTAGTTATCTGCCTGATGTAAATGTTCACCCCATATGCCTGTCTATTGTTTGGCTGGAAGCCACAGGAGTGATTTCAATTCCAAACCTGAAGGATGGCTAGAGGCCATAGTATCAGGGGTCTCACCAGGCTTTATCACACCAGCAAAACTGTTTTTGTTTTTTTTTTTTAAATTATTATTCAGTTTTATTTATTTATTTTTTTTAATGACTTTTAGTTTAGTTCCACATTGTTCTCCCACTCTTCCCAGGACCTCCTGCACTGATTCCCCTCTGAGTAGTTGACAGTGGTAGCCGGGTACCATCTAGTTCTTCTGGTCTCATGGTCATATAGGCCGAGGATTGCATGTTCTACCTGTCCCTTGGACTGATTGTTTCCATGCATCTTTGGTTTTCTTCATTCTTCTTTGTTCTGGATGAGGAAAGACCCCTCATTACATCTAGATGGCTGCTTGCAAGTTTTTAAGATCCCTGTTGCTACTCAACAAAGTAGGAAGTGGAACAAAGTTTTTGTTCATTATGTTAGGCCAATTAACCTTGATGTCCCCTGTGACTATGGTCCTGAGCCCACAAGTCCAACTACATGCTCCCTCATCGGAGCTGGCTGTGGCCAAGAAGCCACCACAACCTTGTCCATTGTCAGCTCTACTATACACCTGGACATTCTTATAGCATATACATATACACATGCAGAAATATTGTCTTCCAACCCTATATATGGCCATAGGCACACTACCCCTTACCTAGACATACCTGATAGGTCAGCCTGTCCACCTATCTATCCACACATAGATCAATGCTTCCCATCACTGACAATGCAGTACTGTACATGTGAAAGAGTTCATCTTTGTTGTCTATACCACCCATGTACCTCTCTCTGTTTTCCTCTTCCTCAATGCCACTGTGTTGATCTCTCACATATGGTACATTTCCTGGATTGGTACTTCTGTAGAAAGCTGAATAGATGTGTTTATAGTCTTCATCTATAGAACCCAGGCTGAAACAGATATTATTACATCATCCAATTCAAAGAAGGCATTCTACTTCACACTCACAACTGCATTATCATAAAAAAAAAAAAAAAAATATCTGACCCAGACAAAAGGATCGATGTTGCATTGTGAATTGCTCTTCAGAAATACAAGTTCAAGAGGCTTTTCCAGCAATTTTTATCCAAATATATTCTCTATCAACTGCCCACATTAAATAAGTCTACGAAGGGATCTTGGGGTAGAATCTAAGGCCACTACTAGCCCTCTATTAAGGAACTTTGGAAGGAATGACAGGCTGAGGGAAACATGAGTGCTTTAAGAAGTGAGGAAGAAATTGTTCCAAAGGAGAAGTAGAGGTATATAACGTTCTTGTTGTTAGGAGCCATTGAGTAGACTCTGACTCATAGCAACTCTATGTATAACAGAATGAAACACTCCCCAGTCCTGTGCCAGTCTCACAATTATTGCCATATAGCCACTGTGTTGGGTAGGAACTCTGGTAGCATAGAGCCTAAGGCACTTGACTGCTAACCAGAAGCCTGGCAGTTCAAACCCACCAGCCCCTCCCGGAAGGAAGATGGGGCAATCTACTTCCATAGTGATACTGCCTCGGAAACCCAAGGAGGGGTCACTATGAGTTGGATCTGACTTGATGGCACATAACAACACAGCCACTGTGTCAATCCATCTCCTTGAGGGTCTCCCCCCAGCTTTTTTTAATGCATTTTATTCATATATAATTTATGTACAATGAAACAGACTAAACTAAAGTGATATGGGTCAATGTATTTTTTTTTTTTCAGTATGACCTCCCCTACTCCTCCACCCTGGCAACCAACAAAGAAAGTTTCCCTCCATATATAAATCTTTCTTTGACCCTCCACAACAGTGAACTAATACTATATCTATCCTTCTGTGATTGACTTATTTCACTCAGCATAATGTCTTACAAGTTCATCCATATTATGTGGTGTTTTGCAGACTGTACATTATTCTTTAGTGCTGCATAGCATTCCATTATGTGTATGTACCATAGTTTGGTCATCCACTCTTCCACTATAAATCTTAGAGATAAGTCCCTTGCCAGATATGTAATTATCAGCAAATATGTTGCTGTTATTTTTGTTATGTGCTTTGTTGTAGTGTCAATTTCTTTGTTCCATATAATTTTCTATGCTGAGCTCATTTTGTTTATGAATCATGTTATCACTTCTTCATTGCTATTGTTTTAGTATTTGCTGAATATTTATGCTGGTCCTCTTTTTTGATGTGAAGGTTTATCATTTTTCTTTGAGGTTACCTTGTGATTTATAGTTTTCTTCTCAAGTTTAGAACAGTCTCTTCTATCTTGCAGTTGTCTTGACTTCCCTACCATCTAGAAGTTCTGTAACAACACAGATTTTTCCCTCTTTTTGGTCTGTAGCTCTCCTCATTTGTCAATTGATGTCTCTGGTTCCTTGTTTACAATCTTGTAGGCTTCTTTACTTTGGATATTTCCATAGCTGGGTTGGTTTCTGGGTTATGTCATCATGTGTGTTAATGGTCAGTTGTTGGCTGTTGCTTCTCTGTTCCAAGGGCTCCCTTTAGCATCTCTTGTAAGGTTGGCCTGGTTTTAACAATTTCTCTTAATTTCTGCTTATCTTGAAATGTCCTAATTTCACCATAATATTTGAGGTATAATTTTGTTGGGTACCTAATTCTTGGTTGGAAATTTTTCTTTTTCAGTGTTTTATATATATACCATCCCATTGTCTTCTCGCCTGCATGGTTTCTGTCAAAAAATACAAGCTTAGTCTTATTGGTTGCTCCTTGTAGGTAACTTTTCATTTTTCCCATGCTGCTCTCATGATTCTTTCTTTGTCTTTGGTTTTGGTAAGTTTGATGATAATATGTCTGGGGGATTTTCTTTTTGGGTCCGTCGTGTTTGGAGTTCATTGGTCTTCCTGAATGTATATATTTTCATCTTTCAGCATACCAGGAAATTTCTCTTCCAACAAATCTTTGACAATTTTCTCTGTGGTTTTATTTGTCTCTTCCTGTTCTGAAATTCCAATTACATGTAGGTTATTCCTTTTGATGGTATCACAGGAACCTTACGCTTTCTTCATTTTATTTTGATGTTTTTTCCTAATTTATCCCTCTCCAAAGAAGTGTTCAGGTATTTGCCTTCAATCTCCCTAACGCTATCTTCCATTGATTTAATTCTGTTCTTTTGCACTTTCAACGTCTTATCTATTTCTGAAAATTTAGTATTAATCTTCTGGATTTCTGTGTGTAGATTTCATATAATTTCTAATTTTTCATTTACTTTGTAATTTTGTTCTTGTATTGTCTTACAAAATTCTTCTAGGGTTTTCTCTGTTTTCCTTGATCTGCCTCTCAATTCGATGAACATACCTAAATATAATTCTTTTGAATTCCTTATCAGGGAGTTCCAATGCTGTGTCTTCCTCAGGGATGTGTTTTGGGTCTGTATCCTGGCCCTTGTTTTTCCTGCTTTATCTTGCTTCTTTGTGTGGACTGTGATGCACTGTTTTCTCCAAGGTATTGTGATGTTTTTGTGTTTATATTTAATTGGTTATTGTATGTTGGAGTGACTTATCCACAATTTTTGTTTTGTTTTGTTTGTATGTTATCTACACAAGCAGGGTACTGTATTCCTTTATTTGCTGGTTGACAGCATTTATACACTCACCATCTGTCTCCTTTTCTGTTGTCAGCCTCTTGTATGTCCCTGCAGACCTTAGTAAACAGAGCCTATTCTTAGGTCCTTGCATTCCAAATGCAAATGCTATCACTTTAGAATCCAAAATGGCCACCACTTTTAAACATTCAAAATGGCTGTGCCCTCAGTCACTTTAAATATCCAGCATGGCTGTCACTTGTAAATATTCAAAATGGCTGTGCCCTCAGTCACTTTAAATATACAAAATAGCCACTGTATATAAATAATCAAAATGGCTGCACCCTCCAGACAGCAGAAAGTCAACAGCTCAGTTTGTCTCCCTCCTTGCTATTTCCCTTCCTCATCATAGCCACCAGCACAATTGTCCCTGTGGCCCTTGGTGTCCGGGGCTGATCTTTAGGTCAATTCTCAGGTCCCAACACCACTTGGAAGTATTCAGGCTGTTGATTCTGTCAGAGTAGCTGACAGTCTGGAGCTCCAGCCATCTTCGTACTCACTGCTTTCATTCAGGTTTTTCCACTACTTGGTGCCTAATCCACTTCTGTATAGTTCCTTTCTTTCAAAAGTTAGGGCTCCAGATTATCTTCTGTATCTCTGTCAATTGGTTTTTCTTTTCCTTGGGCCTTCCTTTTTTTATTCACCCTCCACTTTACCCAGCTTGATATCCTTCTCCAGGGAATGGTGACTTCTGACAACATGTCCAAAGTAGGTGAGACAAAGTCTGACAATTCTTGCTTCCAAGGAGTGTTTTGGCTACAGTTCTACCAGGACAGATTTGTTCATTCTTTTGGCAGTCCATGGTACTTTCAATATTCTTCACCAATACCACAACTCAAAAGCATCAGCTCTTCTTCAGTCTTCCTTATTCATTGTCCGGCTTTCACATGCATATGAGGCCATTGAAAATACCATGGCTTAGGTTAGGTGAATCTTAGTATTCAATGAACATCTTTGCTCTTCAGCACTTCAAAAGTCTTTTATAGTGGATATGCCCCATGAAATATATCCTCTGATGTCTTGACTGTTGCTTCCATTGGTATTGATTGTGGAACCTAGTAACATGAAATCTTTGACCACTTCCATCTTTTCTCCATTTATTGTGATGCCCTTTATTAGTCCACTTGTGAGGATTTTCATTTTCTTTACATTGAGATGTAATCCATACTGCAGACTGTAATCTCTACTCTTCCTCAATAAATGCTTCAAGTCATCCTCACTTTCAGCAAGGAAAGATATATATCGAAGGTTTTTAATCAGTCTTCCTCCAATCCAGATGCTGTTCTCTTCTACATATCGTCCAGCTTCTTGGATTATTTGCTCAGCATACATATTGAGTAATTATGATGAAAGGATACAACCCTGACACACTCCCTTCCTGATTTTAAACCATGCAGTATTTCCTTGTTCCATTTGAATGACACCCTCCTGGTCTATATAGAGGTTCCTCAGTACAATTAAGTGTTCTGAATTCCCTTTCTTCTCAATTTTATCCATAATTTGTTATGATCCACACAGTTGAGTGCTTTTGCATAGTCAAAGAAACACAAATAAACATCTTTCTGGTATTCTTTACTTTCAGCCAAGGTCTGTCTGACATCACCAATGAAATCCCTAGCTCCACGTTGTCGTCTGAATCCAGCTTGCATTTCTGGAAGTTATCTCTCAATATACTGCTGCAACCATTTTTTAATTATCTTCAGCAAATTTTATTTGTATGTGATATTAATGATATTGTCTAATAATTTCCACATTCTCTGGGATCACCTTTCTTTGGAATGGTACAAATATAGATCTCTTCCAGTCAGTTGGCCGGGTAGCTGTCTTCCAAATTCTTGGAGCATATATCTTGTTGTTGTTGTTAGTTGGCATCAAGTCATCTTTGACTTGTTGTGATCCTATATACAACAGAACAAAACACTGCCCAGTCCTGTGTCAGCCTCATGACCCGTGCTATACCTGAGTCCATCATTGCAAGCACTGTTCAGCCATCTTGTTGTGGGAACATATATATGACCCAAATTCAAATGCTAGTTATCTTACAGAGGGGAGTGGTGGAGCATTCTTATCTAGGGCTTGCTCAGAATGATGTAAAATTCAGTTTCCATAGCCAATATCCAAATACTTCCAGGAAGTAGCTGCATAATTAGATGAATCAGACCACATGAATGGTAGCACATATGCTTATGTAAGCAACAGAAAGCACATGTTTTCTCATAATGCAAGGGGAGTGGAGAGAACTTTAACTTCCTCAACAATGTTACAGAGCTCATCTGATGAGAGAGTCCCATACTAGGAGCCCAAAATAACCACAAAATGTTGATGGAGAACCAAACACTTAAATATCAGTTGTGACAGTAAATTTCAGGTCATAGAACCAGTAATCATGTCTAGAAAACAGCAGAGAAGGAATTTTATTGTGCTTAGAGTGATAGTACTTCCAAATAGGTACACTTGAGACACAACCATGGCAATTAACCTTGATGTCCCCTATGACTATGGTCCTGAGCCCACAGTCCAGAAACTCACTCCCTCCAGATGTTTGGTTATGGCTAAGAAGTTTTCATAACTTTACCCCTGGTAAGTCTTCTATAAATGCGGACATTTTAACAGCATATAACAAATATGCATGTAGAAATATCTGCCAAACCATAATTTGACCACGAGTATACTCTTGTTCACTTACCCATTCCTGATCATTTTGCCTGTCCACCTATGTATTCATTCATAGATTAATGTTTGCTATTACTGTTAAAGCAGTATGGTGTATCTAAAGTTTACCTTCCTTGTCTAACTCTTGTCTTCTTTTTGCTAAGTAATGCATTGCTGGTCACTCACTTTTTGTATATTGCCTTTCTTTCCACTCAAATTAATTTGTGTCTTACCTACTTAATAATTTTCATTACCCTCCCCTCCTATCCCTGTTAATCAAAAAGAATGTTTCTTTCCATATGTAAATCTTTCCTTGACTTTTTATGATAGCTGATTCTTAAAATATTTGTCCTTCTGTGATTGACTTATTTCATTCAGCATAATGTACTACAAATTAATCAAATTATGAGATGCTTAACAGACTTCTTCATTGTTATTTAGTGTTGCATAATATTCTGTTGTGTGTATACACCATAGTTTGGTTATCCATTCATTTGTTGATGGGCACTTAGGTGGTTTCTATCTTTTTAGTATTCTGAATACTAAAGTTCTGCGATGAACATGCATTGCAGATACCTATTCATGTCCAGGTTCTCACTTCCTTATGCTGTACATCTAATAGTGGAATTTCCAAATCAAATGGTGTTTCTATTTCCAACCTTTTAGTTAGAAGTGCCATATACAGTTTCCCATAGTAGTTGTATCATATTACAAGCTGATCAACAGTGTATGAGAATTTCAACCTGTCCACACTCTCACTAGCGTTTATTATTAAAGAGGCTGTATTTTCCTCATTTGATGGGAAAAGATCCTTTGCCAAAATCAGCTTTCTATATGCACATGAATTTATTTCTGGGTTCTCATGTCTGTTCCATTGCTCTGTGTCTCTCATTGTACTAACACCAGGCTCTTTTGACTATTATGACTGCATTTTGAGATTGGGAAGTGTGATACCTTTTATTTTGTTCTTCTTCAATAACACTTTGGTTGTGTGAGATCTCTTTCCTTTCCATATAAAATTAGTGATTGGTTTATCCATCTCCTCAAAAAGTATTGAAATTTTTAACTGGATTGTATTGTATTGATAGATTGCTTTGTTTAGTATTGACATTTTCACAATGTTCAATCATCCTATACATGAGCATGACACATTTTTCCATTTGTATAGGTCTCCTTTAGTTTCTTGTGGTAGTATTTTGTAGTTTTATTTGTATAGGATTTTTTTTTTTTTTTTTTGGTCTCTGGTAAGATTTATTCCTAATATCTTATCTTTTTCATAGCCATTGTAGATAATATTGTTTTCATTATTTCCTTTTCAGAGATCTCTTTCTTGATATAGAGGAATCTGGCTATTTTTGTTGATCTTATACCTTGCCACTTTGCTGATTTTTTCTATTAGTTCCAGTAGTTTTCTTGCAGAGTCTCTGGAATTTTCTGTTTGTGGAATCATATCATCTGCAAATAAGGATAGTTGCACTTCTTCCTTATCTATTTGGAATGTTTTATTTCCCCTTATTGCCTTAATGCCCTGGCTAGGGCATCCAATACAATGTTGATTAGGAGTGGTGATAGAGGCCATCTTTATCTGGTTCCCATTTACAAGAGGAACTATTTCTGTCTCTCTCCATTGGGAATAATTTTGGTAATTGGTTTTGAGCATATGTTTTTAATTGTTGAGAAATTTCCCTTATATTCCTATCTTGCTGACTTTTATCAAGAATGTGTGTTGGATTTTATCAAATATATTTTCTGCATAAATTTGTATGATTATGTGATTCTTTTCCTTTGCTTTGTTTTTCTAATGTTGAACCAACCTTGCATACTTAGTATGAATCCCACTTGGTCATATTGTATTAATTTTTTTGTAGTGTTGAATTCTATTGGATAAGATTTTGTTGAAGATTTTTTCATCTATGTTCATGAGAAATATTTGTTGGTAATTATCTCATCTAGTGTGTTTGCCTGGCTTTGGCAACAGGTTTTGCATACTTCATATATAAATTTGAGAGTATTCCATCTTTTTCTATATTCTGGAATAATTTGAGTAGGAGTGGTGTCAGCAGCTCTTCTCTGAATGTTTGGTAGAATTTTCCAGTGAAGACATCTGAGCCACGATTCTTCCTTGTTGTGAGTTTATTATTATTATTTACCTGTTCAATTTTTTTTTTCTTTTATTTTGAGTTAGTTCAAAATTTCTACCTCAGTCTGTTAGTTTAGGTGCATGATGTGTTTCTAGAAATTTGTCCATTTTCTTCCAGGTTTTTAAATTTTTTGGAGTATAATTCTTCATTGTATTTTGTTATCATCCTCTTTATTTCATTGGATCCACTGTGATATTTCCCATTTAATTTCATATTTGTATCCTATCATTCTTTTCCTTAGTTAAATTTGCCAGTGGTTTGTCAATTTCGTTAAACAATTCTATGAATCCGCTTCAAGTCTTGATTCTTTCTATTGTTATTCTGTTTTCTATTTCATTTATTTCTGCTTGAATCATTATTTCCTTTCTTTTTGGGATTGTAAGCATTTTTTGTTGCTCTAATTGCCATACTTGTTGGGTTAAGTTATTGATTTATTTATTTTTTCCTTTTTGATGTGTTCATTTATTGTTATAAATTGACTACTGAGTGTTGCATTCATTGTGTCCCTAAGTGTCTAAGGCATTTGACTGTTAACCAGAAGGCCGTCAGTTCAATGTCACCATCCACACCTCAGAAGGAAGATTGGGCAATCTACTTCCATAGAGATACTGGCTTGGAAACCCAAGGAGGGATCATTTTGAGTCAGGACTGACTTGATGGCAGTGAATTTTTTTAAAGCTTTGGTATATTATGTTTTCATTCTTATTTGCTTCTAAGATTTTTTTTTCTCCACATTTTATTTCTTCTGTTTCCCAGTAGTTTTTAATTGAGGTTTTATTCTGTTTCTATGTATTTGTGTCCCGCCCCCCCCATCCTCCTATTCTATGTCTAATTTTATAGCATTGTGATTGGAGATATTTTTTGTAGAATCTTGATATTTTTGAATGTATTGAGGCTTTTTTTTTTTTTTTTTCTGGCCTAACATACAGTCTGTTCTGAAAAATGGATCAGGTGCACTGGTAAAGAATGTGTATTTTGTGTTTGTCAAGTGGCTTCTTCTATATATGACTCAAAGTTCAAGTTTGTTGATTATGTTGTTGAGATCTTTTCTTTGTTGAATTTCTTTCAAGTTCTATCCTTTATTGAAAGTGCTGTGTTAAAGTCTACTACTAGTATGGTGGAGTTGTCTTTCTCTTTTCAGTTTTGTATGTTTGATTTATATATTTTTGGCTTTCTCATTGGATGCACAGATACCAATAAATCTTGGCTAATTGATACTTTGTTGTTGTTATTTGCCATCAAGTCGGCCCCGACTCCTAGCGACCCCTCCTTGGGTTTCTGAGGCAGTTATCACTATGGAAGTAGGAATGCCCAACCTTCCTTCCGAGGAGTGGCTGGTGGGTTTGGACCACCAGCCTCCTGGTTAGCAGTCAAATGCCTTAGGCACTATTCTACCAGAGCTCCCAATGATACTTTAATCATTATATAAGTCCTTCTTTGTCTCATGGTGTTTTTTGTATTAAATTCAATTTGATTAGAAGTTAATATTGCCAATCCTGCTCTTTTACAGTTGCCATTTGCTTGATACATCTTTTTCCAACCTTTGATTTTAAGTTTATTTTTGCTTTGTTTCTAAAGTGTGTCTCTTGTAGGCAGCATATTGATGGGTTTTGTTTTCTTATCCAATCTGCAACTCTCCATCTCTTGAGTGAACATTTAATCCATTAACATTCAGTGTAATTACTGACAAGTATGAATTGGTTGCTGTCATTGTGTTATGTGTTTTTTCATGGTGTCCCTCGTTTATTTCTTCCATATTATTTTCTGTGCTGAGCTCATTATGTTTATGAATCATGTTATCATGTCTTTGTTGGTGTTGTTTTAGTACTTGCTAAATATTTGTGTTTGTCCTCTTTTTTATTGTGATGTGAAAGTTTATTATTTTTCTTTGAGGTTACCTGTTTTTAATCATTTTTTTTTCCCCTGACATTAGAACTGTCCATTCTATCTTGCAACTCTCTTGACTTCCTCATCATTTAGAAGTTCTGAAACTACACAGTATTTTCCCTCTTTTTGGTTTATAGTTGTCCTCACTTGCCAATTGATGTCTCTGGTTCCCTGTTTACAATCTTGTAAGCTAATTTTTTCTCTTTCAGGGTTTTATATATAACATCCCATTGTCTTCTTGCTTGCATTGTTTCTGCTGAGAAATCAGAGCTTATTCTTACTGGTTGTCCTTTGTAAGTAACTTTTTGTTTTTCCCATGGTGCTTTCAGGATTCTGCCTTTCTTATGGGTTTTGATGATTTTGATGATGATATGTCTTGGTTATTTTCTTTTGAGGTCTATCCTCTTTGGGATTTGTTGAACTTCCTGAATAGATATATTCTCATCTTTCATCGTATCAGGGAAGTTCTCCTCCAACAAATCTTGGTTTTATCTTTCTCTTCCTGTTCTGAAATTCCATTGACACTTAGGTTATTCCTTTTGATGGTATCCCACATGAATCTTAGGCTTTCTTCATTTTGTTTTGAACTCTTTTCTGATTGATCCCTTTCCAAAGAAGTATTCAGGTATTTATCTTCAATCTCATTACTTCTGTCTTCCATTGCATCAATTCTACTCATTTACTCTTTTAATGTGTTATCTGTTTCTGACAATTTAGCATTAATCTTCTGGATTTCTATCTGTAGATTTAGAATCATTTCTAATTTTTCATTTATTTTGCCATTTTGTTCTTGCATTTTTTTTCCAAAATTCATCTAGGGTTTTTTCTGTTTTCTTTGGTCTGTCTCTCAATCCTTTGAAGATACCTAAATATAATTCTTTTGAATTCCTTATCAGAAAGTTCCAATGCTGCTTCTTCCTCAGAGATTTGTTCAGGGTCTGTATCTTGCTCCCTTTTTTCTACCACTTTATCTTGTTTTTCTGTGTGGAGTGTGATGGTCTGTTGTCTCTGGGAGATTGTGGTGTTATTGTATTTAGATCTCTGTGAACTGTTTGTGAAGAGCACCCAAGGATGAGTCAGGCTCTTCTTGGTGGTTGTTTATTGTTGGTCCATTAGTGGAGAAGGAAGTGGTGGCTCTCACTCAGTAAAAGAAGCTGCAGGAATTGTGGATGTAATTGTGTTGTATGGGGATTGCTGTTGTCTTCCATGCCATTAGACTAAAATAATAATTTATTAACCATCAAAAACTTAAAAGCACATGGACAAAATATACACTGGGAACAGTTACCAAAAAAAGGAGGGATGGGAGAAGAGAAAAAAAATGAAAGAAAGAAGAAAAAAAAAAAAAAAAACACTGTAGTATCTGAGGAGAAGGCAACAAGAGAAAAAAGGTATAGAAGGAGAATAATGAAAAAATGGGAAAAAAATGCAAAAAAAGAAAAACAAGGAATGGAGTTAACCATGAGGAAGAAGAAAAAAATGCAACCAGGAACAGGGAAAAGAAAAAAGCTGAAAACTAGAACCTGGGAGGGAAAGAATAATAGTAATAGTAATAATAGTAAATAATAATAGTAAAAATGACCAAAGTAATAATAATGCTAATAGTTTTAAAACAGACAAATACAAACAAACTAAAAAACACAAAATAGAAAAAAGTGGTGCAGGGCAACCAGGTTCTGGCCAAGCACACAGACTAGGATGGAATTCCTGCCAGCCCAGAAAGTGGATCGGAGTGAGGGATGGTTGCACCTCCATTCACCAAGAGGGTATGGGGTATAAGAGTAATATTTCCAGTCATCTGGGTCTGGAATGTTCTTGGGGTTCCTGGTAAGTGGAGTCTGTTTTAAGCCCCTGGATTCTGGGAGAATGCTGTTGCTTTAAATATCCAAAATGCTCAAGCCACTTGTAAGCATTCAAAATAGGTGTGCCCTCTGGACAGAGAAAAGTCCACAGCTCAACCTGCCTTCCTCTTTGCCGCTTCCCCTTTTATTCCCCAGCCACCAGAGCAGTCCTCCATGCAGTCCTTGGCTAGCAGGGCAGATTTTTAGTTTAATTCTTAGGTCCTACCACCACTCAGCAATATCCAAGCTGTCTGTGCTGTCAGGATCTCTGCCAGACTACAGCTCCGTATGTCTCTTTTTTGGTGTTTCCATGCAAATTTTTCTCCTTGTTGGAGTTTAGTCCACTTCTATATCCTTCCCTTCAAGGCTCCGGGATCCAGGATTATCTTCTTTAGCTGTGTTAACTGGTTTCCCTTGTCTCCATTGAAGAGGGTCTGTGCAGTCTTTCTGCATATTCCACCATCTTACCAGAACTCTTAAAATTTCTCGTAATGTTAAGATTTTAGGCTTCAATCAAAAGAACACATAAGAGCCTTGAAAACACCTTGAGAGTCTTTCTCCTTGGGAAGATTTATGCATTTAGGTAAATAATTCTTGGCTGAAAAATTTTCTTTTTTCAGGGTTTTATATATACCTTCCCATTTCCTTCTCACTTGCATGGATTCTGCTGACAAATCAGAGCTTATTCCCATTGGTTGTCCTTTGTACGTAACTTTTCATTATTCCCATAATATGTCTTGATTTTCTTTTAAGGTCTCTCCTGATTGGGGTTTGTTGGATTTGCTGAATGAATATATTCTTATCTTTCACCATATCAGGAAAGTTTTCTTCCAACAAATCTTGGATAATTTTCTCAGTGGTTTTATTTTCCTTTTCCTGTTTGGGAATTCCAATGACATGTAGGCTATTCCTTTTGATGGAATAACGACATGAACCTTATGCTTTCTTCGTTCTGTTTTGATCTTTTTTTTCTGATTGATCCCTTTTCAAGGAAGCATTCTAGTATTTGTCTTCAATCTCATTAATTCTGTCTTCCATTGCATCAATTCTACTCCTTTGCCTTTTCAATGTGTTATATATTTCTGTCAATTTAGTAATAATCTTCTGGATTTCTATCTGTAGATTTAGAATCATTTCTAATTTTTCATTTTGTTCCTGTATTTTCTTCCAAAATATTTCTAAGGTTTTGACTGTTTTTTCTTTAATTTTTTTAGTGTTTTCGTTGTTCTGTGTTTCAATGCTTTAAAGATACCTAAATATAACTTTTTTGAATTCCTTATCAGGGAGTTCCGATGCTCCTTTTTCCTCAGGGATATATTCTAGTTCTGTATCCTGCTCCTTTGTTTCTACCACTTTTTCTTGCTTCTTTGTGTAGACTGTGATGGTTGTTGTCTCTGAGACATTATGACAATGTTGTATTTAGATCTCTGTTAACTGTGAAGGCCAGCTAAGTGTGAGTCAGGCTGTACTTTGTGATTGTTTATTGTTGGTCTTTCCAGTTGGGGTCTGGAACGTCCTTATGGTTCTCAGCAAGTGGAGCCTGTTAAGTCCCTGAAATCTGGGAGAACATTGTCATAGTAAATATCCAAAATGGTCAAACTGCTTGTAAAAATTCATAATGGCTGCACCCTCCAGACAGGCAGAATTCCATAGCTCATTCCTCGTCACTACTTCTCCTTTTTTCACCAACCACCTGTGCAGTCCTCCATGCAGTCCCTGGCTAGCAAAGCTGATTTTTAGGTTAATTCTTATGTCCTAATACCACACAACAATATCCACACTGTCTGTACAGTCAAGATCAGTGCCAGACCGCAGTTCTGTATGTCTCCTCTTTTGGTGTTTTCATGCAAATTCTTCTACTAGTTGGAGTTTAGTTCAATTCTATATCTTTCCCTTCAAAGCTAAGGGGTCCAGGATTATCTTCTGTATCTGTGTTAATTGGTTCCCCTTTTTTTTGTTGAAGAGGGTCTGTGCAGTCTTTCTTCCTATTCTGCCATCTTACCAGAACTCCAGTTAGTTGTATTTTTAACAAACAATTTTTGAAATTTTATATTCCCACAAATAATATATGAGAGTTTTAGTAACTCCACAAATGAACATCATTTGGACAGTATATTTGATTTAGTCATTTGAGGAAGTACAGTGTGGTATGTCATGGTAGTTTTATAATGCATTTTCTTCTCCTCCTCCTCCTTCTTCTTCTTCTTCTTCTTCTTCTTGTGATTTGAGTCAAATTTTTCAGAGCAAATTAGTTTTTACAGTCAACTGTTCATACACATTTTTTACATGACATTGAATGCAGTCCTTACAATGTAACAGCACTCTTCCCACTTCCTCTTCGTGTTTATCATTTCCATTCATCCCCCTTTCTTATTCATTCCTGCCTTCTGAGTTTATCCCTGGGCAAATACAACCCTTTTGATCCCCTATGATTGATTGTTCTAAGGAATTCATACCCCCCTTTTGTTACTATTCACCCCATAACCAAAAAACAAAACCCACTGCCATCAAGTCAATTCTAACTCATAGGGACCCCTGTTGGGATTACAAAGCAGTAAATCTTTATGGAGGTAGATTGCTTGGTCTTCTTTCCACATAGAGTGTGTTGGATTTGAACCCCCAAACTTTTGCTTAGCTGTCAAATGTCATAGGCACTGATCCACCAGAACTCCTTATTCTCTTCATAGGCCTGTCTATATTTTGGCTGAAAGTTGAACCATGTGGATGAATTCAATTCTAGGCTTCAAGCATGAGTAAGAGCCATAGTTTTGGTGGTTCAACTAGTCTCTATTAGACCAATAAGCCTAGCGTTCCATGATTTTGAGTTTTGTTCCACATTTTACTCCCACTCTGTGAAGATCTTCTATTGTGATTTCTTTCAGAGTGGTCAGCAATGCTAACTGGACACCATCTAGTTCTTTTAGTCTCAAGGTCATGGATGCTGAGGTTCACAGAGTTCACTACTCCCTTGAAATAATAGTTTCCATGAGCCTTTGATTTTTTCACTATTCTTTACTCCAGATAAGGAGAAACCAACAGTTGCAACTTAGATGGCCACTTACAGCTTTGAAGACAACACTTGCTATTAACCAAAGTAGGATGTATAACATTATCTTTGTGGGCTATGTTATGCCAATTGACCTTGATGTCTGCAGGCCCAGTGACTTATTCCCATATGTTTTTTTTTTTTTTTGGTGTTGTTGTTGTTGTTGTTGTTATGACAAAGAAGATTTTATAAACTTGCCCTTTGTTTGCTATTCTGTGTACATGGATATATTTACAACACATACAAATATGTATGTAGAAATATTCTTTGCTAAATCTATATATGCTCATGATATAGTCTCCCTTACCTACTGATATCTGTTCATCTTGCCTGTCTACCTACATATCCACCTGCAGGTTAATATTTGTTATTACAGTTAATGCAGGACTATGTACATAATAGTATTTACCTTTGCTGTCTGTAACTCTTGTGCAGCTCTCCATATTTTTCTTTTCCTCAACAATATTGTGCTAGTCACCCCTTTTTTTATATAACCTTTCTCCTGACCCAAATTAATACATATCTCTTATCTAGTTAGCAACTTTCCCTACTCTCCCCGCCCACACATGGTAACCATCAAAGAATGATTCTATCCGTGGGTAAACTTTTTCTTGACTTTTAGAAGGTAGACTCATACAGTATTTGTGCATTTGTGATAGACTCATTTCACTCAGAATAAAGTCCACCTGGTTGATCCATGTTAAGAAATATATTTCATGGATTCTTCATTATTCTTTAATATTGTATAGTATTTAATTATGTGTATGTACCATAGTTTGTTTATCCATTCATTAATTGATTTTGTTTCCATCTCTTTGTTATTGCAAATAATATTGCAATGAATGTGAGCATGTATATATCTGTGTCCTGATTCTTATTTCTTTAGGATTATGTACCTCATGGTGGGATTGCTGGATCATACAGTATTTCTATTTCCAACTTTTAAGGAAGAGCCATACTGTTTCCACAGTGGTTGCACCATTTTACAGTCCCATCAGTTGTGTTGTTGTTGTTGTTGTTATGTGCCGTCGAGTCGGCCCCGACTCATAGCGACCCCTCCTTGGGTTTCCGAGGCAGTTATCACTACGGAAGTAGGATTGCCCAACCTTCCTTCCGAGGAGTGGCTGGTGGGTTTGAACCGCCAGCCGTCTGGTTAGCAGGCAAGTGTCTTAGCCACTATGCTACCAGAGCTCCCATCAGTTGTGTATGAGGGTTTCATTCTCTCATCACCTTTCTCAGCATTTATTGCTTTCTACCTTACTGAACTTTGCTATTATTGCTATTTTGATATTTCATTGTTATTTTGATTTGCATCATAAGGCATCTGTCTGCTAACCAGAAGGCTGGTAGTTCAAACCCACCAGCCACTCCTTGGAAGGAAATTTGGGCACTCCATTTCCATAGTGATACCATTTTGGAAATCCAAGGAGGGTTTGCTATGAGTTGGGACTGACACGACAGCAGTGAGTTTGATTTTTGGTTAATGGCTAATGATTATGAGCATTTCTTCATGTGTTTATCATGTGCCTGAATGTCTTCTTCAGTAAAGTGTCTGTTCATGTCTTCTGTCCATTTTTTTAACTGGATTGTTTGGCTTTTTGTTGTTAAGGTTTTAAAGTTTTCTCTAAATTTTATAAATATATCCCAATAGTGTTGCCAACCCAGCAGCCACTCCTTGGAAGGAAGGTTGAACAATCTATTTCCATAGTGATACTGCCTTGGAAACCCAAGGAGGGGTTGCTATGAGTCAGATCCAACTCCATGGCAGTGGTTGCATTTATTGTTGACAAATATTTTTTCTCAATCTTTAACTTCTCTTTTGCCCTTTTGGAGAAGTTTTTGATGTACTTAAAGATATAAATTTTAGAAAGTCTCAGTTGTCTAGATTCTTCTCTGTTGTTTGGATATTTTCCTTATGTTTTATACTTTATTTGTGCCATAAGCGAGGGTGTTAAGTTTATCCCTATTTTTACTTTGATGATCTTTACAGTTCTAAGATTTACATTTAGGTCTTTATCCATCTTGAGTTAGTTTTTACATATAATGTGAGATATGGATCTTGTTTCATTTTTTCTTCAAATAGATATCCAGTTTTGCCAGCACCATTTGTAAAGGAAACTGTCTTTTCCCCATTTAATGGATTTTGTCTCTGTAAAAGACAAGTTGTCCACAGGTGAATGGATTAACTTCTGAGTTCTCAATTCTTTTCTGTTGGTCTATGTGTCCGTTGTACCAATAACAGTCTGTTTTGACTACCATGACAGTATAGTAGATTTTGAAATTGGGGAGTGTGAGACCTCCTACTTTTTTTTTTTTTTTTTTTTCTCCTTCAGTAGTGCTTTGCTTACCTCAGGTCTCTTTCCTTTCCATATAAATTTAGTGTTTGGTATATCAGCTTCCTTAAAGAATGTTGATGAAGAGTTCTGGTAAGATGGCAGGATAGGCAGGCAAACTACAGAGACCCTTTTCAACAAAGAAAAGGGGAACTAATTACACAGATACAGAAGAAAATCCTGGAGCCCTGAGCTTTGAAAGGAAGGTTACATTAATGGACTAAACTCCAACTATTAGAAGAGCCTGCATGAAAACTCCAAAAAAGGAGACATACAGAGCTGTGGTCTGTCAGCAATCCTAATAGTATGGATATTGCCAAGTGGTGTTAGGACCTAAGAAATAGCCTAAATATTGGCCTTGCCAGCCAAGGGCTGCATGGAGGACTGCACTAGTGGATGGTGAATATAAGAGGAAACAGCAAAGAAGGAGAAAGGCTAAGCTGCAGACTTTTGGCTGTACAGAGGGCGCAGTCATTTGAAGGTTTACAAGTGATTTGACCATTTTGGATATTTAAAGCAACAGTGTTCTCTAAGATTCCAGGCACATAAGAATGGGCTCCACTTCCCAGGGACCACGAGGACATTCCAAACATGAAGGACAGGAAAGGTGTGATATTCCCCTTGTAATTCTTATACCACATACACTCTTGGTGAATGAAGGTGCAGCCATCCTTCATTCCCACCCACCTTCTGGGTTGGCAGGAATTCCATCCTAAGTCTGTGTTCTCTGATAGGTGCCCTGTCCTGCCCTGCCCAGATTTTCTTTCTTTTCATTAGTGTTTCTTTTTTATTGTTTTTAAATTATTATTATTATTGTCCTTTTTATAATTATTCATTCTTTTCCCTTCCCAGAATCTAGTTTTCAGGTTTTTCTCTCTTCCCTGTTCATTGGTCCCCATCTTTTTCTTTCTTGTGATTCTCCCAATTCCTTGTTTTTCTTTTTGCATTTTTCCCATTTTTTTCTTTATTATTCTCCTACCCCACCTCTTTTCTCTTATTTTCCCCTCCCCAATATTGCAGTAACATTTTTTTGTTATTTTTTTTCCCTTCTTCTATGCATGTTTCTACTAGTTTTTTAAACTATTTCTTTAAATATTTTCTCTAATGTACTGCCTTACCTCTTTTTTTTTCTTTTTCTCTCTTGTTGGTAATTGTTCCTGTGTGCTTATGCACTGTGTGTTTTGTCCATTTGCTTTTAATTTTTGATGGATTTCCAATTGTTGTTTTTCTCTGAGTGGGAGACAGAAATGTACCCATATGGCACAATCACACCTGCACCTTCTGCAGCTCCACTTATTGAAAGCCACCACCTCCTTCTACAAAAACAGGTCAACAATACATAACTACTAATAAGAGCCTGACTCATCCTTTACTGCTCTGCGAAAAAGTTAACAGAGGTCTGTGCAGCTACCATCATTCTCTACCACACCCACCAGGGAAAAGGCAGTAAGGCATAAATATTGCCAACTAGCAAATAGAGGTGTACAGTACCCAGCTCACTCAGATAAGCAAAAAAAAAAAAAAAAAAATTCTTGGGAAAATCACTCTAACATACAATCATCAATTGCATATAAAAACAACAAACTCACAACTTTTTCAGAGACAACAGACCACCAGAATCCACACAAAAAAAAAACAAGACAAAGATATAGGAACAAGAGAGCCAGATACAGACCCAGAACACATCCCTGAGGAAGAAGTAACATTGGGACTCTTGATAAACAATTGAAAAGAATTATCCTTAGGTACCTTCAAAACATTGAGAGAGAGATCAAGGAAAACACTGACAAAATTAAGGAAAACACAGACAAAAACCCAGAAAAATTTCAGAATAAAATGACATAATAAGTGAAAAATTAGAAATGATACAAAATCTGCAGATAGAAATACAGATGAGTAATACTAACTTTTTAGAAACAGACAACATATTGAAAGAGCAAAGGAGTAGAATCAAGTCAAGGGATGACAGAATTAATGAGATTGAAAACAAATCCCTGAATACTTCTTTGAAAAGGGATCAATCAGAAAAAAAGATCAAAATAAAGTGAAGAACACCTAAGATTCATGTGGGATACCATCAAAAGGAATAATCAACATGTAATCAGAATTCCAGAACAGGAAGAGAAAAAGAAAACTACTGGGGAAATTGTCCAAGATTTGTTGGAAGAGAACTTCCCAGATATGATGAAAGATGAGAATACATCCATTCAGGAAGTCCAATGAACCCCAAACAAGATAGACCCCAAAAGAAAATCACCAAGACATATCATCAGCACACTCACCAAAACCAAAGAGAAAGAAATAATTCTGAAAGCAGCACAAGAAAAACAAAACGTTACCTACAAAGAGCAACCAATAAGACTAAGTTCTAATTTCTCAGCAGAAACCACACAGACAAGAAGAAAATGGGATGGTAAAAATAAAACCCTAAAAGAGAAAAATTTCCAAACAAGAATTGTATACCCAACAAAATTGTCCCTTAAATGTTACAGTGAAGTTAGATTTCCAGATAAGCAGTAATTAAGAGAATTTATTAAAACCAGACCATCCTTAGGAGAGATACTAAAGAGAGTCCTTTCAAAAGAGAACCAATAATAGCAAACAACAACTGACAATTAATACACAAGATGACAAAACCCAGAAACAAACACAACTATGGAAGTATCCAAAGTAAAATAAGCTTACAAGATTGTAAAAATGGAACCAGAGGCATCAAGTGGCAAATGAGGACAACTGCAAAACAAAAAGAGGGAAAAAAAACAATGTAGTCACAGAAATTCTACATGGTGAGCAAGTCAAGAGTGCTACAAGGTTGAGTGGAATGTTCTAAACTCAGGGAGAAAATTGGAAATCACAGGATAAACTCAAAAAGAAAATAAATAAATAAATAAATAAGACAAACCTTCACATCACAATAAAAAAGAGGACAAGGACAAATACTTAACTAACACTAAAACAACAGCAATGAAGTAAATGATAACAGAATTCATGAACAAAAGGAGCTTAGCACAGAAAATTATATGGAACAAAAAACCTAAGAACACCACAAGAAAAAAAAAAAAAAAACATAACACTAACAGCAATGAATTCATACTAATTGATAATTACACTGAATAACAATGGATTAAATGTACCAATCAATAAATGGAGAGTTGCACACTAGAATAAGAAAACATAACCCATCAATATGCAGTCTACAAAAGACAAAATTTAGACAGAAAGACAAAAATAGACTAAAAATCAAAGGTTGAAAAAACGATTTATCCAACAAATGGCAACCAAAAAAGAGCAGGAGTGGAAATCTTAATTTCTGATAAAATTGACTGTTCTGGTTACCTAGTGGTGCTCTGACAGGAGTATACCACAAATGGGATGGCCTTAACAAACAGGAGTTTATTCTTACAATTCGAAGGCTTTAAGTCCATGTTCAAAATGCCAGGCTCTGGGGGCTGGGGAAAAGCCCCTCAACCTTGGGTTCCAGCTCTACCTCCTGCACCTGGTGCACTGAAGCTAGAGGCTTTTCTTCACTCAGCTGCTGGGTGCTGAGGCTGACAAACCCAAGGCTGACAAGTAAAAAGAAACAGTCCCAATGATATCAACCCAAGCAGCAGGTCATTACTTCAAGTTCATTGTACTTGGTCAAATTCATTGTACAAGGTCAGCAGAGCATTTCAGGCTGCTGAACAATGACATGGCTACATGCAGTGTCCAAGAGTGCCGTAAGCTAGAGACCATTCCCAAAGCTGCTACTTATATACAGGAAGCAGACCACATACTCAAAGCAGCTACTCAGCTGCTTGTGGTAGAACCTACCATAGAGATGATTGTCAGTCTCATCATGGGGAATAACTACCACCAGCTTCCAGCCACTCAAACAGGCCCAGCCAAGTCGACACACAAACATAACCACCACATTGACTTTAAAACAAATACCACCATAAGAGACAAAGAAGAACATTATATAATGATTAAAGGATAAATAGACCAAGAAGAGATAACCATAATAAATATCTATGGACCCAATGAAAGAGCCTCAAAATACATAAGTCAGACTTTAACAGAGTTGAAAAGACATATAGATGACTCCACAGTCATAGTGGGAGATTTTAATGTGTACCATTTTCAATGAAAGATAGAACAACTGGAGGAAAAAAAAAAAAAAAAACCTCAACAAACATGCAGAAGAGCTAAACAATACAATCCACCAACTTGAACTTATAGACATCTACAGAGCACTTCACTCAACAACAGCACAATATATATTCTTTTCCAGTGCACATGGAACATTTTCCACGATAGACTATATCATAAAGCAAGCCTTAATAAATTTAAAAACATTGAAATACTACAAAGCAACTTCTCATATCATAATGCGATCATATTAGAAATCAACAACAGGAAGATCAAGGAAAAAAGAGTAAACTAATGGAAATTGAACAACAACCTCCTTAAGAAAGACAGGGAAAGAGAAGAAATAAAAATTGAAATTCAAAAATTCCTTGAATCAAATGAGAATGAAAACACAGCACACCAAAATCTTTGGGACACAGCAAAAGCAGTGATCAAAGGACAATTTATAGCAATGAATACACACATCAAAAAGAAGAAAAAGCCAAAATCAACACTTAAAACCAACATTTCCAACAATTACTAAGAAAACAGCAAGGAAAGCCTACAGTCACCAGAGAAAGGAAATAATAAAGATTAAAGCAGAAATCAATGAAAGAGGAAATAGAAGAGCAATAGAAAAAATCAACAAGACCAGAAGTTGGTTTTTTGAAAAGATCAATAAAATTGACAAACTACTGGCAAATTTAACAAAGGAAAAGAGGGAGAGAATATAAGAAAAGAAATGGGTAACAATACAACAAAAGCAACTGAAATAAAAAGGATAATATCAGGGTACTGTGAAGAACTGTACTCCAACAAATTTGAAAATCTGGAAGAAATGGGCATATTTCTAGAAACACACCACTTATCTAAACTAACATAGACTGATGTGGAAAAGTTGAGCAGATCCATAACAAATAAGAAATTGAACAGGTCATCAAAAATTTACCAACTAAAAAAGTCCTGGCCCAAACAGTTTCACTGAATAATTCTACCAAGCATTCAGAGAACTGACACTGTTCTTACTCAAATTATTCCAAAACATAGAAAAGGATGGAATCCTCCCTAATTCATTTTATGAAGCAAGCATGACCTTGTTACCAAAACCAGGTAAGAAATCACTCAAAAGGACATCTACAGACCAATATGCCTCATGACTATAGATGCAAAAATCTTCAACAAAATCCTAGTCAATAGACTCTAACAACATATCAAGAAAATCTTTCATTATGACTGAGTGGGGTTTATATCAGGTATGCAAGGATATTCAACATTAGAAAAAATAAATGTCATCTACCACTTAAATAAAACAAAGGAGAAGAGCCACATGATCATATCAATTGATGCAGAAAAGGCATTTGATCAAATCCAATAACCATTCCTGATCAAAACTCTCAGCAAAACAGGAATAGAAGGGCCATTCCTCACATAATGAAGGGCATCTATACAAAACCAACAGCCAACAGTATACTCAATGGAGAGAGACTGAAACCATTCCTCTTGTAAAAAGGACCCAGAAAAGGATGCACCACTTCTATTCCATATTGTACTGGAAGTCCTAGACAGAGCCATAAGGCAAGAAAAGGAAATCAAAGGCATCCAAATTGGTGAGGAAGTAGAAAACTATTCCTGTTTGCTGATGATATGATCCTATACCTACAAAATCCAAGAGACTCAGTCAAAAATCTGCTGGAACTAATTGAAAGATTTAGCATCATGACAGGACACAAGATCAACAAGCAAAAATCAGTTGGATACCTCTACACCAGAAAAGAGATTGCTCAAAAATAAATAAGGATATCAATACCATTTACAATAACTACCAAAAAATAAAACACTTGGGAATAAATCTTACCAGGGACACAAAAGACCTCTATAAAGAAAACTATAAAAAACTATTTCAAGAAACCATAAGAGATCTACATAAATGGAAGAACATCCCATGCTCATGGATAGGAAGATTGAACACTGTGAAAATGTCTATTCTACCCAAAGCCATCTATACATTCAATGCAATCCCAATCAGATCCCATCAACAATTTTTAAAGATATGGAAAAACCAGTCACTAAGTTTATATGGAAAAAGAAGAGACTTCAGATAACCAAAGCATTATTGAACAATAAGAACAAAGTAGGAGGTCTCACACTGCCAGATCTCAAAACCTACTATACAGCCACAGTAGTCAAAACTGCATTATATTGGTACAAAGAGAAACACATAGACCAATGGAATAGATTTGAGAACCTAGAAATAGATCCATCAACTTATGGTCAGCTGATTTTGACAAAGGGCCAAAATCCATTAAATTGGGAAGAGAATATCTGTTTAACAAATGGTGCTAGCAGTAGTGGATAATCCTTTGCAGAAAAATGAAAAAAGTCCTGTTCCTCACAACATACACAAAACTAACTCCAGATGGATCAAAGACTTAAAGGAGAAACCTAAAACTATAAAGTTCCTCAAGGAAAAACTAGGGGCAAATTTAGGGGCCACTCCTCAGAAGGAAGATGAGGCAATCTACTTCCACAGTGATACTGCCTCAGAAACCCAAGGAGGGGTCGCTATGAGTTGGGTCTGACTCGACGGCACATAACAACAACAACAATAATATATAGCACAGTGCTTAAGGCTTTTGACTACTAACTAGAATGCTGGCAGTTCAAACCCACCAGCCACTTCTCAGAAAGAAGGTTGGGCAATCTAATTCTGTAGTGATACAGTATTGGAAACTCAGAGGGGTCACTATGAGTTGAGTCTGACTCGATGGCATTGAGTTAATATATGGCATAAATAAGCTATCAAGCATAACCCAAAATGCACATACAGCAGAAGAGAAACTAGATGAATGGGGCATTCTAAAAATTAAAGTGTTATGTGCTTCCAAAGATTTCTCCAGAAGAGTCAAAAGAGAACCTACAGATTGGGAAAATATATTTGGCAATGACATATTTGACAAAGGACTTATCTGTAGAATTTATTGAGAACACCACCACTTCACCAACAAAAAGACAACTAATCCAATTTAAAAATGGGCAGAAGACATGGACAGACACTTCACCAAAGAGGATATTCAGGGGGCCAACAAACACATGAAGAAATGTTCATGATCATTAGCTATTAAAGAGATATAAATCAGCACTAGTAGCAAAGTTCAACAAGATAGAAAACAACTAATGCTGGTAGGGATATAGAGAGATTGGAGCTCTCATACACTGCTGGTAGAACTGTCAAATGCTACAACCACTGTGGAAAGCAGTATGGCAATTCCTTACATAGTGGGACTTAGAAATACCATTTGATCCAGGTTTTCCATTACTAGGTTTATATCCTAAAGAAATGAGAGCCAGGAGAAGAAGAGATATATGCACACCCACGTTCATCATGGAACTATTTACAATAACAAAAAAAATGGAAATAAATTAGATGCCCATCAACAGAAGAATGGATAAGCAGACTATGGCAAATACACACAATAGAATACTATGAAACCCTAAAAACTAACATAGAATCTGCAAAACACCACATAGCATGGATGGACTTGGAGGACAATTGTGCTGAGTGAAATAAGTCAATCACAGAAGGACAAATATTGTATTAGTCCATTATTGTTAAAAGTCAAGGAAAGGTTTATATATGGAAAGACATTATCATTATTGATTACCAGGGATGTAGGGGAGGGGAGAGGACACTGTGAGATAGGTAGAGATAAATATTGATTTGGGTGAAGGGAAGGGCAATATACCAAATGTGAGTGATCAACACAGTGGCGGTGAGGAATAGGAAGACATAGAGAGGTGCATGGGAGGTACAGACAACAAAGATGAATCCTTTTGCATCTACAGTACTGCATTGTCAGTGATGACAAACATTGATCTAAGGGTGGATAAATGGGTAGACAGGTTGAACTATCAGGTATGGTCATGACCATGTATAGGATTGGCATACAATGTTTCTACAAATGTTTTTGTATGTTGTGTAAGAATTTCTATGTATATAGTAGAGCTGACAAGAGACAAGGTCATCCATTGTTACTTGTTTGCCACAGCCAACTACCCAGAGAGAGCAAGTAGTTGGACCTTTGAACTCTGGATCATGATCACTGGGGACATCAAGCTAATTTGGCATACCATACTCACAAAAATATTGTTCCACCTCCTACTTTGGTGAGTAGTGATTGGGATCTTAAAAGCTTGCAAGAGAACATCTAGATGCAGTGATGGTTCTCTCCACATCTAGAGCAAAGAAGAATGAAGAAAACCAAAGACACTTGGAAATAATTAGTCCAAGGGACTGGTACACCATGAAATCCTCAGCCTATACAACTATGAGAGCAGAAGATCTAGATGGTGCCTGGCTACCACTGTCAACCATTTGGAGGGGTATCAATGTAGGAAATCCTGTATAGAGTGGGTGAACAATGTGGAGCAAAACTCAAAATCATTAAAAAAAAAATACCAGGTTTGCTGGTCTGATAAAGCCTGGTGTAACCCTTGAGGCTATGGTCCCTAGCTGCCCTTCAGGTCTGGAATTGAACCCACACCTACGGCTTCCAGCCAAATAAAAGACAGGCATATGAGCTGAACATTTACATTAGGTGGATAGACTCCTTGGAGAGATCAATCATGGTGGTATAGAAGGGCTATGTATGCACAGGGAGACAGCTTGTGGGGTGGGGCAGGAGTGCATGGGAGGGGGTGACACAGGGAATAACTAGGTGGCTATGGGGAGGAAGTGGGAAGAGAGCTGTTGCATTGTGGGAGATTACAGACAATGTTATGAGACAAAATGTATGTAAACTCCTGTATGGAAAATGAATTTGCTCTGTAAACTTTCACCCAAATCTATCTATCTCTCTATATATATTATGAACAAAAAAAAAAAAAAAAAACACTCAAGTTCAGCAGGAAAATGGCTAGCTGATAAAGGAAGTCTTGGCTAAATGCAAGACCCAATTGTGTAAAAATCTAGAGCCCTTTTCCAAAACTTCTTATATATTGGAAGCAGAGTCTAATATACTGCTCACAAAAGATTCCACCATGGAGTTGATTACCAGTCTCATCATGGGGAACACCTACATCCAGCTGCCCAGCCACTCAAAAACAGATACCACCAACTTGACACACAACCTTACCACCCCTTGTCAACTTGGCACCAGTACAGTTCTCCTTCATTAAAAAAAAAAAAAAAAAAACCTCAAAACTCACTTCCATTGAGTTACATCCGACTCATAGCGACCCCTCCTTGGGTTTCTGAGGCAGTATCACTATGAAAGTAGATTACCCAATCTTCCTTCTGAGGAGTGGATGGTGGATTTGAAAGGCCAGCCTTCAGGTTAGCAGTCAAATGCCTTAGGCACTATGCCACCAGAACTCCTTCATCAAATAGCCTGAATATCCTAGTCCATCTGAGTGTTGACCTCACCCTCTTGGCCTAACAGGCCCTGTTCCTCTGCCCCTTTGGTATGGAGGTCTTCCGCATCACTTTTGGACAGTGGATATGGCCCCATCCCACTGGTCCTAATGTACAGCAGCCCTACATTCAAGAACCAACTTGGTGAAGATCCGACTCTTTGATATCTAGGAGGTTGTGGTGGTTCCATTCCCAGAAGCCATAGTCCTACACTTTGAGGCTGTTGCAGTTCTGCTTCCCATTTCATTGGCATTAATTAGCTTCTGCCAATTAAAGCCAAAACTTAACCCACTCCACCAGGAACATTCCTACCCAAAGGCACTCAGGTGCCTGCTCCATGGGCCAGCTTTCTACTCCATCTTATGCCAGTCTTTTCTATCAATTAATGCCCAAAGGCAACCCACTCTGCCAGGAAGCCTCCTGCCAAAGGCATTCAGCTTTCCCCTATATGGGGTGATAAGCCTGTTAGTTGATTCACACCAGTCTCTCGACTCAGTTGTCACCATTTCTCTACTGGTCTTTCTGCCAGTCTCAGAACAGGGATCTCGGGTCAAAGATGCACACTACTTCTGTTTCTACAATTTTAGGTATCTGTCCAAGCAGCAACCCACTCTCCTGGTAAAAAATTCTATTCTGGCCCTCTGTTCTGCTTGTCCCTCTCTAATAGAAATACCACAAGTGAATGTGACTTTAACAAACAAGGATTTATTCTCTTACAGTTTAGGAGACTAGAAGTCTGAGTTCAAAATGCCAGCTCTAGGAGCTGGGTGAAGACCCTTAACCTTGGGCTTCAGCTCTGCCTCTTCCTTCCGGCCCAGTGGAGCTGTATGTTTCTCTTGACTCCTGCAGCTGCTAGATGCTGACGCTGACAAACACAAGATCGACGAGTAAAAAGGCAAAGCCCAAAGATTATCACATAACACAACAGGCTACTAATTCAAGTCCAGAAACAGTCCTAAGATCAGCAGACAATATGGCAGGTTGCTGAATGAAGTCTCAGCTAAATGCAGGATCCAATCATGGCAAAAAATCTAGAAAACTTCCCCCAACATTTCTCAGTACATACTGGAAGCAGGTCACACCCCAAAGGGAGCTCCCTTTCCAATAATTAACATTTCACAGCAGATTCCACCATGGAGGTGATTACAATCTCATTTTGAGGAATAATTACATCCAGCTGTCAAGCTACTCATAACTACAGACCACCCAAGTTGGCACACAACCTTAACAACTACAGAGGGCATACTTGCCTTGTCCCTGTTCACAGAGTGCATTCTTTTTTTCTCTCTCCACTGAGAATAATGTTGGCCATTTGTTTTGCTTATAAACTGCTTATTATGTTGAGGAATTTCCCTTCTATTCCTATTTTGCTGAGATTTTTTTAATCAGGAATGGGTGTTGAATTTTAACCAATGTTTATTTTACATCAATTGATCATGTGGTTCTTTTCCATCCTTTTATTTGTATAGGGGATTATGTTATTTTTCTAATTTTGAACCACACCTGCATACCTGGTATAAATCCTACTTAGTCATGATGTATTATTTTTTTTTATATGATGTTGGCTTCTATCGGCTAGGATTTTGTTGAGGAATTCCGCATCTATATTCATGAGGAATGTTGTTGTTATGTGCAGTCAAGTCGGCCCCGGCTCATAGTGACCCCTCCTTGGGTTTCTGAGGTGGTATCACTATGGAAGTAGATTGTCCAACATTCCTTCCAAGGAATGGTTGGTGGGTTTGAACCACCAGCCTTCTGGTTAGCAGTCAAGTGCCTTAGGCTCTACGCCACCAGAGCTCCTATTCACGAGGAATACTGATCTGTAATTTTCCTTTTAAGTGGTGACTTTGCTTGGCTTTGGTAGCAAGGTCATGGTTGCTTCATACAGTGAATTAGGAAATATTTCATTCCTTTCTTTGTTCTGGGATAGTTTAAGAAGCATTAGTGTCAGCTGTTCTCTAAAAGTTTGGTAGAATTCACCAGTGAAGCAATTCATGCCAGGGCAATATTTTGTTGGAAATTTTTCTTTCTCCCTTTCTTTCTTTTTTTAATGACTTTTTCAATTTCTTCCTTTGTTATGAGTCAGTTCAAACTTCCTACCTCTATCTGTGTTAGTTTAGGTAGGTTGCTTGTTTCTAGAAATTTATCCATTTCTTTTAGGTTTTCAGATTTGTTGGAGTACAGTCCCTCATAGTATTCTGTTATTATTCTTTATATTTTGGTTTCTTCTACTGTGACATCACCCATTTAATTTCTTATTCGTATTATTTGCATTTTCTCTTTCTTTTCCTTAGCTAAATATACCACTAACTTATCAATTTTACTAATGTTTTCAAAGAACCAACTTCTAACCTTGTTTATTCTTTCTATTGCTTTTCTATTTTGTGTTCCATTTATGTCTGCTCTAATCTTTATCGTTTCCTTTCTTTTTGATACTACATTTTTTTTTCCCCTCCTACTTTTTTTCTAATTGTTGGTGGTGTTAGCTTAAGGTGCAATTGTGGTGATTTCTTCCCTTTTCATTTGTGGATCTATTGTTTTTAAGTAAACTGTGACCACTGCTTTGCCTATTTACCAAAGGTTTTGCTATGTTGTGTTTTCATTCTTATTTACATCTGACAATTTTTATTATTATTATTATTATTATTAAGATTTTATTTGTCCAGTTACAGGTTAGTTTTGAAGCAGGGTGTTATTAACTTTTTTGTATGTTTAATTTTTTTTTTTCTATGATCTTCCATTATTAATTTCTAATTTCATAGCATTATGATCCTAGAATTTGCTTTGTTCAATTCTATAAAATGCATTGAGGTTTCTTTTGTGGCCTAACACATAGTCTGCTTTGGAAAATGATACATGTAAACTGGAAAAGAAAGTGAATTGTGTTTTTTGGGGGGCAATGTTCTGTATATATATATGAGGGCAAGCTTTTTATTGTTTTTAATATCTTCTCTAGCTTTCTTGAATGTTTTTCCAGTTGTTCTGTCACTGAAAGTGGTATGTTAAAGTCCCCTACCACAGTTGTGGAACTCTCTATTTCTCTTTTCAATTCTGTTAATGTTTGATTTATGTATTTTGGGGCCCTTCTTTGGATGTGGAGATATTTTTTATGGTTATGTCTTCTTATTGGATTGACTCCTTAATTCTTATATAATGCTTTTCCTTGTACTGTATGCTCTGGTGGCATAGTGCCTAAGGCATTTAACTGCTAACCAGAAGGCTGGTAGTTCAAACTCACCAGCCACTCCTTGGAAGGAAGATTGGGCAATCTACTTCCGTAGAGATACCGCCTTGGAAACCTAAGGAGGGGTCGTTATGAGTCAGAATCGACTCAACGGCATTGAATTTTAGTCCCTTATGCTAGTACTCCCTTGAAGTGTATTTTA
>NW_006921591.1:26095662-26106532 GCF_000298275.1 Orycteropus afer afer
CTAAAGATAATTCTTTTGAATTCCTTATCAGAGATTTCCAATGCTGCTTCTTCCTCAGGGATGTGTTCTGGATCTGTATCCTGCTCCCTTGTTTCTGCCACTTTATCCTGCTTCTTTGTATGGACTGTGATGGTCTCTTGTTTCTGAGTCATAGTGACATTGTTGTATTTAGATCTCTGTTAACTGTTTATGAAGAGCAGCCAAGGGTGGTTCAGGCTTTTCTTGGTGGTTTTTTATCATTGTCCCACTGCCAGAGAAGGAGGAATTGGCTGTCGCTAAGTAAGTGAAGTCACAGGTGGTGTGGGTGTAATTGTGTCTTATTAGGATTGTTGTTGTCTCCCACTCAGTTAGACACAAATTACAATTGAATAACCATCAAAAAACTAAAAGTCCATGGATGAAAAGTACACCATGTAATCACACAGGACCAGTAACCAAAAAAAGAGAAAGGGAAAAAAAGAAGAAGAAACAAGCAAACCTGCAATATCTGGGAATAGGGCACTAAGAAGAAGAAAAAAAAAGTAGGGAAGGAGAGTAATAAATGCAGAAAAAATAGGAAGAATGTAAAAAGAAAAACAAGAAATGGGGTTAGTCACAAGAAAAAAAAGGGGGAAAAAAAAAAAAAAAAAAAAAACCTTAAATTGGGGGGGTGGGGCAGAATTTCAACCAGGCACAGGGAAAAGAAAAAATGCTATAAAGTAGGGCCTGGTAGGGGAAGATAAATAATAATAATAAAAAGGACAAAAAGTATTAATAATATTATTTGTTTTGAAACGGACAAATATAAGCAAACTAATCACCAGGAGAAAGAAAGCAAAAAAGAAAAAAATTGGTGGATGACTGAGTAGGGCACCCAGGCTCCGTCTCAGCACACAGAGTGTGATGGAGTTCCTGTGGGCCCAGAAGGTAGGTGGAAGTAGGGATGGCCACACCTCCATTCACCAAGGAGGTATAGGGTGTAGTAACAAGAAGAATGTCATATCTTTTCAGTCTTGCAGGCCCTGAGTGTCCTTGGGGTTACTGGAAAGCAAAACGTGTTCTTAAGCCCCAGAAATCTGCAAGAATGCTGTCTCTTTAAATATCCAAAATAGTCAAGCTGCTTTTTAAACCTTCAAAATGGCGGCCCCATCCGGACCTGTAAAAGTCCACAGCTCAGCCCACCTTTCTCTTCACCTTCTCTGCTTGTTCCCCAGCCACCATGCACAGTTCTCCTTGCAGTCCCTGGCTAGCAGGGTGATTTTTAGGTTAATTCTTAAGTCCTACCACCACAGGAATCTGCAAGAGCGCTGTCTCTTTAAATATCCAAAGTAGTCAAGCCTCTTTTTAAACCTACAAAATGGCGCCCTCCGGACCAGCAAAAGTCCACAACTCAGCCCACCTTTCTCTTCACCTTCTCCATTTGTTCCCCAGCCTCCCTGCACAGTCAGTGCAGTCCCTGGCTAGCAGGGTGATTTTTAGGTTAATTCTTAGGTCCTACCACCAGTCGGGAATCTCCAAGCTGCCTATTAGGGTCGCTCAGGGCGCTGTCAGACTGCAGCTCCATATGTCTCCTTTTTTTGGTATTTTCACTCAAATTCTTCTGCTAGTTGAGGTTTAGTCCACTTCTGTATACTTCCCTTCAAGGCTCAGGGGTCCAAGATTATCTTTTGTGTCTGTGTTAATCGGTTTCCCTTTTCTTTGTTGAAGATGGTCTGTGCAGTCCTTCTGCCTAGTCTGGCATCTTGTCAGAACTCCCCCACTTCTGCTCTTTTTTAGTTGCCATTTGGGTGATATGTATTTTTCCCTCCTTTAATTTTGAATTATTTTTGTATTTGTGTCTAAGGTGAGCCTTCTTTAGGCAGTGTATCAAAGATTCTGACTTTCTTATCCATTCTGTCACTCTCTTTCTCTTGACAGGTGCATTTAATCCATTCACATTCTGTATAATAAATAACATGTATGAATTTACTGCTATCATTATCTTGTCTTTTTTTATTATGATGTTGATTTATTTGTTCTGTACATTTTTCTATGCTGAGTTCATTTTGTTACTGGGTTTTCTTTACATTTTTGTCATTTTTGTTGATTTTGTGTTCATTAAGTCCATATGATTTTACTCTTTGTTTTGGATAGACAGTTTATTAATTTTCTTTGTGGTTACACTGTAATTAATTTTTATCTTTCTAAATTTGAAACAGTTTGTTTTATCATGATATTGCCCTAATGTCCTCTCTATTTGTAAGTTCTGTAATTATACCATTTACTCCTTTTTGTTTTGTTTGTTATCTTTTGCAGATTGATGGCTTTGGTTCTCTATTTTCAGGTTTGTAAGCTTATTTTAAATAGAGATTATTTTAAAAGATTTCTGATGGTGCAGTGCCTAAGGCATTTCATTGCTAACCAGAAGGTTGAAGGTTCAAACCCACCAGCCACCCCTGAAGGAAGATAGGATGATCTACTTCCATAAAGACTTACCACCTCAGAAATCCTATGGGGGTCGTTATGAATTGGAATCGATTCAATGGAAATGAATTTGTTTCTTTTGTTTTTAGCTTATCTTACTTTCAAGAATTCTTTTTCTTTGCTGGTTTTGGGGTGATGTTTTTATGTGTCTTAATTTCAGATGACTGTCTGCCACCATTCTTTCTATGTCTGAAGGACTCCCTTTATCATTTCTACTAAGGTTGATTTGGAAATATCCTAGTTTTGCCATCGAATGGAGGCAATTTTGTTGAATATATAATCCTTGGTTGACATTTTTATTTCCTTTTTCCTTTCCATGATTTATGTATATATCATCCATTGCCTTCTTGCCTGCATGGTTTCTGCTGAGAAATCAGAGTTTAGTTTTATTGGTTGCCCTTTGTAGTTAATATTTCTTTTTCCTGAGCTGCTCTCAAGAGTCTTTCTGTGTCTTTTGTTTTGGAAAGTTTGATTATACGTTTTGTTGTTGTTGTTGTTATGTGCTGTTGAGTCAGACACAACTCATAGCAACTTCTCCTTGGGTTTCCAAGGTGGTATCACTATGGAAGTAGATTGCCCAACCTTCCTTATGATATGTTTTGGTGGTTTTATTTTAGGGTCTGTCCTTTATTTTCCTTGAGCTTCTTGAATGAATATCTTTTTTGTCTTTCATGGTATAAGGGAAGTTTTGTTTTAGCAAATATTTTACAATTCTTTAATTTTTTATTTCCTCCTCTTTTCTGTAATTTTGACCAAACATAAATTTTTCCTCTTTAGAGTGTCTTACATAATCCTTAGGTTTCCTTTATTTTTCTTCATTCTTTTCTTCTGATTTCTCCTAATAAAAATTTATGTCAGGGGATTTGTCTTCTAATTTACCAATCCATTCTTCTATCGATTCTATTGATTCAATGTGTTATCTGTCTCCGTAATTTCAGTGTAGATCTTCTGGATTTCTAATTGTTTTTGTATGTTTTTTACTTTTCTATTTATTTTGTCATTTTGCTGTTCCTGAATTCTTTTAGGATATTGTCTGTATTTTCCTTAATTTGGTTTATGGTTTCCTTGAGCTCCTGGAAGTTCATTTATACATATCTTTTGAAATACTTTCAGGTAGTTCCATTACCTATTCCAAACTCAGGGAGGTTCCCTGGTTCTTTATTTTGTTCACTTGCTTGCACCATCTTTTTCTGTTCTTTATTTGATTTGAAGTTGTCTGTTGTCTCTGAAAATTTTTGGAGTTTGCAGTGGGGAGAAGTGTGTTTTTCTGATCATTAGATTGACAACACTGGGACACTTCCACCTTTCTTTTGGTGCATGGGGTAAGTGGTGGGAGTGGGGGCATGAGTCTCTGTATACTTTTAAAGTAGAGCAGTTATGGGCAGAGTGAGCAGGAATTGTGCATTGTCTGTCATTGTTCTAGTGGTATATGAGCATTTGGTGGCATTAGCCTTTTGTGGGGGTATGAAAAGTGGTAAGTGTGGTAGGTAGGGCTCACTAGTGGGAAAACACTATTCACTTCCCATCAGATGTTACACACATACACAAAAAGAAACACAAGAAAGTGAAAAGGGGACATGAAATAAAAGATAGGTAAGAATAAAGGGAGAAGAGGAAGAAAGAAAAATAAATAAAAAGGAAGAAAAATTAGAAAAACAAAAGGAAAAAAAATAATTAAAAAAGAATGGGTGGAGCAGCAATAGTCCCTTTCATGTGTGATTTGCAACCCCACCTGCTCTCAAAGGGGGCAGGAGTGTAATCTGTAGTTCTTGTGTGGATGCATCTCCAATACTGAAGGCCATAGGTCTACATTTTGTGTTCTGTTAGAGTGTGATTTGTCAATCACAGGGGTGCCAGGTACACAGAGCATGAAGGCACAAATGGGGTGTCCACATGGGGCACAGTGTACCAGGTGGTCATGGTGGAAGAAGAGAGCTGGGGAAAATTGAGAAAGGGGGATCAGGATGGGAGACAGCTCTTGCTGTTGGCTTGGTGGAAGTGTAGGAGCTCACCTCTAGTTATTTGGAAAGTGTGATGAAAAAAACACTTCTCCAGTTAGTGTGGGCCCAGTCCACTTCTGGGAGCACAGTTGATTATCCAGTTCCTGCCCAGAGTTAATCAGGGGTGGACTGCCTGGAGTACAGTGTCTCTAACTGCTATTCTACAGACATTCCTTTCAGCATGGGTTTTCAACCCAAATGACTGAGGCTCACTACTAATGAGTTGTTTCATATCCCTTCACTGGCTCCCTCCTCACTTTGGACATTCATAAGACTGGATTTCTCCCCTGCTTCCCTCATCTTTCCTCTCCCTGATCCAGCTTGTATTCTGCTCCCATTGTTTCACTATGAATCTGTCCGCAAAATGTCTCTGTCTCAAGGACAATTCCATGAAGCTGGCTTCTCTCCTCACCCATGCATGATGTCTTCTGTGTCTTAATCTCAACATGGCTACACATTACTGGGCACCTGCTTCTTCTCTCTCCACAATCACTGTTTTTCTCTCTCTACCTTTCCAATCAGTATTTAATAAAATATTTCTTTATGTGATGCTCAGAGTTCCAGGATTATCATCTTTATCTATGTCACTTAGGAACTCTGGTAGCATAGTGTGTAAAGCATTTTACTGCTAACCAGAGGGCTGTTGGTTCAAATCCACCATCCACTCCTTGGAAGGGAGGTTGGGCAATCTACTTCCATAATGATATTGCCTCAGAAACCCAAGGAGGGGTCTCTATAAGTCAGATCTGACTCAATGGCACATAACAATTATTTCACTTGATTTTTTTTTTTTTTTTTTGGTCTCTTCTATAGAGGGATTGGGTGGAGTGTGTCACCAGGACACCATCCTATCTCTTCCTCTCAATGTGTCCTTTAATGTTATACCCCATAACTAATTATAGAGTATAATGGATTGGGCAATCTACTTCCATAGAAATACTACCTCAAAAACCCAAAAAGGGGTCACTATGAGTCAGAAACAACTTGACAGCAGTGAGTTTGGTTAGTTTAGTTTTTAGTTGGGAGGTTGGTTTGATATTTTATCTGATGTGTACTTATCCCCCCTTTTTTTCTTACATGTACTGTTTCTTTCTTTCTTTTTTTTACTGAACCAGAAAACGTCAATTTACTTCATCACTCAAGGGTCGTGCATATAGCCAAGTCTTCACTTAGCAGCTTGCTGTACAGTCTGCCAATCTTCTGATTTTTTCTCAACTTGAAGTAGTGGCCTACCATGTTGCTTGATAATCTTTGAACTGTGTCATTTACTCCTCCACCTTTTCAGCCCCAGCAGCTGGTAGCTATGGGAATTAAGAGATGTCTCCAACTCCTGTGCACCAGGAAAAAGAAGCAGAGCTGAAGCCCAAGGTCAAAGGACATTCATTCAGCTCCTAGAGCTAGCACTTTGAACTTGGACTACTAGCCTCCTAAACTGCAAGAGAATAAATTCCTGTTTGTGAAAGCCATACATGCATGGTATTTTCTGTTAGAGTAGCATTATAAAACCAAGAAAGATGTAATAATGAAAGTCCCTGCACTTTTATGTTATTTATATCTTTGCATGATCTGAATTACATAACATCAAAAATAATTTGACAAAAATGCACTTCATGGCAAGAGTTTATTAGCCATATGATACATTTGAACAAATCATTGGAAAGTAAAAATTAGGGCAGGTTAAAGTTCAGGAAAATAATTTGAGTGTTATGTTAAGAAGGAATAATACTCAATTCTTCCATAATCTGAATGATAGTCCATTTGCTTTTATGTGCTCATAAGAAATACTATATTGTTGGTTCTGATATAACTCAGTGTTTTCCTGTTGGAACTAATTACAGTAGGCTTTTTGTCATATTTGTTAATGATCATCAAATCAAAATAGTAGACTAAAGTCATGAAATAAGAATGAATATAGAATGAATATTCAGTCCACTTACCTGGCTGCCAGAAGAACTTGGAAGGAAGGGGGAAAAAAAAAAAAAAAAACTAGGAAAAGTTAAATAGTTCAGGTAGCTAAGTCTAAGCTCTGAATGAGAAAACTCAGAATCCTTATCTGCTCTTCCTTGAACTATAGAAGAGGCTAAATATGTCCTATGAACATCCCTTCAGTGTTAATATCCAGTTCATGTTATTGTTGTTGTTATGTGCCATCGAGTCGGCCCCGACTAATAGCGACCCCTCCTTGGGTTTCCGAGGCAGTATCACTACGGAAGTAGGATTGCCCAACCTTCCTTCCGAGGAGTGGCTGGTGGGTTTGAACTGCCAGCCTTCTGGTTAGCAGTCAAGTGCTTTAGCCACTATGCTACCAGAGCTCCCCTATCCAGTTCCAAGGAGGGGTCGCTATGAGTCGGGGCCGACTCAACGGCTTATAACAACAACAATCCAGTTCATAGGCTCGCTTAATAGATAACACAAAAAAATGATGCACTGAAATAGCTTTTACATGATGCTCAGGTTAAACATTACCTATAAGGCTGAAAATTTTCAAGCACAGTTGACCCCTGAACAATGTTGAGTTTAGGGGTACCAAGCATTCACACAGTCAAAAATCCATTTTTAACTTTTGACTTCCAAAGACTTACTGGAAGTCTTACTGATACATAAACAATTCTGATCAGAAGCCTGACTGCATTTGTACAGAACAGTAACTAGTTAGCCTATCTCTTCCAGATTCATATCCTGGTGTTTGCTTCTTTTCTTTACTAATAAATTTCCTTTGTGGCATTTTATTTTATAGATAGGACACTTTTATCTTTAATAAAATTCTTTTCAAGCAAATATCTTTTTCCTTAGTGATTTTCCTAATGGTATCTAGGAACTCATCTGCTGCTTCTTGGTTGGCAGAGCTAATTCTCCTGTTTTCTTGATTTTTAGCATTTTTTTTTTTTTTAAAGCCAAACCTCTTTCTGAAATTATCAATCCATCCTTTGTTGGCATTAAATTCTCCAGCTTTAAATCCTTCATCTTCCTTTTGCTTTAAATTTTCATATAATGAATGACTTCACTTATTCACTTTTTCTCAAATCTTATTATAGTATATAAGTATAACTTTCTTATAGCAATCCTGCACCCACATAAAAGCAGCATTGTCAATATGACATAAAAAAGGTATTTCAAAAAAAGTAAAAAGTTTTCACTCCTGCTTGTGTAACCAGTGAAAACATCACAAATTCTTGTTTTATATATAATGGTCCATAATCTGGATTTATTTATCTTTAAATGGAAGCAACCACAATTGTAGACCTCAACCTATGGTACAAATCAGGTAGTTCAACTTTTTTCTTGTAATGTCATGATTTTTTTTTCCCCTGCTTCTCAGGAGTACTTCCAGTGCTTTTAGTGGCACTCCATATGGGTCCTGTGGTCTTATTCAAGATTTATGGTATTGCACTAAACATGATGAAAAATATGCAAGAACAATGAGAGATCACTTTTTATTGTGATATGCAATTCATTGGAAAGATGAACTGCTCATGCAGAGATGGATAGCATCACATAACATTTTCATAAGATAAAACACTTGAGTTCACTGCAATGGAATAGGAGATAAGTATGAAATACACTATTATAGCGTGTATTACAGTTAATTTTGTGCAGTTATGATGTAATACTGCATCTTTACATTTATGTACATTTCTCTCGATAGCAAATTTCACCACGTATGGTCTCTAAATTTTGTGTGAATAAGTTTTGATAAATTTTATTTTTTATAATAAGTTTGTATATATTTTATGGCAGTAAAGTTAAAGAATAGTACTGACATATATTTTATGCATCATGACATAACTCTTTCTAATTTTTTGATATTTCTAGGCTATACAGTTTATCTGTGAGTTTTTTAAATTGTCAAAAATCTCAGAAAAATTGTCCAGAATATTTATTGAAAAAAATTTGCATATAAGTAGATCCATACAGCTCAAATCCATGTTGTTCAAGGGCCAACTGTACTTTGAACTGAGCATTTTTTATTAGTTAGAATAAATGTCCTGTTCTAAATAGAGAAGAAAAAACAAAGAAATGAAACCCAAAGTAGTTTTATTAAATAAAAAACAAATTAAGACAGATGTTGTAAAAACCAAATGCACTACCATTGAGTCAGATCCGAATCATAGCAACCCCTCCTTAGCTTTCCAAAGAGGTATCACTATAGAAGTTGATTGTCTAACCTTCTTTCCAAGGAGTGCTTTGTGGGTTTGAACCACCAGATTTCTGGTTAGCAGTCAAATGCCTTAGGCACTACTCCACCTGAGTTAAGTCAATTCCAAATCACCTTGACCTCCATCTGTGCTCTATAAGGTTTTCAATGGCTATGATATTCTACTCCAGAAGAAAATCATTGGGCCTTCATTCCAAGTCATATTTTGGTGGATATGAATTGCTAACCTTTAGGTTAGTAGTCAAGTGCTTAACCATTTGAACCACCCAGGGACTATCATTTAAATATGGTAAAAGTTTATTATAGTAGGAGTTTATTTCTCTGACTCTGCAGCCCAGAATCAAAGATGGCTGGGCAGTCTGCCTATATGAGTTTATTCAAAGTCCCAAGCTCCTTCCACCTTGTTACTATAATATCACATGAGACTGTTCTCCCATCTGGAGGGGGGAATATGAGTAATTTCTATATCTGAGAAGAGGAAACACATACAGGTCAAAGTAAAGAGACCTTTCTTTCTGTTGAAGATGGCTGAGACATTGCTCATGTCTTTGCTATTCCAAATATAGTTGCATATGGCATCTAGCTGCAAGAGAGATAGGGAAAAGATAACCATGTGTCTTATAATAGGAAACCGTATTTTGAGGGACACTAGCCATTGCAAAGGAATTGCATCTATCTATTACTTCCACAGGCCCAACCCTCTCCATCCCATCTAAATGTCCATCACCATATTAGAAACATTCAGCACTAAATGTTGAATAGATTAAATTAAAATCTTACTGGTTGGGTCAAAGAGCTTCTATCTGTTTCTGTTTGTCCTAGTATGTGGAGTGAGAGCTTTGCCTGCTTTTCTCTCATTAAAGAAAATAAATCTACAAAATACCTCCGTAAAACTGTAACCACAGACTGGTCACATTCTGCATTGGGAGATAGTTTGGTTATCCAAGAATAGAGTCTAAAATACTACCAGGGACTTGGAGGTTGTAGGTTTTAAAGCTGATAACTGATCACCATGTTTTAGACATTGATCTGTATTTCAAAATTCACAGTGGAGTTAAGTTAAAAATCAGAATTCTTAGGTAAAGTAGCCTACATAGTTAAAAAAAAAGATGACAAATAAAAATTCCAAAACTATTTTGCAGTAACTCGAAGAGCCCAGTCTCTCAAATTCTATTAAAGCTTATCAGAGACTGTTATGTGATATAAATATATATATATATATATATATATATATATATAATCAAAAACATCCTGTAAACTGCCATGTGAGTAAACCAGAATCATTTATTTACAAATTCTACTTTGTGAAATATCTAGCATATGCTTTCCAGTCTATTTCATTATCCTAAGTACTTTCTTAGATATGGGGGCATTAACAACATAATTCTTTCATTATATCTTATAGCCTTGAATAATTTAGCCATAATAAAATTGATTAATGAATAAAAATAAAGGTTTTGTATGTATGTCCTAATTGAATATCACCTATAGAGGAGCTGTTCTCCTCTGGAGATACAGTCTTCACCAAGGATCAGAGAAATTTCCTGCAGGAGTTATTTGAAAAGTTAAAACAACAGTAGTGAGCCTCTAGTGTGCTCTGTGTGAGAATATATAGTATATTAAGTGTTCTGTGAAGAACATCTAAACCAATCTCTCCAAACTCATGTATGTCTTCTCAGCTGACACAAAAATATCCTGATTGTTTGCCAGTCTTTTTCTTATGGTCCCTAGGTAGCCAGAATAAGTAATGATAAAATATCTGTGTCACATACCTAAGCCGGCTCTGTCTTACAGTCCTGCAGGCAAGTCAAGCCTGTAAATCCTCTCTCCATAAACATCTCTGGTTTGATATCCTTCCCTTTGGACGTGATGTCTCATCCAGCTGGTATGTCTGTCCATTAACCCTGGGAAATGATACCCTGGAAAAGGATGTAGGGAAGGTTGTAGTTTATCCATAGAGGAGTTTCATTTGTCCAAATAGTTTCTGAGTGCTTGGTCAGTCCAGAGACAACTTGAATTGGAAGTACAAAAGCATCATGTGGAAGGGGAAGGGCAATTGAAGTAGAAAAAGAAGCAAATCACTATAAGCAGTACCATATTGGTATTTTGTTATTTGATTTTTTTATTCAGAAAGATCTTGATTTGGAGTAAGGATAATACTATAACAATGGAAACTTAATTAAGAAGATGACCAGGTAATCTGAGAGGAAAAAAATTAAAAAAAAAAAAAAAAAAAAATTTTCTGTATTGAGTCATATTCTACTATTTATTT
>NW_006921591.1:26106632-26111211 GCF_000298275.1 Orycteropus afer afer
GTAGAAAAAGAAGCAAATCACTATAAGCAGTACCATATTGGTATTTTGTTATTTGATTTTTTTATTCAGAAAGATCTTGATTTGGAGTAAGGATAGTACTATAACAATGGAAACTTCTCTAAGAAGCTGAACAGGTAATCTGAGATGAAAAAAAAAAAAAAAAAAAAAAAAACTCTGTTTTCTGTATTGAGTCATATTCTACTATTTATTTTGGTAAAATACAAGTATGCACAGCAATTGGTATAACATAGTTCATAAAGCTAATATTCTAAGTTTATACATAAAAATATTTGGTCAAAACCAAAGATTATTAGTGGTTACCAGGGGTAGGAGCGAGGGGGAAAGAGGAAGCTTTGTTTGCAGGGCACTGAGTTTATGTTAATGGTGGTGGAATATTTTGGAAAAGGATAGCAATAACAATATGAAAAATGTCATCAATATTCCTGAGCTGTAAATGTGAAAGTTGTTTATGTTGGCATATGTCTTGTTGTGTAAGTTTTCACCACTATAAAAGTAAATAAAATAATAATAATGATATTCTACATCCCTGATTGGTGAGTAGCATTTGGGGTCTTAAAAGCTTGCAAGTGACCATCTAAGATAATACTGTTGCTCTCTTCTCATCTAGAGCAAAAGAAAGTGAAGGCAATCAAAGACTCAAGGAAGAAATTAATCCAAAGAACTAATGACCCACAGGAACAATGGCCTCCTCTAGCTAGTCTGAGGCTAGAAGAAGTAGATGATGTACTGCTACTATTACCAGCTACTCTGTACAAGGACACAATAGAAGATTGCAGTTAGAATGGGAGGAAAATGTAAACTGCAACTCACATTCAGGAAAAAAAAAAAACATATTTATTAGACTGATAGAGAGTAGGAGAATATCTAAGACTAACCCCTTACAACATCCTTTTAAATTGGAACTGAAGCCACTACTGGAGGTCACCTTTCAGTCACATAATAGATTGCACTATAAAATAAACAATAACACTCTTGAGTAATGTAATCCTTATTACATTATACATCCACTGTATGAGAGCAAATGGGCAATACTTGCCCAAAAGCAAAGATGAGAAGTCATTGAAGGCAAAGTAACTAGAGGGATGGCAATAGGGCACCCAAAGCAGAAATGGAGAGAATGCTGCCACACTGAGGGAATAACAACCAATGTCATGGAAAAATTTTTGTATGGATTTTTGAATAGAAAACTAATTTGCTGTGTAAACTTTTACCTAAAATACAATAAAATGTTCAAAAGTAATTATAACAGAGGCAAATTTCGGTAAGATGACAGAACAAGCAGAAAGACTGCACAGACGCTCTTCAACAAAGAAAAGGGGAACAAATTAAAACAGATACAGAAGATAATCATGGACCCCTGAGCCTTGAAGGGAAGGATATAGAAGTGGACTAAACTCCAACTAGCAGAAGAATTTGTATGAAAACACCAAAAAAGGGGACATAAGGAGCTGTAGTCTAGCAGCAATCCTGAGAGTACAAACAGCTTGGATATTGTGGAGTGGTGATTCCAGAGACCTAAGAACAGGCTCCACTTGCCTGGAACCCCAAGGGCATTCGGGACCCAGACAACTGGAAAGGTACGATATTCCTCTTGTGACTCTTATACCCAACACCCTCTTGGTGAATGGAGGTGTGGTCATCCCTCACTCCCACCCACTTTCTGGGCTGTCAGGAATTCCATCCCAATCTGTGTCCTCAGTCAGATGGAGCCTAGGTGCTTTGCCCCACCCTGTGCAGATTTTTTTTTTCCTTTTCTCTGTTTTTCAGTTTGTTTGTTTTTGTCTGTTTTTAAATTACTATTATTATTATAAATTTTGTCCTTTTTTACTATTATTCTTTATCCCCCCCCCCAAGGTTCTAGTTTTCAGCTATTTTTCTTTTTCCTGTCCTACTTGCAATTTTTTTTTTTTCTTTCTGTGGTTAACCCTGTTCTTTGTAATTTTTTTTTTCTGTTTTTTTCCCCATTTATTTCTTCATTATTATATTTCTCTACCATTTTTCTCTTATTGCCCTCTCCCCAGATATTGCAGAATTTTGTTTATTATTATTATTTTTCCCCCTTTTTTCTTTCTTTCTTTTTCTTTTTTTTTTTTTTTTTGGTTAGTGTTCCTGTGTAATTGCATGGTGTACTTTTTGTACATGTGGTTTTACTTTTTTGATGGTTATTTAATTTTTAGTTTTGTCTAATGGAGTGGAAGACAGCAACCGTTCCCATATGACACAACTACACCCACACCTCCTGCAGCTTCATTTATTGACTGAGAGCCACAATTTCTTTCTCCAACAATGGACACACAATAAGCAACCATAAAGAAGAGCCTGACTCACCCTTGGCTGCTCTTCACAAACAGTTAAGAGAGATATAAATACAACAATGCCACAATGTCTCTGACACAATAGACCATCACAGTCCACACAAAGAAGCAAGATAAAGTGGTAGAAACAAGGGAGCAGGACACAGAACCAGAACATATCCCTGAGAAAGAAGCAGCATTGGAACTCTCTGAAAAGGAATTCAAAAGAATGATATTTAGGTATCTTCAAAGGATTGAGAGACAGACCAAGGAAAACACAGGCAAAACCCTAGAAGAATTTTGAAAGAAAATATAAGAACAAAATGACAAAATAAATGAACAATTATAAATGATTCTAAATCTACAGATAGAAATCCAGAAGATTAATACTAAATTGTCAGAAATAGATAACACACTCAAAGGGCAAAAGATTAGAATTGATGCAATGGAAGACAGAATTAATGAGATTGAAGACAAATACCTGAATACTTCTTTGGAAAAGTATCAATCAGAAAACAATCAAAACAATATGAAGAAAGCCTAAGGTTCATGTGGGATACCATCAAAAGGAATAATCTATGTGCCACTGGAATTCCAGAGCAGGAAGGGAAAAATAAAACCACTGAGAAAATTGTCCCAGATTTGTTGGAGGAAAACTTCCCTGATATGATGAAAGATGAAATATATCCATTCAGGAAGTCCAATGAACCCCAAACAGGATAGACCCCAAAAGAAAATCACCAAGACATATCATAATCAAACTCATCAAAAGCAAAAACAAAGAAAGCAGCACAGGAAAAACAAAAGGTCACTTACAAAGGACAACCAGTAAGAATAAGCTCTGAATTCTCAGCAGAAACCATGCAAGCGAGAAGGCAATGGGAAGCTATATATAAAACCCTGAAAGAGAAAAATTTTCAACCAAGAATTATGTACCCAACAAAACTGTCCCTCAAATATGATGGTGAAAATATGAGATTTCCAGATAAGTTGAAACAAAGGGAATTTGATAAAACCAGACCAACTCTACAAGAGTACTAAAGGGAATCCTTTGAACAGAGAACCAAAAATAGCAAATGACAACCAACCATTAATACACAACACAACATAACCCTAAAACTACACCTATGGACATATCCAAAGTAAAATAAGCTTAAAAGATTGTAAACAGGGAACCAGAGACATCAATTGGCAAGTGAGGACAGCTACAAACAAAAAAGAGGGAAAATACTGTGTAGTTAGGTTATTGTTGTTGTTATGTGCCATGGAGTCAGACCCAACTCATAGCAACCACTCCTTGGGTTTCTGAGGCAGTATCACTATGGAAGTAGATTGCCCCATCTTCCTTCTGAGGAGTGGCTGGTGGATTTGAACTGCCAGCTTTCTGGTTAGCAGTCAAGTGCCTTAGGCACTACACTACCAGAGAACTTCTAAATGGTGAGGAAGTCAAAAGAGTTACAAGATAGAATGGACTGTTCTAAACTCGAGGAGAAAATTATTAATCACAGGGTAAATTCAAAGAAAAATGATAAACTTTCACATCACAATAAAAAAGAGGACAACCACAAATATTCAGCAAATATTAAAACAACAGCAATAGAAGAAATGATAACATGATTCAGAAACATAATGAGCTCAGCACAGAAAATAATAGGGAAAAAAGAAACCTGGGACACCATAAAAAAATACATAACAAAACGACAGCAACTAATTCATACTTGTCAATAATTACACTGAATGCTAATGGATTAAATGCACTACTCAAGAGATGGAGAGTTGCAGATTGGATAAGAAAACAAAATCCATCAATAAGCTGCCTACAAGACACACCTTAGATACAAAATCAAAACTAGACTAAAAACCAAATTTGGAAAAAGATATATCAAGCTAATGTTAACCACAAAGGAACAGGAGTGGTGATGTTAATTTCTGATCAAATTGACTTTGAGACAAAAACCACCATTCAAGACAAGGAAGGACGTTATATAATGATTAAAGGATAAATTGAACATGAAGATATAACTATAATAAATATCTATGAGCCTAATGAAAAGACTCCAAAATACATAAATCAGACATTAAAAGAGTTGAAAAGTCAAAGAGATGACTTCCCAGGCACAGTGGGAGACTTTAACACACCACTTTCAATGAAAGATAGAATAACTAGAGAGAAACTCAACAAAGATGCAGAAGAGCTAAACAATACACTCCACCAACTTGGCCTTATAGACATCTATAGAGCACTTCACCCAACAGCAGCACAA
>NW_006921591.1:26111723-26128307 GCF_000298275.1 Orycteropus afer afer
AAGAAACAAAATGTGTGACATAACAACAGAACCAATTGAGATAAAAAGGATAATATCAGGAAGAACTGTACTCCAACAAATTTGAAAATCTGGAAGAAATGGACAGATTTCTAGAAACACACAACTTATTTAAACTAACACAGACTAATGTGAAAAAGTTTACCAGATCCAACACAAAAGAAGAAATTGAAGAAGTCCTCAAAAAAATTACCCACAAAAAAATGTCCTGGCCGAGATGGATTCACCAGAGAATTCTACCAAACCTTCAGAGAAAAACTGACACCATTCCTACTCAAACTGTTCCAAAACATAGTAAAGGATGGATTCCTCCCTATTTCATTATATGAAATAAACATAACCTTGATACCAATAGCAGGCAAAGGCATCACTCAAAAGGAAAACTACAGACCAATATTCTTCATGAATATAGATGCAAAAATTTTCAACAAAATCCTAGCTAATAGAGTCCAACAACATATCAAGAAAATCATTCATTATGACCAAGTGGGGTTCATATCAGGTATGCATGGATGGTTCAACATTAGAAAAACAATCACTGTCATCCACCACATAAATAAAACAAAGGAAAAAACCACATGATCATAGCAATTGATGCAGAAAAGGCATTTGATACAATCCAACACACATTCCTGTTCAAACCTTTCAGCAAAATAGGAATAGAGGTGAAATTCCTCAAGATAGTAAAGGACATCTAAGCAAAATCAACAGTCAACATTATACTCAATGGAGAGAGACTGAAACCATTCCTCTTGTGAACAGAAACCAGACAAGGATGCACCACTTCTATTCAATATTGTATTAAAAGTCCTAGACAGGATCATAAGGCAAGAAAGGGAAATCAAAGGCATCCAAATTGGTAAGGAACAAGTCAAACTATCCCTATTTGCTGATGATACGTTCCTATACCTAGAAAACCCAAGAGACTCAGTCAAAAATCTACTGGAACTGAGAAATTTAGCCAAATTATGCTACATACAAACAATGGAATACTATGCAACCCTAAAAAATAACATAGAATCTGGAAAACCCCACATAATGTGGATGACCTTGGAGGACATTATGCTGAGTGAAATAAGTCAATTACAGAAGGACAAGTATTGTATTAGTCCGGTATTATAAAAGTTAAGGAGAGGTTTATCTATGAAAGGAAATTTTCTTTATTGGTTACCAGAGGTGGGAGTGGAGGGTAGGTAATACTGTTATAGGTAGAGATAAGTATTGATTTTGGTGAAGAGAAGGGCAATGTACCAAATGTGAGTGATCAACATTGAAGAAGAAGACAGAGAGAGGTACATGGGAGGTACAGGCAACAAAGATGAACCCTTTTGCACATAGAGTACTGCATTGTCAGTGTAGGCCAACATGGGTATACAGATGGATAGATGGGTGGATAGGCTGAATTACTAGGTATGTCTATGAAGTGCGGAGTGTACCCAACACCATGCATAGGGCTGGCATATGAGGGTCCTATAATTGCATTCATATGATCTGGATTCCCAAGTGCATAGTACAGCTGACAGCAGACACTTCTTGGTCACAGCCAGCTACCCAGAGTGACTGTCGGCTCAGGACAATGGTCACAGGGGACATCAAGCTCAATTGGCATAGCATACTACACAATACATTGTTCCATCTCCTACTTTGGCGAGTGGCAACTGGGATCTTAGAAGCTTGCAAGCAGCCATTTATATGGAACAATGGGTCTCTCCTCGTCCAGAGTAAAGAAGAATGAAGAAAACCAAAGATTCATGGAAATAATTAGTCCTAGTGACTGATACATGTTGCGCCCCAAAGCCTATATGACTATGAGACCAAAAAAAAACAGATGCTGCTTGGCTGTCACTGTCGACCACTCAGAGGAGGATCTACCAAGGGGATTTTGGATAGAGAGGGAGAACAATGTGGAACAGAACTCAAAATCATTTGGGAAAACAAAAAAAGGTAACCAGGTTTGCTGATCTGATAGAGCCTGGTGGAATCACTGAGTCTATGGCCCCTAGCTGCCCTTCAGGTCTGGAATTGAACCCACACCTGTGGCTTCCAGCCAAACAAAAGACAGGCATATGAGTTGAACATTTACGTGAGGTAGATACACTCCTTGGAGAGAACAATCAGGGGTGAAAGAAGGGATGCTTATGCACAGGGAGACAGCTCAGGGGACAGGAGTACATGGAGGGATGGACACAGGGAAGAGGTAACTATTGGGAGGAATTTGGAGGGGAGCTGTTGCATTGTGGTAAATTGTGGTCAATGTCTTGAGACAAAGTGTATGTGAACTGCTGTATGGAAAGTGAATTTGTTCTGTAAATTTTTATCCAAATCACAATTTAAAAAAAAAAAAAACAATTATTACAATACTTTTGCTGACATTATTTATATTAATGATACTGTGGAACCTTCACCCATATTTGTTGCTAAAATTCTTATCAAGAAAATCAGAAACTTATTATATCTTATATAATGGCTCCACTTTTCCCCTTCCCACTTGGCCCTGGTAAAAACTAATAAACTTTGGTCTCTTAGTATATATATATTAACAGAGACTATAAATATATAGTGTCCATTCTTTTTGAAGTTAGTAAGCTTAACTTGGCTTGCTTTCACCAATGAAGAGGCAAAACAAGTTGACATTCATCAGTTCTTCTGTGGTCTGCCTTATTCACTTATTCATTGTTCAGCTTTCACATGCGTAGGAGGAAATTGAAAATGCCATGGCTTGGGCCAGGTGAACCTTGGTCTTGAAATTGATATCATTGCTTTTTAACACTTAAAAAAATCTTTACAGAAGATTTATCCAATGCAATATGCGGTTCAATTTCTTGACTACTGCTTCCATGGGCATTGATTGTGGACCCACATAAAATAAAATTCTTGACCACTTTGATATTTTCTGTTTATCATATGATGTTACTTATTTGCCCTAATGTGGAAATTTGGTGTCTTTACATTGAGAAGTAACTCAAACTAAAAGCTGTAGTCTTTAATCTCCATCAGGAGTGTTTCAAGTCCTCTTCAATTTTAACCAGCAATGTTGTGTCATCTCCATATTGCAATGTGTTCATAGTCTTCCTCCAATCCAGGTGAGTTCTTCTTCATATAGACCAGCTTCTAAAATTTTTTGCTCAGTGTAAACATTGAATATGTGTGGTGAAAGGATACATTACACACACTTTTCCTGATTTTAAACTACACAACATCCCCTTATTCTGTTCAAATATCTATCTCTTGAGCCACCATACAAACCTATTAATATCCCACTGATCTTCTAAAATGAATTCCCATATTCTAAGCTTTTTCTGACCCTCTAATCTGGAAGTGGAGTCCTGATGGTGTGAATGGTTAACATTCTCAGATGCTAACTGAAAGCCTGGAGGTTTGAGTCTACTCAGAGAAACCCCAGAAGAAAGGCCTAGTGATTTACTTCTGAAATATTAGCCATTATTTGGAGCAAGTTCTGCTTTGACACACAGAGTTCTGTTATAAATCAAAATTTGCTTAAAAGCAACCAATTGATCTGAAAATAGTGTTCTTAGTATTTTTCAGTCCCTAATATCCTCTTTCATATAGATATATGGGTATATAATATGAAGATAATTGGATTTTGAATTCAAAACACCTTCATTTTAATATAACTTTGATCACACACTATATATATATATATATATTTAACATGTCATTTAATGTAACTGATCCTCAGTTTCTTCATCTGTTAAAATGACTAAATAATACACAGGTCTGCATGCTGTATTCAAAATAATGCATGCCAACTTCAGGGACATGATTAACTCATTCTCTTTCATTCTCTCCTTCCTTCTCTCAGCTTCATTCTATCTACTTATCTATCCATCTATCCTAACATGGTGTTCAATAGTAGTGCCTGTTATATATGTTGTATATACATATAAAAGAAAGGTGGAGACTGGTGTTATAACTCTCTGCACTCCATTGTTGTTGTTGTTATGTGCCGTCAAGTCGGAGTGGACTCATAGTGACCCCTCCTTGGATTTCCGAGGCAGTATCACTACAGAAGTAGATTGTTCCATCTTCCTTCTGAGGAGTGACTGGTGGGTTTGAACCGCCAGCCTTCTGGTTAGCAGTCAAGTACCTTAGATACTACAGTACCAGAGCTCCCGTGCACTCCATTAGGAGATATTAATGCATTTACAGTGTTCAGTCATGACATAATTAATTAATAACTTATGGAATAATCCTTCTTTCATGTTTTAGACATGGTATTGTCCACCACGGGCTCCATGTTCACGATGACTACAGTCAAAGCCACTTACCCAAGCTTAAAATAATCCTTACTCATACTTAGAGAGAAGTTTTTATCCTTTTCCCATTCAGTTGCCATATATAAAGGCATCAGAACCTCAGCACACCTTCCATCATAAACCACTGGTAAAGACATGCACCAGCCTGAAAGATTTAGTTATTTATGTTACTTATCAACCCCTTCATTTCACCATCTCTGTGATATTAGAGAATCAAGTAATTCAGTGAACAACTTGGTTGCCAGTTCGACCCCACCCCCCCTAAGGCGCAATCTGCTTTGAAAACCCTATGAATCACTTCTACTTCGCACACATGGAGGTCACCATAGGTTGGAATCAACTCATTAGCAACTGGGATTGTTTGTTTTTGTCTTGATGTAATGAAGAGTGTAGAGGGTACAGTAGACTATCTTACTCTATGTTTTCTCTCCATTCTAAAATCATACATTACATTCATATGGAAACAGAAGAAAGGAAGATTGTTTCCTTTGTTTCCTTTGATCATTTAATTTTAGAGCAAACTCCCTTCATGAACCTGCATGTACCTGACCATATGTGGGTTATTCTTGTTGGATATTTGTGACAGTATGTCTCAAACTGAGCTGAGAGAGGGCAATAAATCTTTTTTTTTGCTTCTCTCTGAATCTAATACCATTTTACTACTCTTAGTGTTTCTATCTCTCTCTATTTCTCTGTCTCACTTTTATGTCCCATTTTCTCTTTCTCTAATACTCTGTCAGTCAAATATTTGATTTTAGGTCCTGTTGAATCAGTTTCAACTCATGGTGACCCTATGAGCAAGAGAAGGGAACAATGTCGGCTCCTGCACCATCTTCACAATCCTAGTTATGCTTGAGCCACTGTTGCAGCCACTGTGTCAATCCATCTCATTGAAGGCCTTCTCCTTGTTTGCTGACCCTCTACTTTACCAAGCATGATATCCATCTCCAAGGACTGATACCTGTTGATGACCAAAGTCATGACCAAACATGACCAAAGTACAAGAGATGAGGTCTGGCCATTCTCACTAATAAGGAGAATTCAGGCTGGACTTCTTCTAAGAGTTGGACTTTTCAAAGGTTGTTGGTTCTTCTGGCAGTCCATATTCAATATCCATATAGTCTATTCAATAGTATATTCAATATTCTTCGCCAACACCTTCATTCAAATGCTTCAGTTCTTCTTTGATCATCCTGATTCATTGTTAAGCTTTTGCATGCATATGATGCTATTGGAAAGCAATGGCTTAGGTCAGGTGCATCTTGGAATTCAAAATGAAACCTTTGTCCTTTCACACTTTTAAGATTTGCCCAGTGCAATATCTCATTTAATTTATCAACTGTTGCTTCAATGGGTGTTGATTGTGGGTACAAACAAAATGAAGTCTTTGACAACTTCAATCTTTTCTCTATTTAGGATGATGTGGCATATTGTTCAAATTGTGAGGATTTTTTTTTTCTTTATGTTGTTGTGTAATTCATGCTTGTGGCTGTAGTTTTTGATCTTCAAGTCCTTCAAGTTTTCTTCACTTCCAGCAAGCAAGGTTGTGCCATCCATATATTGCAGGTTGTTAATAAGTCTTCCATCAATCCTGATGCTGAGGTTTTTTGGGTTTTGTTTGTTTGTTTGTTTGTTTGTTTGTTTTTATTATAGTCCAGCTCTTTGGATTATTTACTCAGCATATAGATTGAATAAGTATGGTGAAAGGATAAAACCTTGATACACACGTTTCTTGATTTAAATTATGTAATATCCCCTTGTTCTATTCAAACGACTGTCTCTTGGTCTATGTACATGTTTCTCATAAATAAAATTAATTGTCCTGGAATTCCAGTTCTTCCCAATGTTATCCATAATTATTATGATCTACACCAATGAAGGTCTTTGTGTAGTGAAAAAACACAGGCCAACGTATTTCTGGTATTTTTTTCTTTCAGCCAAGATCCATTTGACATAAGCAATGATATCCTTCTTTCCACATCCTCTTCTGAATCCCTCTTGAATTTCTGGCTGTTTCCTGTCTATGTGCTGTTATAATCATTTTTAAATTATTTCCCGCAAAATTTTACTTACATATGATAGTGGGGATATTGGTGGATAATTTCCACAGTTTTTTGGATCACCTTTCTTTGGAATGTTCACAAATATGGATCTCTTACTGGCTGTAGGCCACGTAGCTGTTCTCCAGATTTCTTCGCATTAACGATTGAGCAGGGCTTCCAGTGTTGCATTTCTTTCTTGACACATCTAAATGCATGCTGTCACTTCATGGAGCCATGTTTCACACCAATGCCTTCAATGCAGTTTGGACTTCTTTCTTCAATACCACTGATTGTTGATTATATGCAACCTCCTAAAATGACTGAACAGAGAACAATACTTTTTGGTATAGTATCTCTGTGTATTCTTTTCATTTTGTTTCAGTGTTTCCTTCATCATTCATAATTTTTCTCATAGAATTATTTTGTATTGCATTTCTAAGCTTGAATTATTTTTTCTTCAGTTTTTTCCACTTGTGAATGCCAAGCACTCTTCTTCCTTGTGATTTTATTATTTTAGGTCATTGCACATTTCATCTTAATATTTTATTTTTTATTTTTGAGCTGCTGTTTGAAATCTGGTCAGTTCTTTTTTAGTTGTTCATTTCTTCCATTTGCTTTAGCAAGTTTCAGAATCTCTTGACATCCATTTTGATCTTTTCTTTCTTTCCTGTCTTTTTAATGGGCTTTTACTTTCTTCATATATGATGTCTTTGATGTCCCACCACAACTCATCTAGTCTTGGGTAACTGATTTTCAATGTGTCAAATCTATTCTTCAGATGGTCTTCCAATTCAGGTGGGATATTCAAGGTCATAGCTTGGCTCTCATGTAATTGTTTTAAATTTCTTCAGCTTCACCTAGAACTTGCTTATGAGATATTGATATCTGTTCCACAATTGGCCCCTGGCCTTGTTCTTACTGATGATATTGAGCTTCTCCATTGTCTCTTTACACAGATGTAGTCTATTTTCTTCCTGTGTATTCCACATGGCACAGTTGACATGTATAGTCACCATTTATGTTGTTGAAAAAGGTATTTGCAATGAATAAGTCATTGGTCTTGTAAAATTCTATGATGCAAATTCTGACATAATTTCTATCACCAACACTATATTGTACAACTACTGAGGCTTTTTTTTTTTTTTTTTTTCTTTCTTTTCTAAATTTTCCTTTCCAATCACCAGGAATCATCAATGCATCTTGATTCCATGGTTGGTCAATTTCAGACTGCAGAAGTTGGTAAAAATCTTCAGTATAATCATCTTTAGCTTTAGTGGTTGGTATGGAAGTTGGATCCTCCAAACCTACTCATGGACTGGGACTTGCCAGCATGCCAGCCTCCACTACTACTCTGTGAGACTATCCCTTGGGTGTCTGTGAATTCTGTGAGGCATTACAGAGAAATACAGAACCCTAAGGCCATAGGTCCTAGTTTTCAGCTTTCTTCTTTTCCCTTTTCCTGGTTGCACATTTTATTTTATTATTCTTTCTTTTCTCATGGTTAACCCCTTTCCTTGTTTTTCTTTTTGCATTTTTCCCATTTTTTTCTTCATTATTCTCCATCTCTGCCTTTTTTCTCTTATTGCCCTATCCCCAGATATTGTAGGTTTTCTTCTTTTCTCGCTGACCTTCATGTTTGTCTGGAGAGCACAGACATTTTAATTGTTTACACGTGGCAGCCATTTTGGATATTTAAAGTGACAGCATTCTCATTAGGATTTCAGGGACCTAAGAACAGGCACCAAGGAAGGAAGAAGGGAGAGGACCAAAAAAGGCAAAGGAGACCAGAACAGATAGAGGAGTCAGGAACAGGGACTCAGGTGAAGTGAAGGAAACCAGGACACCCCCCACAAGCAGCGAGTCAGGAAGTAGGTAGAGGACAGAAACAGCAAAGGGGACTAGAACAGATAGAGGAGTTAGCCACAGGGATCCAGGTAAGGGTAGTTGGAGGGGTTTCCAAAAGCTAAGGGAGACAAACTTGTCTGTCAGTTTTTCCTACTGTGGTAATGTGATGCTGTGAGTCTTGAGGCTGTGCCACTTGTGTTTCAAACTCAGTGGGGTGCACCTGTTGCACAGGTATCAGCCCAGCTTACAGACTGAGACAGACTAGGAAGAAGGAGGAGGCCATCCACTTCTCAAAGAATTGGCCAGGAAAAACCTTATGAATAGCAGAGAAACTGTCTGATACATTACTATGCAACTTTATGAATAGTTCAGAAACATTTTCCAATACAGAGGAGGAAGATGAGTCACTTAGCTTAGAAAGCTTTCAAAGTAGGACTGGGAAAGAGCTGCATTATCAGAGTAAAATCAACCTTACTCATATGGATAATGTAAAGCTTTTGAGATCTCCATTTGCTGATGTGGTACCACTCAAATTGAGGAGAAACAGCTGTAAACATCCATTAATAATCGGAACATGGAATGTATGAAGTATGAATCTAAGAAAATTGAAAGTTGTCAAAAATGAAATAGAACACATAAAGATTGATATCCTAGTCATTAGTGAGCTGAAATGGACTGGTTTTGGCCATTTTGAATCAGACAACCATATGATCTACTATGCAGGGAACAACAGTATAAAGAGGAATGATGTGACATTCATCATCACAAAGGATGTTTCAAGATCTGTCCTGGAGTAAAATGCTGTAAAATAGGAAAATATCCAAATGCCTAAAAGGAAGACCTGTTAATACAACTATTATTCAAATTTATGCACCAACCACCAAAGCCAAAGATGAGGAAATTAAAGATTTTTATCAACTTCTGCAGTCTGAAGTCGACCAAACTTGCAATCAAGATGTGTTAATTATCACTGGTAACTGGAATGCAAAAATTGGAAACAAAAAAGAATCACTGGTATTTGGAAAATTTGGCCTTGGTGACAGAAATAATGCTGGAACTCACAAGGTAAAATTTTGCAAGACCAACGACTTGTTCATTGCAAACATCTTTTTTAAACAAAACAAACGGCAGCTCTACATGTGGACTTCACCAGATGGAACACACAGGAATCAGATTGACTACATCTGTGGCAAGAGGCGGTGGAAAAGCTCAATATCTTCAGCCAAAACCAGGCCAGGAGCTGATTGTGGAACAGACCATCAACTGCACATAGGCAAGCTCAACTTGAAGTTAAAAAAAAAATAAAACAAGTCCACAAGAGCCAAAATATGATCTTGAATATATACCTCTTGAGTTCATAGACAATCTAAAGAATAGATTTGATGCATTGAACACCAATGACCAGAAACCAGATGAATTGTGGGATGACATCAAGAGCATCATCCATGAAGAAAACAAGAGGTCACTAAAAAGACAACAAAAGAAGAGAAGAACAAAATGCATGGCAGAAGAGACTTTGAAACTTGCCCTTGAGTTAAGAATAGCATAGTGCCTAATGCACTTGACTGTTAATCAGAAGGCTGGCAGTTCAAACCCACCAAGCCACTCCTTGGAAGGCAATCTACTTCTGTAGTGCTACTGCCTCAGAAACCCAAGGAGGGGTCACTATGAATTGGGTTCAACTTGACGACACATAACAACAACAAAGCAAATGGAAGAAATAAGAAGATATAAGAATTGAATTGAAGATATCAAAGAGCAGCTTGAGAAGACAAAGCCAATTACTATAATGAAATATGCAAAGACCTGGAGCTAGAAAACCAAAAGGGAAGAACACACTCGGCACTTCTGAAGCTGAAAGAATTGAAGAAAAAAAATCTAAGGGCAAAACATTGAATGATGCAAGGAACATCAAAAGAAGATGGAAGGAATACACAGAGTTACTGTACCAAAAGGAGCTGGTTGATCTTCATCCATTTCAGGTAGTGGCATATGATCTACAACCAGTAGTACTGAAGGAGGAAGTCAAAGCTACAATGAAAGAATTGGCAAAGAAAAAGGCTCTGGGAATTGATGGAATATCCATTGGGATATTTCAACAAACGGATGCCCCATTGGAGACACTCACTCAGTTATGCCAAGAGATTTGGAAGACAGCTACCTGGCCAACTGAATAGAAGAGATCCATATTTGTACCCATTCCAAAGAAAGGTGATCCTACAGAATGTGGAAATTATAAAACAATAACATTAATATCACACGCAAGTAAGATCTTACTGAAGATAATTCAAAAACGTTTGCAGCAGTATATTGACAGAGAACTTCCAGAGGTGCAAGCTGGATTCAGAAGAGAATGTGGAACAAGGGACATCATAGCCATTGTCAGATGGATCTTGGCTCAAGGCAAAGAATACCAGAAAGATGTTTACTTGTGTTTTATTGACTATGCAAAGGCATTTGATTGTGTGGATCATGACAAATTATGGATAACATTGAGAAGAATGGGAATTCCCAAACACTTGATTGTACTCATGAGGAATCTGTACCTTGACCAGGAGGCTGTCATTCAAGCGGAACAAGGGGACACTACATGATTTAAAATCAAGAAGGGAGTGTGTCAGAATTGTATCCTTTCCCCACACTTATTCAATCTGTATGAGGAGCAAATAATCCTCATACAATGAGAAGCTGGACTGTATGAAGAAAAACGTGGTATCAGGATTGGAGGAAGAATCATTAACAACCTGAGATATGCTGATGATACAACTTTGCTTGCTGAAAGTGAGGATGATTTGAGGCACTTTACTGATGAAGATTGAGGAACAGTCTGCAATATGGATTACATCTCAATATAAAGAAGACAAAAATCCTCACAACTGGACCAATAAGCTGCATCAAGATAAATGGAGAAAAGATTGAGGTTGTCAAAGAATTCACGTTGCTTGGTTCTACAATTGATGCTAAAGAAATCAGCAGTCAGGACATTAGATGACATGTAGCATTGGGAAGGTCAACCACGAAGGAACTGTTTCAAGTGCTGAGGAGCAAGGATGTCTCCTTGAGGACTAAGGTGTGCCTGACACAAGTCATGACATTTCCAATCGTCTCATATGCATGTGAGAGCTGGACAATGAATAAGGAAGACCGAAGAAGAGTTGATGCCTCTGAGTTGTGGTGCTGGCGAAGAATGCTGAAAGTAACATGGACTGCTAAAAGAACTAACAGGTCTGTCCTGGAGGAAGTGCTTCTTGGAAGCGAGAATGGCCAGACTTTGTCTCACCTATTTTGGTCATGTTGTCAGAAGGGACCATTCCCTGGAGAAAGATTTCATGCTTTTAGGGTGGAGGGTCGATGAAAGAGGGGGCGGGCCTTCAACCAGATGGATTGACATGGTGGCTGCAATGATGGGCTCAAGTATAGCAGGGATCGTGGAGTTGGTGCAGGATCGGGCAGTGTTTTGTTCTGCTGTGCATGGGGTCATTATGAGTCAGAAATGACTCGACGGCACCTATGAACAACAATATTCAGGATCTCCAATTTGTTCCCTTTCTGAAGTGTTAATATTTGTAGCCAAGCACTGTCTTGTTTCTTCTGGTCTCTGGGTCATATAGACTGAGGTTCTCATGGTCCATTAGTCCTCTGGACCAACTGTTTCCATATGTCTTTGATTTTCTTCACTTTTCTTTTTTCTGGATGAGGAGAGACCAATAGTTGCATCTTAGATGGTTGCTTGCAAGCTTTAGAGACCCCAGTCACTACTTACCAAAGCAAGATGTAGAACAATATATCTGTATAATATGTTGTTCCAATTGAACTTGATATTCCCCATGACCATGTTCCCTAGCCTGCAGGCCCAGTGACTTACTCTCTCAAGGTGCTTAGGTTGTGGTTAAGAAGTCATCTTCCTTTTGTCTACTGTTAGCTTTCTTCTGGCATTATATCATACAGTGTTTAAATGATACTCATAGGGTTTTCAATGGCTAATTTTTTCAGAAGTAGACCATCATACCCTTCTGTCTGATGTATCTTAGTCTGGAATTTCTGTTGAAATCTATTCTCTTTGACTGACCCTGCTGGTACTTGAAATAGTAGTGACATAGCTTCCAGTATCACAACAACATGCAATCTTCCTCAGTATGACAAAGGACAGATGAGTGGTGGTAAAATGTTTAGAAAGATAAATTACGTGTATGAGTGAATTATTTTGTCTACTGGGAGATATTTAAAGGAGCTCTGGTAGCATAGTGCCTTAAGCACTTGACTGCTAAACAAAAGGCTGGCGGTTCAAACCCACCAGCCACTCCTTGGAGGGAAGATTGGGCCTTGGAAACCCAAGGAGTCCTCGCTATGAGTCAGGGCCAACCCGATGGCACAGAACAACAACAGAAGATATTTATGTACTTAGGACCTTGGTGACAAACCTGGTAATCAAGAGCAAGGGCTTTATTTTTGTTGGTTTTCTTCTTTTTTTTCTGTCTTCTTTGTTGTGACATTTTTTGGGGAATAAAAACAGTGAGCCTTTAACTTATTGAATTTTAGAATCTCAAAATAGTACCGTGAGAAGATTCATAATTATACCTATCTCTCAGGGCATAATGACTTAATTAATATACCTTTCATGAGACTTTGCCTCTGTGGGAAGCACACAGCTGCACTAAACAAAAAAAAAAAAAAAAAAAAAAACTGCACTAGCTGATGGAAATGAAGGTGTTGTGAAGTGAAGAAGCCTGAGTGTTTGATTGTATGTGTGCTTTAAAGGTTTAATGTATTTTTCCCTGCCCTTTTGTATAATTTGTCCACAAAAATTGGCTCCTCCCTTTCATCAGCCTGTAGATGATAAATCTGGAGGAGGACAAAATATGTGAAGTTGAAGCTACTAACATTGCTAATGACAAAAATCAATCATAGCTGGATATCACTGGCTCAAGGCTATTTTGAAACATGCATTTCATTATATCTGTTCTATTTTGCTCAATTATTTCAACTAAGAGAATTTCAAAACGATTTGGAGGTAGATTTTTGTTTTCAGTGTTAGCACACAAATAGATTCTTAGGAGCCACAATATTTCTGTTTTAAGTTTCTGTGCATTCAAGTGTGTTTATCTTCCTCCCACCCCACCCCACCCCCACCCCCTCTTTTTAAAGTCAATGCATCACATTACAATGGAAAGTGCTTTTGTTTCTTAGAGGTGAGAGCTGCTCTTGCTTGAGCCAGTTGAGCTCCCCACCAGGAAAATACAAATGTTAATGAAGCAAAACCAGACTCTTGAAAACTTACAATGGAAAGAAATTAAGTAGAAGAAACCCTGCTGAAGCTCAGGTAGCATTTGTGTATGTACCAGATGTTCTAGATCTCTCTTTCTGTCTTTCACTCTGTTTCTCTATCTTTATCCATCTTTCTCTCTCCCTATTTTTCTCTCTCCTGCTCTCATTCTCTGTGTCTGTCTCATTTAACAAATATACTTAGACACAACAAAATGTTCAATGAGTAGACACCTGGAAAGTATGGTAATTTCAATTCAAAATTTCTACTGTGAACTTACTTCATGGCACAAAGACTGGGCATTACTTCTTTTTCCAGAGTAGAGAGTTTCCTGGTCATTACTGGGTCTTTAAACAGCTCAATGATCCTCTTGAAAGTTCTTTTATTTTTTTTTCTCCATTTTTAAGAAAGAGAAAATCCAGGCCTGAATGAAACTGATAGGAGTCTCTGAGTGATACGAACAGTTAATCCACTTGTCTAACCAAAAGGTATCAGGTTAGAATCCACTCAGAGGTGCCTCAGTAGAAAGACCAGTGATCTATTTTCAAAAAATTAGCTATGGAAAACTATATGAAGCATAGCTACTCTGACACACATGGAATCACCATGAGTTTGAATCAACTGAATGGCAACTGATTTTATAGTATTTTATTATATAAATATGAAATTAAAAAAAAAAAGAACATAAGGAGAAAGAAATCTAATTTAGTCCAACATATGATAATTAATAATGATAGTGATTCCACCAAACATTTTGCTCAACATTACAATTTGTTGGACCTTGTGTTAAAGACTATATTTTCAAACATATTTAATCTCCAAAAAAATTGTACAGGCTACTAATATACTAATTTCCATGTTGAATACCTGGGATTTAGAAACCTTAAGTAACTTGCCCAATGTCATGTAGATGGTAAATGACAGAATAGAATAAATTCTAGAATAGGATTCAAGTAGTTTTGTCTAGGAGTACATTCTCAAAGCTTCCCATGGTAATAGGCATTTGATTGCTTATGTTGAAATTCTACAAAAGTCATGAGGAAATTAGAGAATAATGACCAAAATTTGCCAAAGAATCAGAAAATGCTTATAAATCAGGGAGAAAAAAGGGCAAAAAATACTGTTTGTAGTACTGTAATCTAAGGCACTTGACTGCTAACCAAAAAGCTGGTTGTTCAAACCCACCAGCCACTCCTCAGAAAAAAGGTTGGGCAATCTACTTCCATAGTGATACTGCCTCAGAAACCCAAGGAGGGGTTGCTATGAGTCGCAACCGACTGGAGGGCACATAACAACAACAAATCTCAGACAAATCTAAGCCAACCCGACCTCTTTGTGCCAAAATGCAAAACAAAAACAAATCACTTAACTCTAAAATTATGTTTCTGAAATTTCTGGTTCCTCATACTCACAGAAGAGAACTTATTACTAGAAATTACTTCATAATTCATATAGTTTGCAAAAAAGCCTATTTTCTTCAGCTTTTAAATAGCAATTCTCTATATTTTTCAAACATTATGCATTTTTTTGAAGCTGCTTTTCTAAATGATCTCAAATAATATGAAAATACAGATTTGTGTACTTTCTAGTACAATGATGCTGCATGTTAATGGAAAATGGAAAAATAGATATTTATTCGTACTATTGACCCCTGAAACATTGATGAAGCCAATGTTATAGAGCTAATGAAGTAACATTAAATGGAGGTTAGCCAAATTTTAGAGGACACCATATTTTAATTTATTAAATTAAAAAGGCATAGTAGTGTGTGTACTGGTTATAAGCATAAGCTTTAGAATTACATAGACCTTTCTTTGTAAATTCCTCCTTAGGCAGACCACTGCCTCTGATTCTTAGAATCTTCATCTGAATAATCAAAGTGTTAATCAACATATTACAGAACTTTACTGAAGATTAAATAAGATAACACTGTTACTATGTTTAGTGCTCACTACACAGATGATATATGATCATATAATTACCAGATGTATAAAATACAAAATATTCAAACTGTAAGTATAAGCTAGAATTAATTAATAACTATTCAGAGTCCAATTTATAGCACTGATGATCGTTTTTCTTAAAGAGGTTTAAAATGTATTAGAAATGATAGACATACATACCTAAAATAACCATCCTATTTCAAGATTCATATACACAGTGAAGGTTAATTAATTATGTATCCATGACTGTCAATTTCATTGTGGCACAGAATAGTGTGGTGAAGAAGAATTGATATATATTAGTTTCCCAAACTCCAGTAATAAAGAGGATAACTTGTTTTTAAATGATGTAGTGTGTTTGGAGTCCAAAAAACTCTGAATGGAGAAGTAAGACAGCTCTGTGGACTAAATGGAAAATTAAGCTTCTGTTTTCCAGCAGGAGATATGCCCTTGAAACTGGGTTTCGATAGATTATTACTAAGTGTCAAATATCTGGGAGATAGGACATTTTCACATTGAAATAAGTTCTCCTGGCACATGGCTTTGAAGAGATGTATTGGCTAGAAGAGGTTAACTAGTTGGAAACCAAGACACCCTGTAAAAATTAAATCCCTTGATGAGATCCACCTTCTGCTGGCTTTCAGCACTACAAGCTCTGGAACTTAGCCTTGCCAATGTCTCCTTTATAATGGGATCGGCAGATGCCTTTTGATGCCATAAAAAGCTCATGAGACTAATGTTTAGAATATCAATAAAATAATTCACAATATATATTTTTTTAATTTCAGATTTGGTTTCTTCCCTTTTTTTTTGTGATTTAGATGAAGATTTACAGAGCAAATTCACTTTCCATACAGCAGTTTATGTATACTTTGTCTCGTGATATTGACCACAGTTTACCACAATGCAACAGCTCCACTCCTGCTTCCTCCCCATAGTTACCTCTTCCCAGTGTCCATCCCTCCATACACTCCTGCCCCCTGAGCTGTCTCCCTGTGCATAAGAAGCTCTTCTTTCTCCGATGAGTGTTCTCTCCAAGGAGTGTATCTACCTCAGGTAAATGTTCAACTCATATTCCTGTCTTTTGTTTGGCTGGAAACCACAGGTGTGGGTTCAATTCCAGACTTGAAAGGCAGCTAGGGGCCATAGTATCAGTAGTTCCAGCAGGCTCTATTGGACCAGCAAACCTGGTCCCC
>NW_006921591.1:26132058-26135592 GCF_000298275.1 Orycteropus afer afer
TAATCACCAGAATAAAAGAAAGTGAAAAAGAAAAAAATAAAAATAAAAAAAGAGAAAAAAAAAATTGGTGGAGCACAGTGCATGCCACCCAGGCTCCGTCTGATCACACAGACTGTGATGGAGTTCCTATGGGCCCAGAAGGTAGGTGGTAGTGGGGGATTGTCACACCTCTGTTCACCAAGCGGTTTTGGGGTATAAGAGTATCAAGAGGAATGTTGTACCTTGTCAGTCTTGCAGGTCCCTAGTGTCCTTGGGGTTGCTGGAAAGCAGAACATGTTCCTAAGTCCCAGGAATCTGTGAGAGTACTGTCTCTTTAAATATCCAAAATAGTCAAGCTGCTTTTTAAACCTTCAAAATGGTGGTACCTTCCGGACTGGCAAAAGTCCACAGCTCAAACCACCTTTCTCTTCACCTTCTCCGTTTTGTTCCCTAGCCACCGTGCACAGTCCTCCGTGCTGTCCCTGCCTAGCAGGGTGACTTTTAGGTTAATTCTTAGGTCCTACCACCACTCGGGAATCTCCAAGCTGTCTGTGCCATTAGGATCGCTCAGGATTGCTGCCAGACCGCAGCTCCATCTGTTTCCTTTTTGGTATTTTCTCGCAAATTCTTCTGCTAGTTGGGGTTTAGTCCACTTCTATATCCTTCCCTTCAAGGTTCAGGGGTCCAGGATTATCTTCTGTGTCTGTATTAATTGGTTTCCCTTTTCTTTGTTGAAGAGGGTCTGTGCAGTCTTTCTGCCTAGTCCATCATCTTTAATTCACAATATTTAGAAGCATAACTTTAGAAAATTCTGGGATCTTGTATAGGACAGAAATAAAAAATCTTCTTCTAGTGGAAGATTATATTTATGGGAAGACTTAGGTTATTTGTTCTTTAATATCTCTTTTCCTTGCTTCCTTCTATAAGCAAAACCCTAAGTTCCAGTTGGACACATGACTGGAGTTCCACCTCAAGAGTTCCATGCAATTTGACCTGACCTTTCATTCACATTCTTCACAACGTTCTTGTGAATGGAACAGATGAAGATAACTCTTGTGGAAGAAATTATATACTATATTACTTGTTGAGCTAAGCATGAGGTGACAGAAACTGAACAGCCACATTACCCCAAGAGATGTAAGCCAGATAATGAGATTGGCAGCACAACAACTTGAAGAACTGTGGAATCCTAATGCACAGAGCCTCTGTATCAGACTTAAACTGGTTATGCTTAGATTGCTTACATATATAGAGAAACAATTATCTATTGTTGACATCACTGGTATTTTGCAAGCTTTACATCTAGTGGGTATATGCCAGCTTCTTACCTAATAATCACATTGGCACCATTCTAACTTCTTAAGGTAATGAACTCCTGTTCAATCTATATAGCACCAACACCAATTGTTAGTGCAGTGGAACTTGAGAGAAGTTTGTACGCAATGAGTTTTATAGGAATGGGTGAAATAAATAAAGGAGGATTTGACAGGAGAAGGATATACTGAGCAGAAGTCAAGGAAGAAATAAACTTGGTGTATAACAAGAGCAATGTGGAGCCTAGCACAAAGGTTAATTTAGAATATAAAGTCATGTAAATGAGAAGGGCCACACTAATTATTAGCCAAATGATTTGACTAACTAGAGATTCTGTTTTTTTCCAAAATAGAAGTTTTCGGGAAGTACGTGTAATAAAGAAATTGAGAAATTAACTTACAACCTATTATACTTGTCTACTGAACTATCTAAGCATCTCTGGTGATGCTGTGGCTAAGGCATTGGCTGTTGACCAAAAGGTCAGTGGTTTAGACCCACCAGCCACTACAGGAGAAATGTGAGGCAGTCTGCTTCCATAAAGATTTATAGCCTTGGAAACTCTATGAAGGCTGCTAGGAGTAGGAATCAATTCAGTGGCAGTGGGTTTTGTTTTTTTGTTTTGATTGAACTATTTAACTGTTTTGATGCTTCTGGGAAATAAGCATAGAGAAGTTATCTAGGCTCATAAAGGATAATACATATATACAGAGTGTCAATGTTCAGATTCTTTCAATTCTATTATTATTATTAATATCTGAATCCACCCTGTTTTAAAAAAAAAAAAAAAAACATGTATTTGTATCTTTCATGCTCAAAATTTGGGGATAATTCATTATTTCAGATTCCTTCACCTTGCCAATTTTCTAAAATATAACTCTTTTTCCCACTTAAGATTAAAGATATCACCTTAGTTATCTAGTGTTCCTATAACAGAAATACCACAAGTGGATGGCTTTAATGAACAGAAATTTATTTTCTCACACTAATCCTGTCTCTTTCACATAACAAAGAAAACTCATTCCCAGTTGGGATTATATTCTTCTATTATATGTATGTACCACATTTTGTTTATCCATTCTGCTGAAATGTATTCACCTTTTGATAACTGTGAATAATGTCGCAGTGAACATAATATACAAGTATCTATCTGAGTCCCTGCTTTACATCTTTTGGTATATGCCTAAGATCTTATATGAATTATCCATACTAGGCAAATGTGTAAAGACAGAAGTTTATTAGTGGTTGCTGAGGCTGAGAGAAGGAGGAAACAGGAATTATTCCTAAGTTTTTGTTTGAATTGATGTAAACTTTTTGACATAGATGTGTAAAACTTTCGGAAATAGATAGTGAAGATAGTACCACAACATGGTCACCTGGCAAAGGTAAAAAAAAAAAAAAAAAAAAAAGGCTAAGATGGAAAACTTTTTGTTACACATATTTTACCAAAATAGCAAATTTTATATAAGTTCTTGTTGGCGACCAATGATTTATTACATATATACCAGACTATAAGCTCCACCTGTACAATTTATTTAAGTCAGATTATATCATCTAACTTCATTTCATCCTGATGTTATTTCAACAACAAATGTTGAATAATTTGCATAGGGCCTCTCAGCTGGAATGTGATAGTTATATGCTATATGCCCCCGGACTCTAATACGTCTGTGGTCTAATTTCCACCTCAGAATGTGTCACTGAAGAGACATTTCCTCCACTAGAAAAATATGCACTAAATATGCAGTGGCCTGTGTCTTAAGGAGTTTTTATATATCCGTCTCTGCTTCCAACTACAAACACAAACACATTCTGTCTTCATGGTCAGAGCCTGGCACTCTGTCACTTACTAATCCTACATTGTTTAGAGCTTTGCAAAATCTTTGGCTTTGCTCTGAGTGAAATGGGAGCTAATAGAGAGTTGTACCTTGAATGATGTCTAATCTTTATTTAACAGGATCAGTCGGCCGGTGAGCTGTGAATAGATTTTAGGGATACATGTCTAGAAACAGGAAGGTTTATTAAGAAGCTATTTCATATAGCTTCAGACACATTGAGAAGTAAGAATGTAGATATATTTCGAAGGTAGAATAAATAGGATTTCCTAAATGATATATTATATATATATATATATATATATATATATATATATACACACACACACACACACACACACACACACATATAATTATTTCCTAAACTATATATATGTGTGTGTGTGTGTGTATATATATATATATATAT
>NW_006921591.1:26135692-26136664 GCF_000298275.1 Orycteropus afer afer
ATAAACCTTTCCTTAACTTTTACAATAATGGACTAATACAATATTTGTCCTTTTGTGATCGACTTATTTCACTCAGCATAATTTCCTCCAAGTTCATCCCACGTCATGCGGTGTTTTGCAGATTCTACATTATTCTTTAGCGTTGCATAGTATTCCATTGTGTGTATGTACCATAGTTTGGTTATTCATACCTCAGTTGATGGACATCTACCTTGTTTCCATCTTTTGGCTATTGTAAATAGTGCAGCAATGAACATGGGTGTGCATATATTTGTTCTTGTCATGGCTCTTACTTCTTTAAGGCGTATACCTAGTAATGGAATGGCTGGGTCAAATGGTATTTCTAATTCCAACTTTTGAAGGAATCACCATACTGCTTACCACAATGGTTGTACCATTTTACAGTCCCACCAGCAGTGTATGAGAGTCCCAATCTCTCCACAACCTCGCCAGGATTTGTTATTTTCTGTCCTGTTGAACTTTGCTAGTAGTGCTGGAGCAAGATGATACCTCATTGTTATTTTGATTTGAAAGTCTGATTTATGTACTCTGGGGCACTTTCATTAGGTCTATAGATATTTATTTTGGTTATATCTTCATGTTCAATTGATCCTTTAATCATTATATAATGTCCCTCTTTGTCTTGAATGGTGGTTTTTGTCTTAAAGTCAATTTGATCAGAAATTAATATTGCCACACCTGCTCTCTTACAGTTACCATTTGCTTGATATATCTTTTTCCAACCTTTGATTTTTAATGTATTTTTGTCTTTATCTCTAAGGTGTGTCTCTAGTAGGCAGCGTATTGATGGGTTGTGTTTTCTTATCCAATCTGCAACTCTCCGTCTCTTGAGTGGTGCACTTAATCCATTAACATTCAGGGTAATTATTAATAAGTTTGAATTTGTTGCTGTCATTTTGTTATGTGTTTTTTCATGGTGTCCCTGGTTTCTTTGTTCCATATTATTTTCTG
>NW_006921591.1:26136764-26142560 GCF_000298275.1 Orycteropus afer afer
TTTTTGTATATTTCTTCTTCTTTTCTTTTTTTTTGTTTAATTGTGCTTTGGGTGAAAATTTACATAGCAATTTTTTTTTTTTTTTTTTACATTCAACAGTTCATCCACTTATTGAATGCCTTAGCAAATATTGCCTTAATTACCTAGTGTTCCTATAACAGAAATATTGTCTTCATGTTTTTCTTTGTAATTTAGAAGGTTTCTTGAGAAGTTCTGGAGCTTCTGCAACTTTCAAATTTAAATGAGGACATCTGACTTATAAGAAGAAACTCTATTATGAAAGAGCCCAAGACAATACTTGAATTGCTTTTCCTTCTGAAATCAACTGACCTTCAGCCCCACCTGTACAAAGTGACGTTGGGTGAGATAGTGTGAAATTACCTTCATTAAAATCAAAGAAAACTTCTTAAGATGAATACTTCCTAAACTTTGGAGAATTTTCATGAAATGGTGAATAGATATTATGAATATCCTCTTAATTTTAAGAATATTGAGTAGCATGCTATAATCTTCAAAATAGGATACTTACCCAGAAAGGCCCAGTCAGACGCAGGAGTGTCCCTGACACACCTCAAGAAACCCCTGAATGAGGCACCAGGTGGAAAGGCTTTCTGTTCTGAAACACCTTGAGCCTGAACAGAGGAAGAGTTGGTGAAGAAGGGAGAAGCAGCTACCAATCCACTATTAATCACTGAGGAGAAGTAAACAATCAAACTCCATAAACGAAAACAATATGCCATAGAGGTTTATATGATTAGTCATTGAGACATTTTTATTATTTCAAAGACAGGAAGCCTAAATGGTCTTATGGTCCCTTTGCTATATTAAAAAGAAAAAAAAAAAAAAGAATGAAAAACACATTAATAGTGAATCAAGATTGACTCATAGTGACTCTATAGGGCAAAGTGGAACTGCCTCATAGGATTTCCAAGGCTGTAATCATAGAAGCATACTGACACATCTTTCTCCATGGAGTGGCAGTACGTTCAAATTGCTTTTGATTAGCAGGTGTATACTTTAATTACTTGTGACCAGGGCTTTATAATGCGATTCATGAGAAAGTGATTTGAAGCAACATATTAGAAGCCAAGTTACTTATTTTTCCTGCTCCTACTCCTTGTTCAACCCTAAAATATTCTTTAGGAAACAACTGGCCTTGAAGACACAAATTTCATTCAAAAAAGAGTAAGGAGGGAATGAAAATGAAGTCTATGATTGCAAATCAATTTATAGAAAAAAAAATTAGAGGAAGAGCAATAACAAGCCAGCCTCAAATTAAATTAAAAAAAGAAAAAGAATATAATTCAAAAGAAGAATCATATCATAAAGGGAATGTTAAAAATTGCAATATATTATAAAAATTAAATAAATAATGGCCTTTAAAACCAGTCCAATAATGAAATATCAGGAGATAAAAAGCAGTTAATGTGATACAGAAAATAATTATATGGAAAAGTTTATCTGTAGATATGATAGCCTACAAAAAAAAGGTAAGATGATATTTCTGAAAACAAAGTTATGGATATAAAATACATGCTTAATAACAAGCAAATACAAAAATGCAACCACTGCCATGGAGTCGGCTCCAACTCATAGCAACCCCTACTTGGATTTCCAAGACAGTATCACTACGGAAGTAGATTGCCCAAACAGAACTGAAAACAGTAAGAGAAAAATGATAGGTGTTACAAGTAAAAGATGCTAATTGAACTATGGTTAAAAAATGTTAAGGAACTATGGTGATGAAGTGGTAAAACATTTGGCTGCTAACCAGTAGGATGGTGGTTCAAACCTACCAGCTGCTCTGAGGAAGGAAGATGAAGTAATCTAATTCTGCAAATATTTACAGCCTTGGAAACCCAATGGGTTTTGCTATGTGTGAGAATCAACTCTATGGCAGTGAGTTGACTGAACTTATTTCTTATCCTGAAATAAAACAGAAAATAAAATAAAATCATCAAAGGGATAACAGAAGAAAACTTTTGGAAACAAGTTTTGGAATATGCAGCTTGAAAGCATGTCTCATATTTAGGAAAAATTGATAAACAGTCAACCTAAGATATATTCTTTTGAAGTTACAAAACTTTAAGTACAAGGGGACATTTTTTGTCAATCCAGTCCAAAAATGTATACATCAAATAACTTAAATGAGGGGAAAAATCATTTTAATTTGGCCTCTCCAGAAAAATATTAATTGTTAAATAACAAAAGTAGAAGAAATTTATGTAAAAGCATCTGGGAAAAAATATGTGAGCCAAAAATTCAATAACTAGAACACTGTGTTTCAAATTACACAGGAAAAAAAAAAAAAAAAGAACATAGCTGCAATCTTTAAAAATTATTAAAAACTGTAATAACTCAGAAAACACAAGCCCTATGATTATTTCCTTGAACAAGCAAACAAAAAAGTTACTTCCCATTAAAATCTACACATCCATGTTTTACCAAGAAAACTGTGGTGAATATTAAATTGGTTCAAATATATAATTAAGAAAAAAAATTCTGTGAAAACTATGGTTATAGAATTAGATGTAAATATTTAAAAAATTGTATTTAAAAAAAAATTAAGGTGGCCAACAAACATGAAGAAATGCTCATGATCATTAGCTATTAGAGAGATGCAAATCAAAACAACAATGAGATACCATTTTGCCCTAGCACTAGTAGCAGAGTTCAACAAGACAGAAAATAACAAATGCTGGTGAGGATCTGGAGAGATTGAGACTCTCCTACACTGCTGGTAGGACTGTAAGATGGTACCACACTGTGGAAACAGTATGTCAATTCCTTGAAAAGTAGGCATTAGAAATACCATTTGACCCAGCCATTCCATTACTAGGTATATATCCTAATAAAGTGAGAGCCAGGATAAGAACAGACATATGCACAACCACGTTCATTGTAGCACTATTTACAATAGTCAAAAGATGGAAAGAAACTAGGTGTCCATCAACTGAGGAATGGATTACCAACTATGACATTCACACAATGGAATACTACACGATTCTAAAGAATAACATAGAATCTGCAAAACACCACATAAGGTGGATGAACTTGGAGGACATTATGCCAAGTGAAACAAGTCAATCACAGAAGGACAAATATTGTATTAGTCCAATATTGTAAAAAAGTCAAAAAAGGTTTATATATGGAAGGAAATTTTCTTTGTTGATTACCAGAGGTGGAAGGGATGTGGGGAGACACTGTTAGATAGGTAGAGAAAAGTATTCATATGGGTGAAGAGAAGGGAAAATTACCAAAATTGAGTGATCAACAGGATGGCATCAAGGAAGAAGACATAGAGGGGGACATGGGAGGTACAGAAAACAAAGATGAACCCTTTTGCACATACAATACTGCGTTGTCAGTGAAGGCAAACATGGGTATACGGGTCGATAGATGGGTGGACAGGCTGAAATATTAGGTATGTCTATGCAGGATAGAGTGTACCCATGACCATGTATAGGGTTGGCAGACAATGTTCCTTCAAGTGTATTTGTATGTTCTGTAAGAATTCCCAGGTGATAGGAGAACTGAGAAGGGACTAGGTTGTAGTCACTACTTGGGCACAGCCAGCTACCCAGAGGGAGAGAGTAGTTGAACCTGTGGGCTTGGTACCATAGTCACAGGGGACATCAAACTTAATTGACATAACATACTACACAAAACATCATTCCACTTCCTACTATAGCAAGTAGCAACTGGGACCTTAAAAGCTTGCAAGCAGCCATTGAGTTGCAATGATGGGTCCTTCCTCGTCCAGAGCAAAGAATAATGAAGAAAATCAAAGATTCATGGAAACAATTCATCCAAGCAAGTGGTACACCATGCCATCCTCAGGCTATACAACTATGAGACCAGAAGAACTAGATGGTGCTGGCTACAGCTGTCAACCACTTGAAGGGGGTTCTATGTAGGAGATCCTGAATAGAGCTGGAGAACAATGTGGAACAAAACTCAAAATCATTAGGAAAACAAAAATAAAAAAAGGACTAGGTTTGCTCGTCTCATAGAGCCTGGTGGAACTACTGAGACCATGACCTTTAGATCGTAGCCTGGAATTGCATTCAGGTCTGGAATTGAACCCAAACCTGTGGCTTTCAGACAAACAAAAGACAGACATATGAGTTGAACATTTACCTGAGGTAGATACACTCCTTGGGGAGAACAATCATGGGAGAAAGAAGGGCTGTTTATGCCCAAGGAGACAGCTAAGGGTGCAGTTGTGCATGGAGAGATGGACTCAGCAAGAGCTAACTATAGGGAGGAAGTGGGAGGGGACCTGTTGCATTGGGGTAAATTGTAGTCAATGTAATGAGACAAAGTGTATATGAACTACTATATGGAAAGAGAATTTGCTCTATAAACTTTCACCCAAATGACAATTAAAAAAAAAAAAAAAAAAAAATTACCACCCTGGAAAAGCAAAGGGTGTTGCTATGAGTTGGAATCAACTCAATGGCAGTGAGTGTTTTGTGGTTTTTTTGGTTTCATAGCTTGAAAATATATGCTTAAACATCTTTTCTGATTTGTCATCTTTAAACTATACTTACTGACTTTGGAGTGAAACATGAGGATATAAGCAAAATTACAAGAAGTCTGATCCACTATTTTTTTTTTTTTTTAAATTGTGATTTGAATGAAGATTTACAGAGCAAATCACTTTCCACACAGCAGTTTACATATACTTTGTCTCATGACATTGACCACAGTTTACCACAATGCAAAAGCTCCACTCCCACTTCCTCCCCATAGTGACCTCTTCCCAGTGTCCACCCCTTCATGGACTCCTGCCCCTTGAGCTGTCTCCTTGGGCATAGGCAGCCCTTCTTTCTCAATGATTGTTCTCTCCAAGGAGTGTGTTTACCTCAGGTAAATGTTCAACTCATATGTCTGTATTCTGTTTGGCTGGAAACCACAGGTGTGGGTTCAATTCCAGACCTGAAGGGCAGCTAGGGGCCATAGTCTCAGTGGTTCCACCAGGCTCTATCGAACCAGCAAACCTGGTCCCCACCCTTTTTTTTTTTTTGTCCAAATGATTTTGAGTTTTGTTCCACATGGTTCTCCCTCTCTATCAAGGGTCTCATACATAGATCCCCTTCTAAGTGGATGACAGTGGTAGCTGGCCACCATCTACTTCTTCTGTTCTATAGTTGTATAGGCTGCAGATCAGATGGTGTACTAGTCACTAGGACTAATTGTTTCCATGAATTTTGGTTTTCTTCATTCATCTTCGCACTGGACGAGGAGAGACCCATTATTGCATCTAGATGGCAGCTTGCTAGCTTTTAAGATCCCAGTTGCTACATGCCAAAATAGGAGGTGGAACAATGTTTTATATAGTATGTTATACCAATTGAGCTTGATGTCTCCTGTGACTATGGTCCCAAGCCCACAGGTTCAACTACTCAGTCCCTTTGGGTAGCTGGCTGTGACCAAGCAATGACCACAACCATCCCCTTGTCAACTCTACTATACACCTGGGAATTCTGATCATTCACATAAACTTATAGGACCATTGTCTGCCAACCATATATATGTTCTCAGGCTGTCCACCCATCTATCCACCCATATACCCATGCTTGCTTTCACTGACAAAGCAGTACTGTAGGTGCAAAAGGGTTCATATTTGTTGTCTGTACTTACCATGCACCGCTCTATGTCTTTCTCATCCTCAATGCCACCATAATGGTCACTCACATTTGGTTCATTCCCTTCTCTTCATCCAAATCAATACTTATCTCTATCTATGGCCTCCCCTCCCCTCCCAACCCTGGTAACCAACAAAGAAAATTT
>NW_006921591.1:26146343-26157754 GCF_000298275.1 Orycteropus afer afer
CCTTCTTTTCAAGGCTCAGGGGGCCAGGATTATCTTCTGTGTCTGTGTTAATTGGTTTCCCTTTTCTTTGTTGAAGAGGGTCTGTGCAGTCTTTCTGCTTAGTCCGTCATCTTGCCGGAACTCCTCAATTGATTCTTTAATCATTATATATTGTCTTTCTTTGTCTCATATGGTGGTTTTAGTATTAAAGCCAATTTTATCAGAAATTAATATTGCCACTCCTGCTCTTTTTTGGTTGCCATTTGCTTGATATATCTTTTCCCATCCTTTGATTATTAATCTATTTTGAGTGTGTGTGTCTAAGGTGTGCCTCTTGTAGGCAGCATATTGATGGAGTTTGTTTTCTTATCCAATCTGCAACTCTCTGTCTCTTGAGTGGTACATTTAATTCATTAACATACAGTGTATTTATCTACAAGTATGAATTTGTTGCTGTCATTTTGTTATTTGTTTTTTCATTTTGTCCCTGGTTTATTTGTTCCATATTACTTTCTGTGCTGAGCTCATTATATTTATGAATCATGTTATAATTTCTTATATTGCTGTTTTTTTAGTATTTGCTAAATATTTGTGCTTGTACTCTTTTTTATTGTCATATGAAGGTTTATCATTTTTCTTTGAAGTTACCCTGTGATTTATAATTTTCTTCCCAAGTTTACAACAGTCTATTCTATCTTACAACTCTCTCAACTTCCTCACCATTTAGAAGTTCTGTAACTACACAGTATTTTCCCTCTTTTTGTTTTGCAATTGTCCTCATTTGCCAATTGATGTCTCTGGTTCCCTGTTTACAATCTTGTAAACTTATTTTACTTTGGATACTTCCATAGCTGTGGTTTCTGATTATTTCATCTTGTGTATTAGTGGTCAGTTGTTGTTTGCTATTATTGGTTCTCTGTTGAAAGGACTCCCTTTATTATCTCTTGTAAGGTTGGTCTGTTTTCAACAAATTCCCTGAAGTTCTGCTGATCTGGAAATCTAATTTCACCCCCATCATATTTGAGGGACAATTTTGTCAGGTATATAATTCTCAATTGAAAATTTTTGTCTTTCAGGGTTTTATATAACAATCGCATTGTCTTTTTGCTTGCATGTTTTCTGATGAGAAATCCTAGCTTGTTCTTATTGGCTTTCCTTTGTAAGTAACCTTTTGTTTTTCCTATGCTGTTTTCAGGATTCTTTCTTTGTCTTTGTCTTTGATTAGTTTGATGATGATATATCTTGGTGATTTTCTTTTGGGATCTATCTTGCTTGGAGTTCATTGGACTTCCTGAATAGATATATTTTCATCTTTCATCATATCAAAGAAGTTATTTTCCAACAAATCTTGGACAATTTTCTCAGAGGTTCAATTTTTCTCTTCCTGTTCTGGAATTCCAATGGCACATATGTTATTCCTTTTGATGGTATCCCACGTGAACCTTAGATTTTCTTCATTTTGTTTTGATCTTTTTTCTGATTCATCCCTTTCCATAGAAATATTTAGATATTTGTCTTCAGTCTCATTAATTTTGTCTTCCATTGCATTGATTTTACTCCTTTGACTTTTCAATGTGTTATCTACTTCTGAGAATTTAGTATTAATCTTCCGGATTTCTATCTATAGGTTTTGAATCTTTTCTAATTTTTTATTTATGTTGTCATCTTGTTCTTGTAATCTCTTCTGAGATTGTTCTAGTGTTTTGTCTGTGCTTTCCTTAATTTTGTCAGTGTTTTCCTTGATCTTTCTCTCAATGCTCTGAAGATACCTAAATATAATTATTTTGAATTCCTTAGCAGGGAGTTCCAATGCTGTTTCCTCTTCAGTGATGTGTTCTTGGTCTGTATCTCACTCCCTTGTTTCTAACACTCTATCCTGATTCTTTAGGTGAACTGTGATGGTCTGTTGTCCCCGAGACATTGTGATGTTGTTATACTTAGATCTCTGTTAACTGCTTGTGAAAAACAGCTAAGGGAATTCCAGTAAGGTGGAGGAATAGGCAGACAAGCAAAACAGACCCACTTCAACAAAGAAAGGAAAAACCAATTGACAGAGATACAGAAGATAATCTTGGAATCCTGAGCTTTGAAAGGAACTAAACAAAAGTGGATTAGGCACCAACTAGTGTAAGAACCTGAAAAAAAAAGTGAGATAGAGACAATCAGATCTGCAGACTATCAGCTACTCTAATAGGACCAAAATCCTGAATGTTTTCAAGTGGTTTTGGGACCTTAGAATTGACCTAACGATCAGCCCTGGTCACCAAGTGCTGCAGGGATGACTGCACTGGTGGCCCATGTCTAGGAAGGGAAACAGTAAGGAGGGAGACAACCTGAGCTGTGGACTTTCTGCTATCCTGAGGGCACAGCCATTTTTATTGTTTACACACAACAGCCATTTTGGATATTTAAAGTTACTAAGGGTACAGCAGGAGCTCTGGTAGCATAGTGGCTAAAGCACTTGACTGCTAACCAGAAGGCTGGCGGTTCAAACCCACCAGCCACTCCTTGGAAGGAAGGTTGGGTAATCCTACTTCCGTAGTGATACTGCCTCAGAAACCCAAGGAGGGGTCGCTATGAGTCAGGGCCGACTCGATGGCACATAACAACAACAACAACAAAGCGTACAGCATTTTGAATGTTTAAAAACAACAGCCATGTTTTGAAATTTAATGTAACTGAGGGTGCAGTCATTTTGAGTCTTTACAAGTGGCAACCATTTCGGATTTAAAGTGATAGCATTCTCATTGTGATTCCAGGGACCTACGAATAGGCTGTGTTTGCCAAGGTCAGAAGGGACTTATGAGAGGCTGACAACAGGAAAGGAGACAGGTGGAGAGAGTATAAGTGCTGTCAACTAGTGAATAGAGGAGCACAGTACCCTGCTCATGTAGATAACATACAAGGAAAACAAAAATCGTGGGCAAATCTCTCCAATATACAATCACCAATTAAATATAAACATAAAAAATGTCACAATACCTTAGAGACAACAGAGCCTCACAGTTCACACAAAGAAGCAGGATAAAGCAGGAGAAACAAGGGACCAGAGTACAGACCCAAAACACATCCCTGAAGAAAATGCAGCTTTGGAACTTCCTGAAAAGGAATTCAAAAAATTATATTTAATTATCTTCTACAAATTGAGAGGCAGATCAAGGAAAACACAGAGAAAACCCTAGAACAATTTTGTAAGACAATACAAGAACAAAATGACAAAATAAAAGAAAAATTAGAAATGATACAAAATCTACACACAGAAATCCAAAAGATTAATACTAAATTTTTAGAAATAGATAAGACATTGAATGAGCAAAGGAGCAGAATGGAATCAATGGAAGACAGAATTAGGGAGATTGAAGGCAAATACCTGAGCACTTCTTTGGAATGGGATCAATCAGAAAAAAGATCATAACAAAATGAAGAAAGCCTAAGGTTCATGCCGGATGCCATCAAATGGAATAACCTACATGTAATCAGAATTCCAGAACAGGAAGAGACAAATAAAACCACAGAGAAAATTGTCAAAGATTTGTTGGAAGAGAATTTTTCTGGTATGATGAAAGATGAGAATATATCCATTCAGGAAGTTCAATGAACCCCAAACAGGATGGACCCCAAAAGAAAATCACTAAGACATATATATCATCATCAAACTCATCAAACCCAAAGAAAAAGAAAGAATCATGAGAACAGCATGGGAAAAATGAAAATTTACCTACCTGGGATAACTGATAATACTAAGCTTGGATTTCTCAACAGAAACAATGCAGGCAAGAAGACAATGGGATTGTGTGTATAAAACCCTGAAAGAGAATAATTTCCAACCAAAAATTATGTACCCAGCAAAATGGTCCCTCAAATATGATGGTGAAATTAGGACATTTCCAGATAAGCAGAAATTAAGGGAATTTGTTAAAACCAGACCAACCTTACAAAAGATGCTAAAGCGACCCCTTTGGACAGAAAAGCAGCAACAGTGAACAACAACTGACCATTAACACACATGATGATATAACCCAGAAATCAACCAAGCTATGTAAGTATCCAAAGTAAAGAAGCCAACAATATTGTAAACAAGGAACCAGAGACATCAATTGACAAATAAGAACAACTACAAACCAAAAAGAGGAAAAAAACTGTGTTGTTACAGAACTTCTAGATGATAGGGAAATCAAGACAATTACAACATAGAATGGACTGTTCTAAACTTGGGAAGAAAACTATCAATTACAGGGTAACCTCAAAGAAAAATGATATTTTCACATCAAAAAAGAGGACCAGCATAGATATTCAGCAAATACTAAAACAATAACAATGAAGGATAACGATTCAGAAGCAAAACGAGCTCAGCATAGAAAATTATATGAAAAAACACATAACAAAAATGACAGCAATAAATTCATATTTGCCAATAATTACATATCTGGCAAGGGACTTATCTCTAAGGTCTATAATGGAAGAGTGGATGACACAACTATGGTATATACACATAATAGAATGCTATGTAAGACTAAACAATAATGTAGAGTCTGTAAAACACTGCATACTATGGATGAACTTGGAAGACATTATGCTGCATGAAATAAGTCAATCACAGAAGGATAAATATAGTATTAGTTTGCTGTTGTGGAGGGTCAAGGAAAGCTTTATATATGGAGGGAAACTTTCTTTGTTGGTTGCCAGGGGTGGGAGGGTAGGGGAGGAAATACTGAAAAAAAAAAAAAAATTCATTGACCCATGTCACTTTAGTTTTGTGTATTTCACTGTACATAAATTATATTTCAATAAAATGCATCAAAAAAAAAAAAAAAAAGAAAGAAAGAAAAAGAAAACCAGCTAAGGGTGAGTCAGGACCTTTTTGGTGGCTGTTTATCATTGGTACATTGGTGGAGAAGGAAGTGATGGCTCTCATTTAGTAAGTGAACCTGCAGCAGTTGTGGGTATAGATGTGTCATATGGGGACTGTTGCTGTCTCCCATTCAGTTGGATAAAAAGTAACAATTGAATAACCATCAAAAAAGTAAAAGCAATTGGACAAAAAAACACACCACGTATTCCCACAGGAACAATTAAAAAAAAAAAAAAGGAAAGAGGGAAAAAAAATAACCTACAGTATCTGGGGAGAGGTCAATAAGAGAAAAAAAAAGGTACAGTAGGAGAATAATGAAGAAAAAAATGGGGAAAAATGCAAAAAGAAAATAAAGGAACAAGATTAACCACGAGAATGAAAAAAAATGGAACCAGGAACAGAGAAAAGAGAAAAAGCTGAAAACTAGAACCTGGGAAGTGAAGAATAAAGAATAATAATAAAAAGGACAATAATAATAATAATAATAGTAATAATAATAACAACAATAATAATTTTAAAACAGATAAAAATAAACTGAAAAAAAAAAAAATTCAGGGTGAGGCAGGACACCCAGTCTCTATCCAGGGACACAGACTGGTATGGAATTCCTGCCACCCTAGGAGGTGGGTGGGAATGAGGGATGGTTGCACCTCCATTCACCAAGAGGGTGTGGGGTAAAAGAGTAGCAATGGAAATATAGCACCTTTCCAGTCATTGGCATCTGGAATGTCCTTGTGGTTTCCAGCAAGTGGAACCTATTCTTGTTGTTGTTGTGGAGCCTGTTCTTAAGTCCCTGGAATCTGGGAGAATGCTGTTACTTTAAATATCCAAAATGGTTGAACTGCTTGTAAACATTCAAAATGACTGTGTCCCCTGAAAAGCAAAAGTCCACACTCAGCCTGCCTTTCTCTTCGCTGCTTCACCTTTTATTCAACAACCACCAGTGCAGTCATCCGTGCAGTCGCTGGCTAGCAGGGCTGATTTTTAGGTTAATTCTTAAGTCGTAACACCACTCCACAATATTCAAACTGTCTGTGCCATCAGGATCTCTGCCAGACTGCATCTCTATATGTCTCATTTTTTTGGTGCTTTCATGCAAATTCTTCTACTAGTTGGAGTTTAGTTCACTTCTATATCCTTCCCTTCAAAGCTGAAGGATCCAGGATTGTCTTCTATATCTGTGTTAACTGGTTGCCCTTTTCTTTGTTGAAGAGCATCTGTACAGTCTTTCTGCCTATTCTGCCATCTTACCAGAACTCCAAGGTGGTAAATCTTTATGGAAGTAGATTGCCCAGTCTTCTTTCCATAGACTGGCTGGTTGGTTTGAACTGCCAACCTTCTGGTTAGCAGTCAAATGCCTTAGGCATTATGCCACCAAAGCTCATTAAAACTATGAAGGAATCAACTAAATATGAGAAACATTATAAATCTTATAAAATATTAAACTATGAGGACTTCCAGTAAAATAGTAGTATCAGCAGACAAGCTACACAGATCCTCCTCAACAAAGAATAGAGAAACCAATTGACACAGATACAGAACATTATCCTGGAACCATGAGCTTTCAAAGGAAGGATACAAAAGGGAATTAAACACCAACTAGTAGAAGAATGTGAATGAAAACAGTGAGTAAGGAGACAAACAGAGCTGTGGACTGTCAACTATCCTGATGACATAGGGAGCTTGAATATTTCCAAAGTTATTTGGAACTGAGAATTAACACTAAAAATGCCCCTGCTTGCAAAAGTCTGCATGGATGACTGTGCTGGTGGCTTATGACTCAAAAGGAGAAAATCAAGGAAGGAGACAAACTAAGCTATGGAATTTTGCCTGTCCAGAGGGTGCAGTGATTTTTAAATGTTCACAAGTGGTGGCCATTTTGGATATTTAAAATTACAGCATTCTTGTTCAGATTCCAGGGACCTAAGAAGAGGCTCCACTTGTTGAGGATGGCCTTGATATACAGTAGACTGATGACTGGAAAGGAGACAGGTGTTGAGTGCATAAGTGCTGTCAATTAGTGAATAGAAGAGCACAGTACCCTGCTTAATCAGATAACAACCAAACCAAACAAAACAAAACAAAACATAACAAAATCTTGGACAAATCACTCCAATATACAATCACCAATAAAACATAAACACAATGTTTTGAAGACAACAGACCATCACAGTCCACACAAAGAAGCAAGACAAAGCAGGAGAAACAAGGGACCAGGATACAGACTCAGAACATACCTGCAAGGAAGAAGCAGCATTGGAACTCCCTGGTAAGGAATTCAAAAGAAGTATATTTAGGTATCTTCAATGAATTGTGAGATAGATCAAGAAAATACTGATAAAATTGAGGAAATCACAGAGAAAACCCTAGAAAAAATTCAGAAGACAATACTTGAAAAAAATGACAAAATAAATGAAATATTAGAAATGATACAAAATCTACAGATAGAAATCCAGAAGATTAATACTAATTTTCAGAAATAGATAACACATTGAATGATCAAAGAAGTAGAATTGAATCAATGGAAGATAGAATTAGTTAGATTGAAGACAAATACCTCAATACTTCTTTGGAGAGGGATCAATCAGAAAAAAAGATAATAAATAAATAAATATAGAAAGTATAAGGTGCATGTAGGATACCATCAAAAGGAATAAGCTACACGTAATCAGAATTGCAGAACAGGAGGAGGAAATAAAACCACTGAGAAAATTGTCCAAGATTTGTTGGAAGAGAATGTCCCCAATATGATGGAAGACAAGAATATATCCATTCAAGAAGTCGAACAAACCCCAAACAGGATAGACCCCAAAAGAAAATCACCAAGACATCATCATAAAACACACCAAAACCAAAAGACAAAGAAAGAATACTGAAAGCAGCACAGGAACACAAAAATTTACCTACAAAAGGCAACCAATAAGACTAAGCTCTGATTTCTTAGGAGAATTCATCCAGACAAGAAGGCAATGCTGTGTTGTTGTTGTTGCTATGTGCCGTCAAGTTGGACCCAACTCATAGTGACTCCTCCTTGGGTTTCTGAGGCAGTATCACTACAGGAGTAGATTGTCCCATCAATAGGATGGTATATATAAAACATTGACAGAAAAAACAAATTCCAACCAAGAATTGTGCACCTAGCAAAATTGTCCATCAAATATGATGGTGAAATTAGGAGATTTCCATACAAACAGAAATTTAGGGAATTTGGTAATACCAAACCAACCTTACAAGAGATAGTAAAGGAGTTCATCAGATAGAGAACCATCAAGAGCAAACAAAAACCGACCATGAACACACATGATGAAATAACCCAGGAACCAACCCAGTTCTGGCAGTATCAGAAGTAAATGAGCCTACAATATTGTTTACAGGGAACCAGAGACATCAATTGGCAAATGAGGATAACTACAAACCAAAAAGAGGGAAAAAATAGTGTAGTTACAGAACTTCTAAATGGAGAGGAAGTTGAGACAATTGCAAGATGGAATGGACTCTTCTAAGCTTGAGAAGAAAAATATAAATCACAAGGTAACCTCAAAGAAAAACTATAAACATTCACATAACAATAAAAAAAGAGGACAAGCACAAATATATAGCAAATACTAAGACAATAGCAAAAAAGGAAGTGATTATACAATTCATAAACAAAACGAGCTCAGCACAGAAAATCATATGGAACAAAGAAATCAGGAACACCATGAAAAAACACATAGCAAATCGCAGCAACCTGTTCATACTTGTTGATATGGATTAATGGATTAAATGCACCACCCAAGAGATGGAGAGTTGCAGACTGGATAGGAAAACATAACCTATCAATATCCTGTCTACAAGAGACACACCCTAGAGACAAAAACAAAAATAGACTGAAAATCAAAGGTTGGAAAAAGATATAGCAAGTAAATGAGAATCAAAAAAGGGCAGGAGTGGCAACATTAATTTCTGATAAAATTGACTTTAAAATAAAAACCACTCTGTAAGACAAGGAAAAGCATCATATAATGATTGAAGGATTGATTGACCAAGAGGACATAACAATAATAAATATCTATGCATCCAAGGATAGAACGCCAAAATATATAAATCAGACTTGAACAGAATTGAAAAGACAAAAGATGATTCCACAGTTATAGTAGGAGATTTTAATACATGACTTTCTATGAAAGATATAACTGGAAGGCAACTCAACAAAGATGCAGAAGAGCTAAACAATGCAATTTACCAACTTGACCTTATAGATAACTACAGAGCACTTCACCCAACAACAGCACAATATACATTATTTTCCAGTTCACATGGAACTTTTCTCCATCATAGACCATATTTTAGGTCATAAAACAATCCTGAATAAATTTAAAAACATTGAAATACTGCAAAACATCTTCTCAGATCACAATGCTATAAAATTCAGAAATCAACAATAGAAAAATCAGTTGAAAAAGAGCAAACACATGGAAACTGAACAGCTCTTTGAAAATGACTGGGTAATAGAACAAATAAAAAAATAAAGTTAAAAGATTCCTGTAAAAGCAGTGATCAGAGGTCTGTTTATAGCATTATTGATCAAAATTCTCAGCAAAATAGAAATAGAAGGAATATACCTCAACATAATAAAGGGCATATATGCAAAACCAACAGCCAACATTATTCTCAATGGAGAGAGACTTGCAAACATTGCCCTTGCAAACAGGAACCAGACAAGGATGCCCTCTATCACCACTTCAATTCAACATTGTATTGGAAGTCCTAGCTAGGGCTATAAGACAAGAAAGGGAAATCAAAGGCATCCAAATTGGTAAGGAAAAAGTCAAGCTATCCCTATATGCAGATGATAAGATCTTATTCATAGAAAACCCAAGAGACTCAGCAAAACACCTACTGGAACTAATTGAAGAATTTAGCAACGTGGCATGATATAAGATCAACATACAAAAATCAGTTGGGTTCTTCTATACCAGCAAATAGATTGCTGAAAAGGTAATAAAGAAATCAATGCCATTTACAATTGCTACCAAACATTAAAATACTTGTGAATATATCTCACCAGGGACGCAAAAGTCATGTACAAAGAAAACTGCAAAACATTGCTTCAAGAGACCATAAGAGATTACATAAATGGAGGAATGTACCATGCTCATGAATAGGAAGATTCAACATTGTGAAAATATCAATACTATCCAAAGCAATCTATACATTCAATGCAATCCCAATTCAGATCCTATAAACATTTTTTAAGGATATGGAAAAAACAATCACTAATTTTACATGGAAAGGAAGGAGACCATGGATAAGCCAAACAATATCGAAGAAGAAGAACAAAGTAGGAAGTCTCACACTTCCTGATCTTAAAACCTAGTGTGTTGTTGTCGTTAGGTGCCAACAAGTTGTTTCTGACTCATAGTGACCCCATGCACAGCAGAAGGAAACACTGCCCGATCCCATGCCAGAAAATGGCACGGTAATGTATCAAACAGTGTTTCTTTGCTATTCATAAGTTTTTCCCTGGCCAATTATTTGAGAAGTGGACGGCCTCTTTCTTCTTCCTAGTCTGTCCCAGTCTGCAAGCTGGGATGATACCTGTGCACCATGTGCATCCCGCTGGGTTAGAAACTCCAGTGGCTCAGCCTAAAAACTCACATCAAGATGTCACCACGGTAGGACAAACTGACAGACAAGTTTGCCTCACTGTTGGAAACCTCTCCTACCACCCTTACCTGGGTCCCTGCGGCTGACTCAAAAACCTACTATATAGCCACACTAGTCAAAACAGGCTGGTATTGGCACAACAACAGACACGTAGACCAGTGGGCCAGAATTGAGAACCCAGAAATGGATCCATTGACCTAGCCCCCCCCCAAAAAAAACCCAAACTCACTGCCATCCAGTGGGATCTGACTCATAGCAACCCCTCCTTGGGTTTCCTAGGCAATATCGCTACAGAAGTAGATTGCCCAGTCTTCTTTCCAAGGAGTGCCTTGAACCAAGGGTTTGAACCACCAACCTTGTGATTAGCAGTCAAATGCCTTAGGCATTATGACACCAGAGCTCCTGTGGAGTACTATGCAACACTAAAAAATAATGTGGAACCCATAAAACACTGCATAATGTGGATGAACTTGGAGGACATTATGATGAATGAAATGAGTCAAGCATAGAACAAATGTAAAAATTCAAGGAAAGGTTTGTATATGAAAGGAAAATTTGTTGGTTCCTGAGGTGGGAGAGAACACTGTAAAAAAATTAAAATATGACAATTTAAAAAAGCAAAAATTAGATAAAATATAAACAGAATTTATAATTCAATAGAAATAAATCAATATAACTATGAAAATAAAATATACTCATTAATTAAAACAATTTTTAAATCCCAAAATGATTAAAAAATTAAAGCAAAGAAATGCATTATGCAGAAGAACAAAATTGGTCTAAAATAAGATGATAGTAATGTTAAGTAAGAGAAGGTTGAAGCAGACATCAGCAAACCAAACCAAATCACGGATTATTTTATAATATCACTCATGATGAGTGTAAGGCAAAGATATTTCAGTGAGACACATAACTCTTTATTGTAGGATTG
>NW_006921591.1:26172123-26175549 GCF_000298275.1 Orycteropus afer afer
TATCTTCTGTGTCTGTGTTAATTGGTTTCCCTTTTCTTTGTTGAAGAGGGTCTGTGCAATCCTTCTGCCTAGTCCGCCATCTTGCCCCACCTCTTCCCTGCCCTCTGTTTTGATAAGCAAAATTTTATTGGAACAGTCACACCCGTTCATTGATGTATTGTGTGTGTTTGATTTCATGCAACATGGACAGTGTTGAGTACTTGGTATAGAGACTGCTGTTGTTGTTGTTATGTGCCATTGAGTAGGCCCCGACTCATAGTGACCCCTCCTTGGGTTGCTGAGGCAGTATCACAAAGGAAGTAGATTGCCCAACCTTCCTTCCAAGGAGTGGCTGATGGGTTTGAATCTCCAGCCTTCTGGTTAGCAGTCAAGTGCCTTAGGCACTATGCTACCAGATCTCCTGCTATAGAGACTATATGGTTCAAAATGTTTAAAATATTTCCTATTTGGCCTTTTACACAAAATGTTTCTTGATCCATTCTTTATTGAAATACAACAGAAAAATTATTAAACACATACACGTCACAAATCTTATACCCTATGTACAATTGCATCAAAATGTACGAAACTGTCAAAAACCCACATTCATAATGAGTTATTAACTTATTCATTTCCATCCATGATGGAAGTGCAATCCAAGAGTAAGCATATCCACCCAAGAAAAGCAAACTCACTGCCATCGAGTCCATTCAGACTCATAGTGACACCCATTGGGTTTCCAATGCTGTAAATTCATATGAAAGTAGATCGGCTCATCTTTCGTCCATGGAGCAGCTGATGGGTTTGAACCCCTGACCTTCTGGTTATCAGACAAATGCCTTATTTACTATACCAATAACACAATTAACAAAATGAATCTAACATCCCCAACTTTAACATGGTGTGGAAATTTATACATTGTTTGGTGAATATTGCTTCATTGAAGGGCAATCTGGCACTACTCATCAATAGCTGCAATTCCATTCTAAGAATTTTTCCTGAATATATGTTTTCATGTGGATGCAAATATCTGTGTACAGAACATCTTTTTAAGCATTTTTGTAATAGTGAAAACAAAATTTCAAGAAATAAAACTGAAAACAATCCAAAAGTTAATCAAGAAAAAGTGGTTATAAACCTAACCATGGGTATAATGTAGTCATTAAAAAGAATGAGGCAAATGTATATGTTCTCGAGATATAAGAAATAAAAATTATAAGTAAGAATGACAATAAAATTATAGTCAAAAACTTCTGCATATTTAAGTACATGCATGGAAAATTTCTGAGAAATTACATAAAAATGTTAATAGAATTATCCTTTAGAAGTAAACTTTTATTTTATACTGAGAATATTTTCATAATAGTGAAATATTTAATTTATCTTTAAAAAAAAATGAGGTGTCCCTTTAAGCAGCCATGGTAATGAGTCGGGCTTCCTTTTTCAGATTAACATAGAATGTATTAAACCCAATAAAATGGGTGTGGCTTATTCTAGGATTTCATACCCCTAACATGGATTCAGGAGTTGTGGTAGTGCAGGTTAAATGTTTGGCTGAGAATTGAAATGTTGTCAGTTTGAAACCACTCAAAATTTCTGCAAGATAAAGAATAACAATCTGTTTCTATAAGACTACAGCCTAGAAAACCTTATAGGGTGATGTGATTCTGTTCTGTCACACAGGGTATCTGTGAGTCAGAATCAACTCTAAAGCACTTAACAATTATGGATGCAGCCAACCATCCCAAGCGTCCCAGGATCCTGCTGAGACTGTTTATGTGCCATCATAAGCCTTAAACCAAAATCATTCCCACTGCCATTGAGGAAATTCCAATTTACAGTAATCCCTATTGGATTTCTGAGACTGTTAATCTTTTTGAAAGTGGATTGCCTTATCTTCCTACCATGTAGCAGCTGGTGAGTTTGAACCACTCACCACTACACCAACAGAACTCCTTATCATAAGTCTTAGTGTAAATATAAGTGATAATCTACTTCTCTTGGAGAAGTTTTGTCGACATAGCTGAAAGTTTCAATTTCCTGCTTTGCTCCTGGGATATCATGGCCAAGAAGCAGAATAACCTGTCTGCATGATTTTGTAATATCCAAGCAATTAATGTCTGAGATGGTGGGCTGTGGGCCCTCACTTTCCCTCAGCTCCCTTCAATGAGATACTCAGTTTGGCTATCTCATTTCAAACTTGCTTCCCATTATTGCAGATGATGTGATGCTCGTAAAAGCTCACATATGCATAAATGTAAGCACTTCAAGACCAACTGTCTGTTCTTATACAATATTTTCTGTATACTGATTGAAAAAGTGTTTTTTTAAGTGTTACGGATTTTATTTTTCTCTTAATTATTACCAACTCTTAATGTGATTCACTTTTTTCACTTTTTTTTTTTTTTTAATTCTAAGGCAACCTACAATTAGAGAAGCAAACCTTGTACTTAACAACCTAATGAAGAAACTAATTCTCATTGAGAAGCAAATTGCAGTTTGAGTATTATATCCCATGGCATATACAGAAATCTGAACATTCGGGAGTTGTTATTTTGATAGGCCTTGTACCTCCATACTTGGACATGTGGGTGATAAATCAATGCCTTAAATCACCTATAAACAGCTACAGAAATAGTCAAGGTTAGAGCTGAAAAGATCTTTCAGTACAATTTCCAACCCCTGTTTGGTTGATGATGGACCTAGTAACCAGTGCTTTTTTTCCCAAACTGATTATAAAGAACTTGAAGGCATGGGTAGTTAGGTTGCTGTTGCAATTGTTAGTATTTTAAGTGCCTGTATCTTCAGTACCTAGCACAGTAAATGTTTTACAGTGAAGAAGGTTTAATAAACACATATTGAAGGAGTAACATTTGGCAACAGGAAAGCCTTTTCCCCACTGACATCCTCAGTCAGGATAGTGAAGTAGAGCAATATCTGGGAGGATATTTGCTGCCTATTGATTGATGTTCTACAGCAATTAACTGAGGAGGATATATGTCCTAACAGACCAAGTCTGTCATTCAATAATCCTGTGATATTAAATGTTATGGTTCAACTGAGATCCGAATTTTTAAGAAAATTTACTTGAATGCTCTTCTTAAGATCTTGTTACTATATCAATAACAGATATTTTGTAGTGCATGCAAATTTACTTCTTCTGAAGTATAGAAGTAATCTGAATTTATGCACATTTAATTCAATTATAACAGTTTATTCTTTATTTCTTTCTTGTTTTTAATTGTGATTTGGGTGAAAGTTTACAGAGCAAATTCATTTTCCATACAGAAGCTCACATACACTTTTTCTCATGATGTTGACTGCAATTTCCCACAATCCAACAGCTCCCCTCCAACTTCCTCCCCATATGTGTTGGATTGGGTTCTCTAGAGAAACACAAAAACCAGCGAAGTATATATATATATATATATTTATAGAGAGAGAAAG
>NW_006921591.1:26175994-26177329 GCF_000298275.1 Orycteropus afer afer
GCCGCTTAGGATGCAGTCATGTGATCCATCATGGGAACCACCACTCACAAGTGGAGTCCAGCCAAGTTGACACATCTTCAACTATTACACCATAGTTACCTTTTCCCTGTGTCCTTCACACCCATGCACTCCTGCCCCTTGAGCTGATTGGTTTCTCCATATCCTTAAAGAATGTTAACCGGATCTAGATTGGGATTGCATTGAATGTATAGATTGCTTTGGGTAGAATTGATATTGTCACAATGTTCAGTCTTCCTATCCATGAGTATGGTATGCTCTTCCATTTATATAGATGTCTTATAGTTTCTTGAATTAGTCTTTTATAGTTTTCTTTGTATAGGTCTTTTGTGTTCCAGTAAGATTTGTTCCCCAGAATTTATTTTTTTGGTAGCTATTGTAAATGGTATTGATTTCTTTATTTCTTTTTCAGCAAACTCTTTGCTGGTGTTGAGGAATCCAAGTGATTTTTGGATGTTGATCTTGTATCCAGCCATGATGCTAAATCTGTCAATTAGTTTCAGTAGATTTTTGACTGAGTCTCTTGATTTTTCCAGATATAGGATCATATCATCAGCAAATTGAGATAGTTTGACTTCAGTAATAGTTTGACTTCTTCCTTACTAATTTGGATGTCTTTTATTTCCCTTTCTGCCTTATTGCTTGGCTAAGACTTCCAATACAATGCTGAATAGAAGTGGTGATAGAAGGAGTCCTTTATAATAGCTTATTCTTAAGGCTAGGTTAGGAGGGAATATTTTTTTCTATAGAAAAATGCAATTTTGGAGTGAATAAGTCTTTTAAGTTTAGAGGATTAAGACTTGACATTAATTAGAAATCATTATTGCCTTTAATTCCTTTTTGGGAAAAAAAAATATGTATGTATATATATAGTCATGTTGTCTGAAGGGATAATTCCCTGGAGAAAGATATCATGTTTGGTAAAGTTCAGGGTCAAAAAAAAGAGGAAGGCCCTCAACGAGATGGATTGACATAGTGGCTGCAGCAATGGGCTCACCTACAGCAAAGATTATGAAGCTGGCAAAGGACCTGGAAGTGTTTTGTTAATGTATATAGTAGGGTCACTATGAGTCAGAGCCTACTCAATAGGACCTAACAACAAAAACAACAACAAAACACACACAGATATATACACATACACACACACCACACACAAACACACACACATACATGTGTGTATGTACATATAGGAATATATATACATATGTATATGTACATATAGGAGCTCTGGTGATATAGTGTCTAAGGCATTTGTCTGCTAACCAGAAGGCTGGAGTCAGATCCAACTCTATGGCAGTGAGTTTGTTTTTTGGTGTA
>NW_006921591.1:26177429-26183205 GCF_000298275.1 Orycteropus afer afer
GTGGTTTCAGATCTGTAACACCTTTAGCAAGCTTCTCCATGTGACTGAGCTTCTTCATTGACCAAAGAGAAATAATAATGCCTTCCATTGTTTCCCATGGCTTATTATGATAGAGATATGAGAAAATACATTCAAATATATAACACTGTAAAAAATACCATCTGTTTTCCCTTTCTAAGACTAAAAACTGTTTCAAATCTTGTGTTTATTCTGTGCATTTTTATAAAATCTGTAGCATTTTTTATCTATGAGCTCCATGATACTAAGGTTTTGTTTGCATTGTAATTACAATACTTGTCACAGTTCTTGGCATGTGGTGGTAGTCAAGTAAATAATTGTTGAAAAGTTGACCAAGTTTTACAATTTTAATGAGCTTGATCCGTAGTCTGACACTTGGTTCATACATGAATGGAAAAATGCCCTTAAAATTTCCTTAGTACATTAAGTAGAATAACTGGATTTCAGTCTTATGAAAGCCTAAGCACAGGACCCTATTAGGCTGTTGCCAGAATAATGACCCACACAAACTATGACACAATGCAAGTTGGTTTAAGACAATATAGTTTTTGTTTTCATAATTGTTTATGCATAAATAAATAATAGTACATATAGTAAATCTATGTCAGCCTTTATAAGAGCCAACTTGCTTTCCAGAGTGGCTCTACCATTCTGAATTCCCACAATGTATGAGCTTTTCTTGATATTACTTGATGTTACCTCTGTAAGTGTGTGTGTGTTTGTGTGTGTTTGAATGTGTTCTAATCATTGGGTAGTAATATCTAATTAGGAGTCCCTGGATAGTGCTAAGAGTTAGCATGCTTGGCTCCTAACTGAAAGCCTAGAGGCAGCTTAGAAGAAAGACTTGACAATCTACTTCTGACAAGTCAGCTATTGAAAATGCTATGAAGCACAGTTCTATTCTTCCTGACTCAGAAATAACTTGATGGGAACAGGTTAATATCTAATTGTGGTTATAATTTCCATTATCCTAGTGGAAGCTCTGGTAGTGTAGTGCCTAAGCCACTTGACTGCTTACTGGAAGGCTGGCAATTCAAAACCACTAGCCACTCCTTGGAAGGAAGGTTGGACAATCTACTTTCGTAGTGATACTGCCTTGGAAACCCAAGGAGGGGTCGCTATGAGTCAGATCCAACTCCACAGCACATAGCAACAATGATTTTGAGAATACATTTTTATTTTCCTAAGTATATATATAATGAAACATTTGTCAATTCAGTATTTTTTACAGATAAAATTCAGTGACATTAATTATGTTCATCATGTTCAATTATCATCACTACCCATTTCCAGATTATTCTATCATCCATTAGCTTACTGTCCTTTTAGCAATGATTGCTACCCTTTTCCTTCTGTTCTCCTCTCTTTCATCTTCCTGTCAACCACTAATAAACTTTGGTCTCTATACACTTACGTAACCTAGATATTTCATATTAAAAAAGAAAAAAACACTGCCCTTGAGTCAATTTTGACTCATAATGACTCTATAAGCCAGAGTATAATGTCCCATAGGATTTCCAAGGCTATAAGTCTTTATAGAAGCAGCCTGCCTCATCTTTCTCCCATAGAGAGGCTGATGGGTTCGATCGTCAACCTTTGGGTTAGTAGCTGAACGTCTAAACCACTGTACCACCAGACATTTCATGTAAGTAGGTCACATAATGTTTGTCCTTTTGTGACTGATATTTCGCTCAGCATAATATTTTCAAGGGTGATCCATGTCATTACATGTACCTGGATATTATTTCTCTTTATAGTTGGGTAATATTCCATTGTATACGTAAACCATATTTTATTTATCTATTAATCTCTTGATGGACATTTAGGCTATTGGGCTATTTCTACATTTTGACTATTGTGAATAGTCCTTCAATGAACATTGACCCACAAGTGTCTGATTTTATTTCTGCTTTCAATTTTTGGGAGAATATATATTTGGTTCCCACAAGCCACTCCTCAGAAGGAAGATTAGGCAATCTACTTTCATAGTGATACCACTTTGGTAACCCAAGGAGGGGTCACTTTAAGTCTGATCCTATTTGGCGGCAGTGAGTTGCGCTTTGTTTGTTTGTTTATTTTTAGGTGTAGAATTTCTGGGTCAAATGATAATTCTATGTTTAACTTTTAGAGGAACTTCCAAACTGTTTTCCACTGCTAGCCATTTTTAGTGAGCTTGTTTGCCATCCCTACATTCTCTCTCTCTCTCTCTCTCTCTCTCGCTCTCTCTCTTTTAGTTGTGATTTGGGTCAAAGTTTGTAGAGCAAATTCATTTTACATAGAACAGTTCATACACATTTTGTTTCATGACGTTGACTGCAATCCCCATAAAGTAACAGCTTTCTTCCCATTTCTTCTGTATGGTTATCTTTTCCCTGTGACTTCCTTTCCTATGCACTCCTGCCTTCTGAGTTATGCCTCTATGCAAATACTGCCCTTCTGATCTCCCATGGTTTATTGTTCTAATGAGTATACCTACCTTGTGTAAATGCTGACCTCATACACCTGTCTATTGTTTGGCCAGAAGCCACAGGAGTGAGTTCAATTCCAGGCCCAAAGGGTGACTAAGAGCCATAGACTCAGGGATTTCACCGGTCTCTCTCAGACGAGTAAGCCTGGTCTTTTTTATGATTTTGAGTTTTATTCCACATTTTTCTCTCACTCTGTTCAGGATCTCCTACACTGATCTTTTTCTTGGTGGCTGACAGTGGTAGCCAATCACCATCTAGTTCTTCTGGTCTGAGGCTCATGTAGGCTGTGTTTCACATGGTCCACTAGTCTTTTGGACTAATTATTTCTATGTATGTTTTATTTTCTTCATTTTCTTTGCTCCAGATGAGGAGACATCAATAGTTGCATCTTAGACTTGCCATCCTCATATTCTTTTGAAGTGTCTTTTCAAGTCTTTTGTTCATGTTTTAAACTGTATTTTGTTTTCTTCCAGTTGAGTTCTGAAAGTTCTTCTTGTATGCTAGACAGAATCTTTTATCAGACGTGATTTGTAAACATTTATTCATACTTTACTATTTTCTTAATAGTGTTTTTCACAGAGCAAACATTTTAATATTAATAGTGTATCATATTTTTTCTTTACATATGTTTTTGGTGCTATGTTGAATAATTATTTTATCTAAACTCAGATAAAAAATGATACCTTCTATATTTTCTTTTTTATACTTAGATTTATATTTGTGACCAATTTTGAGTTGGTATTTATGAGGCATGACATTTGAGCCAGGGTTATTATTATTTTTTTAAATATAGATATTCAACTATTACAAAATTATTTCCTTAATACAAACTCTATAGTTCCATTGAATTGTCTTTTCATCTTTTTATAAACCAATTTTTGTCCAGTTTCATCAATCTATTTGTCAACCTTTTTGCAATTGCCTTCATATCTTATTGTACTTTCACAGTAAGCCTTAAAGTCAGGCAGGCAGGCAGTATAATTGCTCCAAATTTATTCTTCATTTGTAAATTTGCTTTGGTTGTTCTATTTACTTTTCTTTTTCATGTAAGTTTGGAATCAGCTTGCTATATCTACCAAAGAAACTCTTTCAGGAATTCTGATTGGAATTTCATTAAATCTGGGAAAAGCTGACATCTTTAGAAGGTTGAGACATTCAATATATGAACACAATATGTCTCCCCAAGTTATTTGCACCTTTTTTTCTCTCTTTCACCAGCTTTTGTAATTTTTTATATGTAAAACTTGAATATGTTTTCTTACATTTATAATGAAGTACTTCATAAATTATAATAAAAAATATATTGCTTCTCATCTTGATTTATAATTGCTTATTTCTAATATATAAAGATACAATGGAGTTTTGTCTATTGGCTTTGTGTCCTGATATATCACTAAACTCACATATTAGCTTTAAGAAGTTTTGTTTTGTTTTTAAAGATTTCATGGGGCATTCTAATTATGCACTCTTACTCTCTGTTGATAGGGAAAGGGTTTTGTTTGTTTTGCTGTTTTAATATATCATTTATTACTTTTCTTTCTCTAATATACTGCCTAGGACTTCCAATAGAATGTTAGACAGGAGTTTTAAGGATAGACATCTTTGTCTTGATTTCCATAATGTTAAAGATGAAAGGTACTAATAATTTTCACTGTTTATTATTGTATTATATCAGATCAAAAACATATGCAACATTTTATACTGTAACAAACTTGACAAAGGAATTTAGATCCTTCAGTGACCCTTCCCTCATCTACCTTAACTTCCAGGGACAAGTCTCAGCTCTGATAATTCTGCTAATTCAATACTCTATCCCTTTTGGACTTGTCACTGTGGCTTCTCTTTCTTAGTTGAGGCAATAAAGAAACAGAAAGACTCATTCTCAGCACCTTATTTTATCCTTAACTCCTACAGATGCTCCTGTATGACTGTAATGCAAGCAGCAAGGTAAGGATGCAATGATCTGAAGTGTCACTTTGAGATGTGATTGAGGAGAGTAGGGTATGTGATAAGCAAGTGTAGTCAAAAGCTGTAGCCCTTATTTATAGCTCAGTCTGTAATTTGAACTGCTTCACCTCTCTCCTTTCTACAGTTCATTTTAGCTTTCTTGACAATTAATTACTAAAGGAATTGATTCCTCTCTCTATCACAGTTCAATTCAACCTACTTTCTATAAATAACTTTCTTAATTAATAAGTCAATAGGTGTTTATTGAATAGCTAAATATCTATTCGATTAATCAATATGTATTTATTAAATAGCCTTCCAGCCTTAGCAGCACATTGAAATCACCTGGGAGTAGAGGGACGAGGGAGGAACTGGACACTGCAGTAGATCCCAATTTAATTGTTCTGGATAGGTTTGAGTCTTGGCATGTACCAAAGACTTTCCTGAAGTATCTAATCGGTGGTCAGATTTGAGGAACATCGACTTTTTCATGCCTGACAGGATGGGAAATAAGAGCAGAAACAGTGTAAACAATTTCCAGGCTCTAAATCCCTAATTAGAAGAAAGAACATTAACATTTATGCCTATTTGTTGTTGTTGTTATGTGGTGTCACAGACATCACAAGAAATGCTCACTACACTTATAGGGTCGAGAGTCTAAATCAAAATCACCAGGGTTGATCCAAAGTTATTGAGATGTGAACAAACTATGTTAGTTGCAGGGGCAAATTCATTTGATCATATCTTCCTCTTTTCTAAATAGATTTTCATCAGCATTCAAAATAAGAACCCGATGATTCCTCTCACTGTACCGGTGTTTGGGAACCAGAAATAACTAACATGGTATTATAAGAAATCTGTGGGTAGTGCAAAACATTAGTGGGCTTGTCTGCTAACTGAAACTGGAGGTTTGAATCTACCCAGAGGCACATCAAAAGAAATGCCTGGTGATCCAGCTTCAAAAAGCCAGCCACTAAAAATTCTATAAATCAACGTTCCACTATGACATAAATGAAGTTGCCATAAGTTGTAATCGACATAATGTTAAAAGGTTTAGTTGTTTTTTTTAATATATTTTACAAAATGTATCCAAAGAAGGCCAAGATCAGAGAGAGGGATGAGATTATAGATATGAAGGAAGGTTTGTTGGAAGCTTGCACTAGGACTGAAAGTTCAAGTAGTCATTGGGTAGGCAGGAAGGATTGGGGTTTGGAATGTACAAATCATAGTCATGGAACAATGAAAGAAAATGGCAGTTTACCTTTATGCTCCAGCAAACCTCACTCTAACAGAGATGATACCAAGACCTCTTTTTATCATCAAGTGGTTACAAGTGTTCTTTT
>NW_006921591.1:26183395-26186367 GCF_000298275.1 Orycteropus afer afer
GAAACCCAAGGAGGGGTCGCTATGAGTCGGGGCCAACTCGATGGCAAACAACAACAACAACAACAACAACATATGTATATATATGTTAATACATATGTATATATATGTTAATATATTTTGTTGTTGTTGTTAGGTGCTATCGAGTCGTTTCCGACTCATAGCGACCCCATGCACAGCAGAGCGAAACACTGCCCAATCCTGCACCAGCTCCACGATCCCTGCTATACTTGAGCCCATCATCGCAGCCATCATGTCAATCCATCTCGTTGAAGGCCTCCCCTCTTTTGTTGACTCTCCACCCTACCAAGCATGACATTCTTCTCCAGGGAATGGTCCCTTCTGACAACATAACCAAAATAAGTGAGACAAAGTATGGCCATTCTCGCTTCCAAGGAGCATTTTGGGTGCACTTCCTCTAGGACAGATCTGTTAGTTCTTTTATCAGTCCATGGTATTTTCAGCATTCTTCGCCAGCACCACAACTCAAAAGCATCAACTCTTCTTCGGTCTTCATTGTCCAGCTCTCACACACATAACGAGGTGATTGGAAATATCATGGCTTGTGTCAGGCTTACCTTAGTCCTCAAGGAGACATCCTTGCTCCTCAGCACTTGAAACAGTGTTCCTTCGTGGTTGACCTTCCCAATGCTACACGTCATCTAATGTCCTGACTGCTGCTTCCATTGGCATCGATTGTAGAACCAAGCAATGTGAATTCTTTCACAACCTCAATCCTCTCTCCATTTATTGTGATGTTGCTCATTGGTCCAGTTGTGAGGATTTTTGTTTTGTTTATATTGAGACATAATCCATACTGCAGACTGTATTCTTCAACCTTCATCAGTAGGTGCTTTAAGTCATCCTCACCTTCAGCAAGCAAAGTTGTATCGTCTGCATATCTCAGGTTGTTAATTATTCTTCCTCCAATCCTGATGACACGTTTTTCATCATATAGTCCAGCTTCTCAGATTATTTGCTCAGCATATAGATTGAATAAGTGTGGAGAAAGGATACAACCCTGACACACTCCCGTCTTGATTTAAAACCGTTATTTGCTCCACATATAGATTGAATAAGTGTGGGGAAAGGATACAACCATGACACATTCACTTCTTGATTTTAAACCATGTAGTGTCCCTTGTTCCGCTTGAATGACAACCTCCTGGTCAAGGTACATGTTCCTCATGAGTACAATCAAGTGTTTGGGAATTCCCATTCTTCTCAATGTTATCCATAATTTCTCACGATCCACATAATCAATGCCTTTGCATAGTCAATAAAATGCAAGTAAACATCTTTCTGGTATTCTTTGACTTGAGCCAAGAGCCATCTGACAACAGCTATGATATCCCTTGTTCCACGTCCTCTTCTGAATCCGGCTTGCACCTCTGGAAGTTCTCTGTCAATATACTGCTGCAACCATTTTTGAATTATCTTCAGTGCAATTTTAATGATATTTTTGTATTATCTTCACTTGCGTGTGATATTAATGATATTGTTCGATAATTTCCACATTCTGTGGGGTCGCCTTTCTTTGGAATGGGTACAAATATGGATCTCTTCCGTCAGTTGGCTAGAGCCACTGTCTTCCAAATCTCTTGGCATAACCAAGTGAGTGCCTCCAATGGGGCATCTGTTTGTTCAATGCATCAAATCTATTCTTTAGATGATCTCTAAATTCAGGAGGGAGCTATTCAAGATCATAGTTTGGCTCTTTTGGACTTGTTTTAATTGTCTTTAACTTCAAGTTGAAGTTGCATATGAGCAGTTGATGGTCTGTTCCACAATCAGCTCCTGGCCTGGTTTTGGCTGAAGATATTGAGCTTTTCCACTACCTCTTGCCACAGATGTAGTCAATCTGATTCCTGTGTGTTCCATCTGGTGAAGTCCACATGTAGAGCCACCATTTGTGATGTTGAAATAAGGTGTTTGAAGTGGACAAGTCGTTGGTCTTGGAAAATTCTACCATGCAAGTTCCAGCATTATTTCTGTCACCAAGGCTAAATTTTCTAACTACCAGTGATTCTTCTTTGTTTCCAACTTTTGCATTCCAGTCACCAGTGATAATTAACACATCCTGACTGCATATTCGGTCAATTTCAGACTGCAGATGTTGATAAAAATCTTCAGTTTCCTCATCTTTGGCTTTGTTGGTTGGGGCATAAATTTGAATAATAGTCATATTAACAAGTCTTCCTTGTAGGCATATGGGTATTATCCTATCACTGACAGCACTGTACTTCAGGACAGATTTTGAAACATCCTTTGTGATGATGAATGTCACGCCATTCCTCTTTAAACTGTCATTCCCGGCAGAGTAGATCACATGTTTGTCTGATTCAAAGTGACTAAAGCCAGTCCATTTTAGTTCACTATGCCAAGGATATCAATCTTTACACTTTCCATGTCATTTTTGACAACTTCCAATTTTCCTAGATTCATACTTCATACATTCCATGTTCCAATGATTAATGGATGTTTGCAGCTGTTTCTCTTCAAATTCAGTGGTGCCACATCAGCATGTGGCAGTCTCAAAAGCTTTACCTTTTCCATATGAGTAAGGCTGGGTTTACTCTGATGATGCAGCTCTTTTCCAGTCCTGTTTTGAGGAATAGTATCAGCTGGGCTGATACCTGTGCACTGGGTTTGAAACACCAGTGGCTCAGCCTCAAAACTCACATCAACATGTCACCACGGTAGGACAAACAAACAGACAGGTTTGTCTCCCTGTTGAAAACCTCTCCTACCAACATACCTGGACCCTGTGGCTGACTCCTCCTCTGTATATATAAAATATATATGGAGCTCTGGTAGCATAGTGCCTAAGGCACTTGCCTGCTAACCAGAAGACTGGTGGTTCAAATCCACCAGCCACTGCTCAGAAGGAAGATTGGGCAATCTCCTTCCATAGTGATACTGCCTTGGCAACCCATGAAGGGGTCACTATGATTCAGGGTGGACTCAATGGCACA
>NW_006921591.1:26186480-26220714 GCF_000298275.1 Orycteropus afer afer
AATATATATATTATTATGAAAGTATTTACTATGTTTGGTACTATAAAATATTCCAAAAAAAATTCACTGCTGTAGAGTTAGATCCAGCTCATAGCAACCCCTTCTTGGGTTTCTGAGGCAGTATCACTAAGGAAATAGATTGTCCAATATTCCTCTGAGGAGTGGCAGATGCATTGAACCACCAGCCTTCTGGTTAGCAGTCAAATGCCTTAGACACTATACCACCAGAACTCCCCTTAAAAGGTTAGGTAATTTTATTTTTATCTGAACTGTATGTGCTTAATATTCTTTTTTGCCATGTACAGGTAAAAGAACTGAAACACAGAGAAAATATGTAATTTCCCCAATACTATGCAGCAAATAAGGAGCTCTGACAGCATAGTGCCTAAGGCAGTTGACTGCTAACCAGAAGGCTGGAGGTTCAAACCCACTAGCCACTCCTCAGAAGGAAGATGGGGCAATCTACTTCCATAGTGATACTGCCTCGGAAACCCAAGGAGGGGTACCTAGGAGTCAGGTCCAACTGGAGGGCACATAACAACAACATGCAGCAAATAAGGAACTTTGGTGACATAATGCCTAAGGCAGTTGACTGCTAACCAGAAGTTTGGCAGTTCACACCCACCAGTTACTCCATGGAAGGAAGATTGGAACATCTACTTCCATAATGATTACTGCCTGGGAAACCCAAAGGGGGTCTCTATCAGTGAGAATTGACTCAATGTCAGTGAGTTTCGTTTTTTTGATGCAGCAATAAAAACTCAGGGAAGCTTGAATCCTGAATTGACTGATGCTAACATCAAAGGAAAGCCAAATACTTCATTTCAGTGCAGAGTAACAACAAAATCAGTCGTTTAGAATGCAAACAAAGTTTGAGAGTATATAATCCTCTTAACATTGGGATAGTATCTTAGATTAATTCAGCAAAAAGCTATTATATAAAAACATTGGAATATGCATACAGTATAAATGTAGAGATGTGGTGAACATGAAACAGAGGAGGGAGATAAAATTATTTGGCCTAGTAGTATTTCATTCCCTTTATTGCCAAACCTTGAGGCTAAATTTACCAAATGTCACTATGAAAAAAGAAATAAAATAAAAGCATACTACCATTAACAACAACACAAAAAGAAGGAAGATACATTGCCTTCCTACTTGTTCAATGATGTTCAAATTATTAATGATGTACATCAGAATTATGAATGAAATTGTAGCATAATGGGGCTGCCACATAAGGTTAAAAAAAATCCAACAAAAAAACCACTGTCATTGAGTTGATCCCAACTCATAATAATCCTTGTAGGACAAAGTAAAACTGGCCCATAGGGTTTCCAAGGCTATAAATCTTTACTGAAGCAGACTGTTTCATCTTTCTCCCTGGAGCAGCTGGTGGGTTTGAACCACTGGCCATGTGGTTAGCAGCTTCATGCTTTAATCACAGTGCCACCAGAGTTCCTTCCCATAAGTTTAGCAAAGTTGAAGTAAAGGAGTACAATGCTGCAGATGTTCTTTTTAATATTTATACAAGAAAATGAGCAGCACACTTTGCATTCTTTTTCTTTAAGTATTTTTTCCTTCAATTCTGTGTCTTCAAGTGACACACCCACTGATGGCCTTTGTCCTCTTAGCTTTGGGGCATGCCATTTGGACCTAACAAGTAGCTGTTGTTCATCAGGCTTGGCTAACTTTGAGGTTTATGTGAAGAATTTATTTATTAGTCTCTATCTTTCTTCTAGCCTCCTCAGAAAGGATGCTTCATTCCGAAAATGGCACTCAGGACTTATGCCCCAGAACAAACCCACCACACAATAAAACCACTGAGGAAGAGTTGCCATAATAATAAAAATACAAGGAACCAGTTGTAGTTGAATCACTTCTGACTCATGGTGCTCCCATGTGTGTCACCATAGAACTGTACTCCAATGGCAGATTTTTTGGGAAATAGTTCACCAAGTCTTTCTTCAGAGGCAACTCTGGATAGATGTGAACCTCCAGTCTTTTGGTTAGTAGGCTAGCAAGTTAATAGTTTGCACCACTCAACAGACTGTTCTGATCATGATGATCATCATAATATCATATTTTCCTTTCATTCTTAATTCATTCCACTTGGTAGGGAAAGAAGTCTGGTTAATACCATCTTCCATATACGGAAAAGTTGCAGAAGACTGAAGCTTATACCTTTAAAGTGGCTGAAACTGGACTCAATGCCCAGGAAGCTGTCATTTCCTTCTTAAAGGCTGCCAAATAAGTTTAAAATAGTTACTGCTTATTCATTGTCCTTTGAATTTTGAGGTTCTGAGGGAATAAATGCCATTGTCATCTTCAACTCACATTCATTAGAAGTTCAGGATTGGTGACTCTGTTGGAAGCATTAAAAAATGACAATTGTACATTCCAAGTAAGTGCTTTTCCTCCCCCATAGAACATGTAATTCAATTATAACACTTTTAACAATAATGCAGTGCTTTAGCATGTGATTGCTATACCATAATTAATTAATGCATTCTCTCAAGAACATTCAGCTTTATGCCTCAGTTCCTTTAGATTACTTGCCTCTCGAAATTTAAAAAGAATCAGTCAGCAGAGCTGTCTTGATTGGTACAAACTCTGTGACTCAAAGCACAGTCAGGTTAACTTGAGTCACAAAGTTTGTACCAAGGGAAATGGCTATGCAGCAATTTTGATGAGTTTACAAAAAAAAAAAAAAAAGCAATGGAATTAATCAACTTTTTATATAAAAGGTAGAATTTATTGATAATTGAGAATAGGTCAGTCAGGATGCATTTTCCTAGCCCTGTGTCTAATATTCATCAGGGACCTACTCTGCGCCCAGCACTGTGGTAAACATTGCACAACCAGTGATTCCCAGAAACTCACTGAATGATAAAATCACACATGCCTTTAGGTTTTTGTTTGTTTGCAAAATAGATGCCCCACTTTCCCAGCCCTAATAAATCAGGAGATGGTTTGTGGAGTGACACAGATGGAATATATAAGCATAATGATCTTCTTAAATGATTCCAATGCAGCCCGTCTGGTCCTTAGGAACTCTTACTGTATGGGGAAAAAGATGCAAAGTTTAATAGCTACTATTTCTAATCCACTGCCATTGAGATGATTCCAAGTCATACTGATCCTCTCGTGTTTCTCCTGTGCATAGGCTGACTGGGCTTGAACTGACAACATTTTGCTTAGCAGCTTGATGCTTTTAACACAGCACCACTAACTCCTGCTTGTATCTCTACTTTAGTAATATAAAGGCATCTTTTCTATCATTTCAGGCATTGGGGAGAAAAATCTATGATAAAATCAGCAAGTTTAGACCTGTGGATCAAATCCATCCCCATTGCCAGTTTTGTAGGGCCTGGAAGATAAGAATATATTTTAAAATGATTGAAAACAATCAAAGCAAGTACAGTATTTCATGGCACATAGAAACTACCTAAAATTCAAATATCAGTGTTGATAAAGTGTTATTTAAATATAGTCACACTCATTTGTTTATATATCATCAATGGCTGTTTTATACCTCAAATACTACCTAAAATATTATGGTTTGACATTTTAAAAATAAAATTTACCTACCTTTATCTATCCAGGGCTCGAAAGGTTTGTGCTCACCTAAATGTTGTTGGTGTAAACTCACCCATGAGAGCCACAAAAGAAAGATCTAGAGTTCTGCTTCTGTTAAGAAGCAAGAAAACCCTATGAAGCAGCTCTATTCTGTAGCACAAGGATCTCCATTAGTCAAAATTAACTTGACAGCAATGAATCTGAGTTGTTGTTGTTTTTTTTTCCCCATGTTCTTATTTAAGCTTTTCCCTACTCTAAGGAAAAAGTTGAAAACACATTCTCTATCAAAGAATTTCTGTGAGAAATAGGAAATACAGATGCTTTCAAAATCCAATATGGAATGTGTTACCAGTCAAGAAAGGAAATAGAGACTCTATCCTTTGCTTCTAAAAGTCCACAGACAGAATGCCATTTAGCACAGTGATTCTCAAAGTGTGTCCCTGGAACAATAGCATCAGCATTACTCAGGAATATGTTAGAAATGCAAATTTTCAGGCCCTACCCTAGACCTTCAAAATCAGACACTCTAGGGATGGAATACATCAAGCCAAACCAAACCCACTGCCATCTAGTAGACTCTGAGTCATAGTGACCCTATAGGACAGAGTAGAACTGCCCGTATTGTTCTCAAGGTTCTAAATCTTCATGGCAGCAGACTGCTTCATCTTTTCCTGTGAAGCAGCTGGTAGGTTCGAACTGCTGACTTTTTGATTAGCAGCCACTGTGCCACCAGAGCTCCTTAGAGATGAGATATAGCAATCTCTTTTTCATAAACCTTCCAGAGTATTCTTATACACATTGAAGTTTGACTCAATAAAATTTAGAAACAAATCAGGAAACAGTTATCACCATTTTGGACAAAATCTTTTTGTAACCTACTATACAAGTTCATTGGTATCAAAATTACATGATATTAAAAGAATAAAAAAAAAAAAAACTTCTAAAAATAGAGGGAAAAATAAAAGAAAGTTCTACTCTGCATGAGGAGACATGACACCAATTTAGGAAATGCCTTAGCTAAGATTTCAGGATAACAATTGTCCTGAACTTTATGTTCACATGAGCATCCTGATAGAGAAGAAATACTAGAACTCACTTTTTTTTTTTTTTTTATCTGACATAAAAAGCCACTTTCTGGGAGGTGAACTATGCTCCTTTTATATGCAAAAGACTAGCATATCATTAACTCAACACTTCTCTGTACCTGTTCTTGTGTCTATATTCTCAAGAAATCTAAGTAATTCACTGTGAAGATTCTCACTTCTTCAAAGCTCATTCGTAAGAAGTGATCCTACCTCCCTTTCAGAAATGTCATCCTGCAAAAGACTCAAAAGGAAAAAAATCTCCAAAATAAAATCATAACACGGGATCTTAGGAACATTCCCAGTTGGTGGCAGATGAAATAATTTTCTTAGGATATTTGACTATGTATAAGCTTCTCATAGGAAAAAAAAAAAAAAAAAAACACATTGTGTTCTTTGATGGCAACGACAAGCTGAGTAACAGTGATGGAAATGTACTTATAATGGTACATGCAAATGTGCCATGAATTATTCCAGAAATGTTCTATGAAATAAATACTATATTTTATTTTAGTGAAAACTCAGTGACCTAGGTTTTAACATCCCTCTCTTGAGACTAGTTTTAGAATTCCTATTGGGGAAAAAAAAAAAAAAAAAGAGTCACTGGGTGGTACAAATGTTTAACATGCCCAGCTACTAATTGAAAGGTTACAGATTTGAGTCTGCCCAAAGACACCTTGAAAGAAAGATCTGGTGATCTATTTTTGAAAAATCAGCCATTCCAATCCTATGGAAAATAATTTTACTCTGATACACATTCATTTTGCATCAGAATTGACTCAACAGCAATAGTTTTTGTTTCTTTTGTTTTCAGTTTTATGGAAGAGGGAATTGGACAAAATAGGAGAAGTATAAAAAGATCTGGATATAAAAAAAAATTATGCTGTAACAAAGCATAAAATGTACTTTACAGTTCATATCTGAACTGCCCCACTCTTAAACCTCTGCAGCAAAGAACAGAGCGAAATTTCAAGCCATTTGCTCCAATGTTTGAAAGCTTTCAGTGGACATAGAAACCTGTCCCCACATGCTCATAGGCTTTCTCTGTTAGTGACACTGCCAGAAGCCCACCTGGACAAACAGAAACCAGGCCAGGAGCTTCAGTCACCTTGGTGTGAGACTGTTGGCAGGGGAAGGGTTTCATCAATATGGAGGCTCCCGGACACTCCACAAGTATCCTGGAAGTCAAGGACTGCTATCTTTCTCCTACTTGCATGTGGCTATGGGGCCACTAGATATGTGCATATGTCTCCTGTTATGTTGTTGTTGTTGTTATGTGCCGTCGAGTCGGCCCCGACTCATAGCGACCCCTCCTTGGGTTTCCGAGGCAGTATCACTACGGAAGTAGGATTGCCCAACCTTCCTTCCGAGGAGTGGCTGGTGGGTTTGAACCGCCAGCCGTCTGGTTAGCAGGCAAGTGTCTTAGACACTATGCTACCAGAGCTCCCGATGTCTCCTATGATTATGTTATTAATAATTTGAAAACTGAATGTACTCCTACCAGATCCTTATGCGCTGTAGTTTAGTGTTTTTAAATATACTGGGATTGAAATTTATGGTAGTTTTTTGTTTTGTTTTCTTTCTCTGCAGCTACAGGAGATAGGAAGCAGACTTTAAACACCATCCCATATGTTTATCAGGCTGAAGAATAAAACAGCTACTGAAATAGTGCTTCCTACCAATGATGTTCACCATCTCCATTAGGAAGTTTGAACCTGAGAGGAGCTCAGGGAGAAAAACTAGCTGATGTTTCTATCCTACCTAACCATAGTTTTGCTAGCATGTTACTGTTGTTGTTCGCTGTCATCTATTCAGCCCTGACTCATGGTGACTCTATTCACACAGAATCAGACTGTTGTGATACATAGGATTTTTACTCACTAATTTTCATAAAGTAGGTTACCAGGTTTTTCTTCCATATCTATCTTAGCCTAAAAGCTCTGTTGAAATCTGTTCTGCATTATAGTAACATGCAACCCTGCACTGACAGATGGATGGTAGCTGTGCATGAGGTACTATGGCCAGGAATTGAACTCCAGTCTCAGTTATGGAAAGCAAGAATTGTACCTCTAATCACCGTGGACTCCCTGCCTAGCTCATTATTTTCTTGTCCAAGCATTTCTTACTAAAGAAAATCTTACTTCTCTCCTATTCTCTCTCTCTCTCTGCCTCTCTGTCACACAGACTGATACACTTTGAAGAAAACACTAACAGACACACTTCCATTCAAATCTACAAAGAGAAACTACACATGAAATTAATTAAAAACATTTCATTGCTACTGAATTGCTTTTAATTTTATATATATTCCCATTCTGTGCCCTTGCCATGTTGTTGTTGTTGTTGTTAGATGGCCTCAAGTCGTCTCTGACTCATCCAACCCTATGCAAAGCAGAACAAAATACTGCCAGGTCCTTCACCAGCTCCACAATCCTTGCTATCCTTGAGCCCATCGACATAGCCACTGTGTCAATCCATCTTGTTGAGGGCCTTCCCCTCTTCTGTTGACCCTCCACCTTACCAAGCATGATATCCTTCTCTAGGGAATAGTCTCTTCTGATAACATGACCAAAGTAGGTGAGATGAAGTCTGGCCATTTTCACTTCCACGGAGCATTCCAGCTGTGCTTTCTCCAGGACAGATTTGTTAGTTCTTTTAGAAGCCTATGGTACTTTCAGCATTCTTCATCACCACCATAAATCAAAAGCATCAATTCTTCTTTGGTCTTCCTTATTCTTTATCCAGATCTCACATGCATATGAGGCAATTGAAAATATCATGGCTTGTGTCAGGCACACCTTAGCCCTCAAAGAGACATCCTTGCTCTTCAGCACTTAAAAGAAGTCCTTTGCAGCTGATTTGCCCAGTGCTATATGTCATCTCAAACCCAACAGCCACTCCTCAGAAGGAAGATTGGGTAATCTACTTCCATAGTGATACAGCCTCAGAAACTCGGGGAGGCATTGCTGTCAGTCGGATCCGACTCAATAGCGGTGTATATTTTTTTTTATACATTGTCTGATGGCCTGACTGCTGCTTCCATTGGTGTCGATTGTAGAACCAAGCAATGTGAAGGCTTTGAAAACTTCAATCTTTTCTCCATTTATCATGATGCTGCTTATAGTTCCATTTGTGAGGATTTTTTGATTTCTTTATTTTGAGATGTAATCCATACTACAGACTGCATTCTTCAATATTCATCAGTAAGTGCTTCAAGTCATCCTCACTTTCAGCAAGTAACATTGTTATCGACAATGTATCATAGGTTGTTAATGATTCTTCCTCCAATCTTGATGTCATGTTCTTTTTCAAATAGGCCAGCTTCTCGGATTATTTGCTCAGCATAAAGATTGAATAAGTATGGTGAAAGGACACAACCCTGATGCATTCCCTTCTTGATTTTAAACCATGCAGTGGCCCCTTGTTCTGTTTGAATGATAGCCTCCTGGTCTATGTACAGTTTCCTCATGAGTACAATTAAGTGTTCTGGAATTATCATTCATCTCAATGTTACCCACAATTTATGATCCACACAGTCGAATGTTTTTGCATAGTCAATAAAACACAGGTAAATATTGTTCTGGTATTCTTTGCTTTGAGCCAAGATCTATCTGACATCAGCAATGATATCCCTCATTCTACATCATCTTCTGAGTATAGCTTGCATTTCTGGAAATTCTCTGTCAGTATACTGCTGTAACCATTTTTTTAATCATCTTCAGTAAAATTTTACTTGTTATGGGTCTTGCCATAAAGTATCACAAATTGGCCCAGTAAATATTTTTACTTCAGAGGAGGAATTTGAGTTCTGAAACTAAAAATAATTTAAGTCTTATCTAAATTTGACTTTGGGTCTTTTGAGTGATACATTGCATCACTTGTGTTCTCATGATTAAAGGTTTCCTGACTCTAGATAAAACTCTTGAAATTGCTATTGAACTAAATATTGCTCTCATATGCCATTTTCCCTTTACTGAAAGTATTTAAGTGGTCTTGATTTTTCCAAACTATTCACAGCCTGTTCCAATTTTAAAATAACTCTTAATTTGAGCAAACTACCAATTAAATTAAACATGAAGAATCATGCCATTTTACTTTTGAAACTTTACTGCTATTGAGTTTTAACTATATTATTGACTCTAATATATCAGCAGAAGGAAGCATGCTTGGAAATACACACCAGAATTTGAACCTGCATATCTAGAAATCTCTCTTTCCAGGTATTGTGCCATTATGGATGAGTTTACTTCATCTTAGGCCTCATCATTTCTGACCCAGAGCATCTTTTACAAACAACTCTTTCATCAAAGAAATAAAAATCAGATTGATTATTTAAATAAATACCATAGAATTCTGTTGAATTTAGGACCTCAGGGTGGGAGGAAAATCATGGCAAGCAGCCCTGGACAGAATCAGGCTTTCCAGGGATTTTAATTTCAAAGTGAATCCACTTTTAGTTATTGTGCATTAATGTGTCTTAAGTTATTTTTAACGTCCTCAAGATGTAAATATTTTAAAACTTCATAATGAACTAATATAAAATATTCATTGGCTGTGAATAGAACTGGACGATTTTATCTCTGTCCTAGAACTTTAACAAATGACACATAATCTCCATGAAGAATTTAAATGCCAGTCTGAGTTATGGCTCTTGAAACAAAATGACCTAATACTTTAGATCCTATATAATAATGACTGTTTTTTGTAGGAACAATTATTATTAGTTACAATGCTTCCCAGATAATGAATCAACCCTGAATTTTAACATAACAAGCCTAGTGTTATCAGTTGAAATGATAATACTGCTGAAATACTTTGGTTTGAAAGAAGTTTTAAATACACGAACCCTTTATTTGAGCTGCATCTTATACAACAACTCATTATGCTTTTGCCAAGAAATGGAGAAAATATAACAGTTTTTTGATAGAGCTGTCAGAAATCTTCCCAAATCACTTACTCTTCTCCAAAGACACTATCCATATTGATGCCCTTTGGTAGCATAGTGCCTAAGGCACTTGACTGCTAACCAGAAAGCTGGAGGTTCAAACCCACCAGCAACTCTTCAGAAGGAAGATGCAGCAATCTACTTCCATAGTGATACTGCTTCGGAAACCCAAGGAGGGGTCGCTATGAGTCAGGCCCGACTCAACGGCCCATAACAACAGCAGCTTTGGCTCATGTTGTTCCTTCTGTTGAAAATCCCTTTGTCCCCCCTTTCCATAGTTGATTAGATGCATTTCTAAACTGAGATCAAATATAAGCTCCATTATTAATGCTCCCTAACTCCCACACACATAGTCAGTTAATGCTCTAATTTCACAATTCTGATAATTTTTAACCATCCACTTACTATTCAGTTAGTTCTGCATTTATCTGTCTCCTCAGGACCTGAAATCAACTCTTACTTATCTTTACACATTCAGCAGCTGGCTCTGTGCCTGCATGAAATAGATGCTCATTGAGCACTTATAAGGAAGACCTGGGCCAGGGTGAGACAAACCTTTGTAAAATTAGACAGAAGATCCTAGGCAAGAGATGCTGAGACATTGTGTTTATGTTAATGATTGTATAAGCAACTTCTAGGGCTGGATTTGAGCTACTAGGGTAGCTTGAGGTATGAAAAGGTGTTTCCAGTACATAGTACAGGTTTAGCAAATGGGGTTAAATATTAATAGAAGCCAGATGGAAGAACATGTGAAAGGGAGCAGACAAATGCCTGGAGTGTGATTAAGAACAATCCCTCCTCCCAGATATAAGAATGGACATTCTCTTTCAATACTCTAGATGAGGCAGGCATTTTACCTATGCATCCTTATTACTTTGATGATGATGAAGAAGATGGTAATAATAACAGTAATTATTGATTATTTTCCTTATAGAATCAAAGTAGCAAGCTTCTTAAGTACATTATCATAATTATTCCTACAAACACCTTTGTGAATTAAGTATTACCATTTTATAAATAAGGAGTATAAGCCTCACAGATCTTACCTGTTCTAGTGCAAAATCACATAGTTATATTTACTATAAATATCTTAACTCCAAAGATTGTTTTTTTTTTTTTTTTTTAATCAACTCAAAAGTTATATACCCCAGTAACACAACTCTCCAACAGTGGAGCTGGTATTTGATCCAGGTGAGTTTGAGAACAGCCTATTCTGTCACAGCACTTCTCAGTCTTAATCAAAACAAGAGTGTCTAAGAGAGGCAGAAAACAAGTTGCTTTTGACAAACTTTTCTAGAGACTTCTCTTTCTCTTATAACTGCTAGTAAACTCTGAACAGCACAGCTTCTAAAAATTTGAGGTAATTTAAAAACTTTTATTTTTCCTAAAAATGTATGTTGTTAAAAAAAATGGTTAGTAAGGACATTTCTGCAACATTTAACAAGAAAACAATTGAAATTAGTTTTAAACTTCTATGAGAATTACACAACCATTATCATACTGACATTTTCTATTAATCATGACTGCATGCTCAAAGAACTTTCTCCAAATGTTTAACAATATTATCAAAACATTTATAGTTTGGCTTTCTGCATAACGTCAAATATTTATTTGATTTGAACTGATCATTTAAAACTTATGTCACAGTGTAAAAGTCAGCTTAAGTGAAAAGCAAGAGAGATTTATTGAGGGATAGAGAGGATCTGTACCTGAAAGATACCCAAATGCACAAAGTAATGATGGTTGCTCTGCCAGACAATGAGAAGAAAATATTTTCATACAGTTAGACCAAAAACAAAAAGTTACAGAACCACCACAACTGGTTTAAAGACAATCAGGGGAGGTGAAGGTGGGATATGTAAAAATGGGAATTTAGCAAGGATAAGGTAGATAACACATATATGGAATTAGATGATTGTTTAAGGGTGTATTATTGCAAGTATACGTGTATTTTAGTTTATTACAAGATGATAAGAGAACAATGGCAAGACAGGTTTTGCATATAACCTGCTGTAAAAATTATTTTTTCAATTATGGCTGTTTCTCAGGACCAATTGTAAAGATTTATCCATAATGCTATGCAACAAGGCCCTTTGAGTATAAGCTACCACTTCTTGCATCTGTTTGACCATAGTGGAAAAATCCTCTGGGAATAGATTGTGGTACCCTGTACTGCCAGACATCAGAGAAAAGAATGTCTTCTTTAGCATATATTGTCAGCATTGAGGATAAGTCAGCACCAAGGTTAGAAGAACTGCTGCTAGAAAAGGCAGCTTTAAAATTCAACATGGATCCTGACTCATGTGATGTGATCACTCTAAAATGGAGATTAAGGCTCTGCTTTCAGACTGCTGTATTTTCACACACAAAGTTTCTCTGATTTTAAGCTCTCCTAAAGTTGATTGCCTCCTCTTTGGAAATTATGTAAGGATATCTCAACAGACCTGAAATGGAGCTATGCTGCTTTGAATCTTGCCAAAGTCCATCTTGCTGGAATTTATAGAATTTCAGTTACTGTTTTAGACATTACTCATAGATTGTTTCAATGGTCAGTCTTTTAATAATAAAAGAAGAACAAAAATAGAAATGAGAAGACAATAAAAATAATGGCGGAGGTATAAACTTCATAGAACAGAAACAGAACCTACAAATCTTCTAGAACCAGTTTCCTAATCTTAGCCTAGGTATTGGCTCTTTTACTTGCCCTGATAGCGCCTCTATAAAACTCATTATCTCCTTGGTGTTGACACTGTTCAGATGCCATATGTTGCTCTCATTATTGTAACTTGCCTGGGGCTACTATGACAAGCACCAGAAATATGCAGAAATGAAATGTAATGAGAATACTTAAAGATAGTTTCCCCATAGCTATTGCTAGACCATGATAAACAGGTTAATTCTTTAAATTTTTTTCTCATAAACTAGTCGATTCCATCTCCCATTTAATCCTTTCTTGTGTGAGTAATCACCAATGCTGTTAACTTCCAAAAGCACTCACTAAGTGGAAGGTTGGGCAATCCTACTTCCGTAGTGATACTGCCTCGGAAACCCAAGGAGGGGTCGCTATGAGTCGGGGCCGACTCGACGGCACATAACAACAACAACAACAACAAGTGTATGAATAGGAATGTAAGTTGTTATTCAAGACAAGAGAATATGACCCATATCCACTTATCTCACATTCTAATTTTAGGAGGTTGACTAGGGGCAAGAAAGTGCTTCTTCCAACCCTTCTTACCATAAAAGAAGAAATGACTCTGGGATGGTGGTAGAAGTTAAAATGATGGATATGACACCATTTTCCTGATTGTTAGATTATTATCTACCACCTAAGGGAGCTCTGGTAGCACAGTGCCTAAGGCGCTTGACTGCTAACCAGAAGGCTGATGGTTCAAACCCACCAGCCACTCCTCGGAATGAAGGTTGGGCAATCCTACTTCCGTAGTGATACTGCCTCGGAAACCCAAGGAGGGGTCGCTATGAGTCGGGGCCGACTCGACGGCACATAACAACAACAACAACAACAAGGTGGTAGAATGTGGTACAAGAGAAATTTTGTAACTCAACATATGGGTTGGGACAGTGAAGGAAATTACTCAGATATTTATTGAGCATCTTCAACATTACAAAATTTAACTCACAGCAATTGTCTTCTTACCCACAGATGTAATCTCATTCTTTTTAGAACTCAAATATCTCTCACCTAACCAACAACCCTAATATGTACATAATTGTGTGTGTGTGTGTGTGTGTGCATTTCTGAGTCTGTCTAGAGCAAGTTGTAGGCCATAAACTGTACTTCTCCCAGAAACTAAAGGTCAACCTCCCCCATCAGGTTGTCATCTTCTGCCTTTCAGCCTCACCCAGTTATTCAAATTGTCACCTGCTTTCTAAATGTTGCTAGTATAGAGACACCTCAATTAATGTTTGGATGGATGTATCATTACTTTGAAATAAAATAAATATTGAAACCTTGGTGAAATCACTTAAATGGTTCTGGTTAGTAAATTATGTGTGAGCTCAAGGACTCATAGAGAGTATAATAATAACAGAAGTAAATATACTCTTCTGAAGTCAATGTTCACTGCTTTATCACCTGTACTTGGTGTTGTTTTCATAGATTCTCACCTCTTGGACTTCAATTTTAATCTTACAAATAGTCCTTATACATCTTATTCTTACAGTATTAAGGTGTAGTAAACTACCTGGTATGGCTTTTCTAGCCATAAGTCTTTGTAAACTCCGTGGTGGAATTTGCTGTGAGCAACTGAGAAGCTCCTGATTGTAAAAGTGGTCCACCTGGGGTATTTCTGTTGGGCACAACACAAAGCAATGTTCTGGGAGGTTCCTGCTCTCTCTCAGGTGCTTACAATTCTGATGTTATGCTTGATTCGTTTGGCCATTCTGCCAGGCTCAAAAGGAGGCCTCCTAGAGGCAGAGGTCCTCGCTCTCTCTGACTGCTGGTTGAGGAAGACGTGCTGCTGAAAGAGACACGCGCTCCTGAAAGAGACATGTGCTGCTAGGAAAGAGACGCAAGAGACACGCATTGCTGAGTGAGACACCGAGGGACCAGCACTGCTGGGAAAGAGACTGTGAGAGACTCTTGGCTGAGGGACGGTGGGCTGAGAGAGAGGCTGAGCATTTTTCCCGAACTCGAATGGTAGCCTGTGGTGCTTCCCTAATAAACCCCATAATCTGTAAGCTCTGTGTGGCCACTGCAGTGAATTAGCAAATCCAGGAGAGAGGCGGTGGGTGCTATGGGAGGAACAGTTGGAGAAAGGGCTGGAGAGAGGCAGCATGTCTGGCCTGGCAGGAATAGGCCTTGGGTTATTGAGGATGACTCTGTCTTCCTCTTGAGGGATTAGAGGAGGTCAGAACATGTGGCCTCACTGCCCTTTTTGCAAGTATCCTATGGCTGCTCTGATTTTAGAGGACATAGTTAATGTAAGCTAGGGACTCTGGAAGAGTCTGCTACTGATAGTCATGCATCACCCTAATTTCATTAAGCTCACATGTCTTCTGTGCATCTCAAGGACTTCCCTTATAAAATTATGTAAGATTCATTCACTTTTGAAATCCTATGAGATAAAATTTTATATACCAATCTATAGAATGAAAACTAAATGTCTAGAGGTAAGAAACCTATCTCTGATAACAAGTCATTATGTTAAAGCCAGTTACAGATTTCTCCCCCAAACAATCATTTTTCTCTATTAAAATTCTAATTAGAAGAAACATTGATGAATCTGTATTTTTTTCCTATTCCCATAGCTAAGAAATATTAAAAAAAAAAAAAAAAAAAAAAAACTATTGGAATACCAAATCTCATTGTCAAAAACTCACAGCAACCCTATAGGAAAGTTTAGAATTGCCCTGTACAGTTTCCAAGGCTATAATCTTCATGAAATCAAAATGCCACATAAAATGGAGAAACTGACACATTCAAAGTGCCAATCTTTCAGTTAGCAGGTGAGTGCTTAACCACTACACCACCAGGACTCCTCACTGGTATCAAATAGTCAAGTGCAAAATCAATAAATAAAAGGTAAAGGAACTAATATTTATCACTTGTGAGCACCTCCTATTGGTCAGGTACTTTACCCTATTGATAAATTCTACAAGGTAGATAAGACCATCTTCATTTTTTCTAATTAAGTTATTGAAAAGAGGAAAACATATGTGATTTGGTTGAAAGTCTACAGAGCAAATTTGTTTTTCAATCAATAATTCATATACATTTTGTTTTGTAATTTTGTCTGTAATCCCTATACTGTAGCAATTCTCTCTTCTTCCCTGGTTTTATCTTTTCCATTCATCCTTCTTTCCCATCCCTTTCAGCCTTCTGTGATTTATCCCTGGACAAATGCTACCCATTTGATCTCATATGGTAAGTTGTTCTAAGGAGCGTTTACCCCCCAGATGTTATAGGTTCACCTTATAGGTCTGTTTACTGTTTGGCCATAAGTTGAGCCAAGGGGTGAGTTCAGTTTCAGGTCTTAAGGGTGTCTAAGAGCCATAGTCTTAGAGGTTCCATCAGTCTCTATATGACCAGTTAAATTATTTTTATTGTTTTGACTTCTGTTCCACATTTTTCTCCTGCTCTATCAAAGACCTCATACTATAATCCTTTTAACAGAAGTAAGCAATGTTACACGGGTACCATATAGTTCTTCTGGTCTCAGAGTCATGGAAGCTGAGTTTTGTAAGGTGCATTAGTCATTTGGAGTACTTGTTTCCTTGTGTCTTTGGTTTTCTTTACTCTTCTTGATCACATGGGGAGAGGCCAATAGTTGCTCCTTAGATGGTTACTCACAAGTTTTTAAAGTAGAATGTAGAACATTGTATAAATTGATCTTGAAGTTTCCCAAGACTATGGTTGTGAGTCTCCAGTCCAGGGAAGCATTTGTTCAAGAAATTTATGACTAAGAACTTTTCATAACTTTATCCCCTGTATGCTCTACTCTATTCACAGATATATTTGTAGCATATGTAAATACATATGTAGAAATATCCTCCATCAAACCTTTATGTATGTATGTATTTGTGAATGTAGTCACATTTACCTTTCCACACCTGCTCAGCTTGCACGTCTACTATTACTGTTATTGCATAATTGTGTATAAATAGTATATACCTTTATTACTGTTAACTCGTGTGCTCATGCCAGTGTCTTCCTTTGCCTTGATCATTTTGTGCTGATATCTGTCTTATTGTATATAACCTTTCCCTTCACCTGAGTTAGTACATGTTTTCCTTCTAGTTAGTGCTTTAACCTCCCTTCCTTTCAACACTGGCTTCAAAGAAAGTTTGTTTCTGAGTATGAACTTTTTCTTGATTATTCACAATAGTGATCTCATTCATTAATTGTCATTTTGTGATTGACTAATTTCATTCAGTGTAGTGTCCTCTGGGTTTGTTCATGTTATGAAGGTTTCATGGATTTATTGTTATTGTTTAACATTACCTAGTATCGATTGTGCATATGTACTGTCTTTTGTTTATCCATTTATGGGAACTTACATTGTATCTTTTTTTTTTTTTTTTGCTATTGTGAATAATGCCAAACTGAACATTACTTTTATTTCTCTAGGATATATACCTAACAGTAGGATTGCTGGATCATATGGTATTTCTAATCCTAATTTGTAATGAAGCATCATCAAATTTTCCACAGTGGTTGCAATATTTAACAGTCCAACCAGAGCAGTATGAGGTATCTAGTCTCTCCACACCTTTCCCAACATTTTCAATTTTCTATTTTTTTTTTCACTTTGCCATTAATGCTGGAGTGAGATGATACCTCATTGTTGTTTTGATTTGCATCTCTCTAATGGCTAATGATCATGAGCATTCCTTTATTTGCTTAATGATCATCTAAATATCTTCTTTTCTTCTTTGGTAAAGTATCTGTTCATGTCTTCTCCCCATTTAATGGAATTATTTCTCTTTTTGTTTTTAAAGTTTTCTATAAATTTTAGAAATTAGATCCTTGTCTGATATGTTGTCAATCCCCCCCCCACCTCCCGTCAGTATGTCAGTCTTCTTTTAACTGTTTTGTGAAGCATTTTCATGAACATAAATGGATAATTTCTATGAGGTGCCAGTCATCTCTTTGTCTTCGGCCTTTTGTGCTCTTTTGATTATCTATGATACTGTATTTATGCCATGTATGAGGGCACCTAAGTTTGCCTTTATTTTTTCTTTTATGTTATTTATTTATTGTTTTGTTTTACATTTAGTTTTTTAATAGATTTTGAGTTAGTTGTTGTATATGATGAGAAATATGGATCCTGTTTCATTTTTCCACAAATGAATATGAGGTTTTTCTGGTACAATTTGTTAAAGAGACTACCTCTTCCCTATTTAATGGGTTTTAGCCCTTTGTCCAAAACTAGCTGTCCATAAGTAGACGGAATTTACTTCTGGGTTCACAATCCTATTCCATTGTCCTATGTGTCTGTCATTGTACCTATGCCTAGTGGTTTTAACTACTGCAGCTATATAGTAGGATTTGAGATTGGAAAATGTAAGGCTTCCCATTTTGTTTTTCTTCTTTAGTAGTACTTTTCTTATCCTGGATCTTTTCCTTCCATATAAAGTTGGCAATTATTTTTGCCATATCGTTCAAGAATGTTGGTGGAATCTGAATCAGAATTGCCTTGTATTTGTAGATCACTGTGTAGTATTGACATTTGAAGAGCAAAGATGAAACTTTGAAGAGTAAGGTGTACCTAACCCAAGCCACGAAAGTATCATCCATCACCTTATGTGCATATGAAAGCAGGACAAAGAATAAGGGATACTGAGGAATTGATGCCTTCAAATTGTGATGTTGGCAAAGAATACTAAAAATACTATGGATGCTTTTGAATTGTTTTGACAAAGGATAGTGAATATACTATGGATGTTCAGAAGAATGAACAAGCCTGTCCTGAAAGGAGTACAGCCAGGATGCTTCTTACAAGTGAGAATGGCCAGACTTTGTCTTCCCTACTTTGGTCATGTTGTCAGAGGGACCAGTCCCTAGAGAAGGATGTCATGCTTGGTAAAGTGGATGCCCAGAGAAAAAGGTCAAGATTCTCAGTGAGATGGATTGACACAGTGTTTGCAACAATGGGCTCAAGCATAACAAGTATTGTGAGGATGGTGCAGGACTGGGCAGTGTTTCATTCTGTCACTGATGGGTCACTATATGTTGGAATCGACTCAATGACACCTAACAGCAACATTAAAGTCCCTTACTATTATTATAGAGTTGTTTATTTCTCTCTTCAATTAATTTAAAGTTAGATTTATGCATTTGGGGACTCTTTCATTGGGCATAATGATATATATTAAGATCATGTCCTGTTGTTGTAGATCCTTTATTTATTCTAAATTTCCTTCCATATCTCTTTTGCTATTTCCCTGTCTTAAAGTCTATCTTATCAGATATTGATATTGCCATTCCTTTTTTTTTTTTTTTTTTAATGTTCGTCCAACCTTTGATTTTTAGCTTATTTTTGTCTTTGTCTTTGTCTTTGTGTCTAAGGTATGTCTCTCATAGATATGGGTCACATTTTCTTATCCATTTTGCTACTCTCTGTCTCTTGTTTTGCATTTAATGCTTTTACATTCAGAGCAGTTATGAACACATATGAATTTAATGCTGTCAGTTTGCTGGGTGTTTTTGTTGTTATTGTTTGTTTATACTGTTTATGGTTTCCTGTTCCATATATTTGTCTGTGCTAAGTCCATTTTATCCACAGATTTTCTTATCATTTCTTTTGTTGCTCTTGTTTTAGTGTGTCATGAATTTTTGTGATTTCTCTTTTTCTTTTTTCTTTTGGTGAGATCGTTCATTAATTTTCTTTGAGGTTAACTTGTAATTTATTATTACCTATGCAAGTTTTAAATACACTCCCTTATCTTTAGTTCCTCTCTACTTGAAAGTTCTATAACTACACTGTTTATTCCCTCTTCCTTATTTGTAGTCATCAGTGTTTATTAAAGGACATCTGTAGTTCTCTATTTGCAGTCTTGTAGATTTATGTTATTTTGATACATTTACATTTGGGTTGACTTCCAGGTAATGTTGTCATGTGTCTTAATTCAGTTAGTTGCCTGCCATTGTTGGTGCTCTATCTGTAGGACTCCCTTTTGCATTTCTTTTAAGACTAGTCTGGTTTCTACAAATTTCCTTAATTTCAGTTCATCTAGGTATGTCCTAATTTTGCCATCATATCTGAGGAACAATTTGGCTGGATACATACTTCTTGGCAATCAATTATTTTCTTTCAAGTTTTTTGTATATCGTGATTTCTGCTGATAAATCAGAGCTTAGTTTCATACATTCTCATCTGTTGGTGACTTATCCTGTTTCCTGAGCTGTTTTCAGGATTCTTTCTTTGTGTTTGGGTTTAAAAAGTTTGATTATGGTATAACTTTGTGATTTTCCTTTGTGCTTTACCCTATTTAGGGTTCATTGAGTTTACTGAATGCTTATCTTGTCATCTTTAATAATATTAGGGACATTTTACTCCAACCAATCTTTGACAATTTTGTGCTATTTTAGTCTATTCCTGTTCTGGAATTCTGACCAAATGTAAGTCATTCCTCTTGATTATGTCCCACTTAATTCATAGTCTTTCTCCATTTTTTTTTCCCTTCTTTGTTCTGATTTTTCTTCTAGCAGATTAGTATTAAGATATTTGTCTTCAATTTTACCAATGTTTTCTTCCATTGATTGAATTCTACTCTTTACCCTTACAATGTGTTATTTATTTCTGAAATTTTACTAGTAAACTTCTGGACTTCTGTTGGTATTTTTGTATGGTTTCTAATTTTGCATTTATTTTGTCAATTTGTTTTTATACTGCTCTTAAAATTCTTCTAGACTTTTGTCTATGTTTTCCTTGATATTGTTTATTATTTCTTTTGTATTGTCTTGATTCTGTTTGATTTTTTCTTAATCTATTGAAGGACCCTAAGTATAATTCTTTTTAATTCTTTATCAAATAGTTGCAACAGAATTTATTCCTCTAGAAAAATTTTGTAGCCCTGTGTTTTGGTTACATATTTGAGCTTTCTTGTCCTCTGTGTGTGCGTGTGTGTGTGTGTGATTTGAAGTTGTCTATTGTCTCTGAGACATGTGGTGATATTGTATTAATTTCTTGATTGTATGTTGGTTTATTTCACCCTAATTTTTTGTTGTTTTTGTTTTGTTTTGTTTTATTCTAATATATCCAAGCAATGTGGTGGGCATAGAACTCTGTTTTTAGTTTGGCATCAGTCTCCATGTGAATTTGATGGTGGGCAGAAGTGTGGATATGAGTTTCTAATCAATGGTGGTATAAAGCCCAAATGCAGAGTGGGCTGGTGTTGGCCACTCTCTGTCATCAAGACACTGGTTCTGAAGTAGTGGCATTCATCTATGGGTATAGTGGCAGGTGTGTTGTTTATAGCTCATTAATTCATAAGCTCTCAACTGATAGTAGAAAAAAAAAAGGAGTAGGGAGACAGGAAGAAAAAAAGAAATAAACAAAGTGAGGAAGAGGGAAGAACTAAGAAAAAAGAAAACAAGTGATGTAGTACTGGCATAAGCACTCACCACCAAACGTGGCTACAGTGGGCATGTGGGTTTGTTCTGTAGGAGTGTGCACTGTCAAATATGGAGAGGTGAGAGCAGGCATTACTGATCACAGCACTAGTGATTGAGGAGATGTCTGCACTGCAGAATAATGCACCACTGATTGTGGAGATGTTGCTGCCAATCATAGAGATTTCAGCACAGGGTCACCTGTTTTAAGAGCTTAAAAAAAAAGTGGAAGAAAATGAAAAAAAAGAAGTAGAGGAAGAATGTAGAACTAAGATGGCAGAATAAAATAAATAAATAAGAGAAAATGAACAAAAAAAGAAGAAGGATGTGATAGTTGGGGTTGTGTGTCAACTTTGCTGGACCACAGTTCTGAATGGTGTAAACAATGTAATGTGGTTATTCCAATGATGAGATTGCATGTATATATATGCTTTGAGCAGACAATCTGTTGAAAGGGAGTTTCCCTAGGGGTGGCCTTCCAATATATATATGGACATTCTGGGAAAATGAGAGAACCTTCTGTGGATCTGGGTCTTGTTGTACTGCCTACAATGTTCCATTCACAAACATTCCACCATTCTGCCTGGTGATCTTGGATTTGCCATCCACCAGAGCCCACAGCCAGTATACTGCCTGCCAACCTTGAGCTTGTCAGCCCCTGCCACTGTGTGGCTTCAATTTGATGTTTGATCCAGGAACATGGGACTTGCCAGCTTCTGCAACTGTGAGACATTTTCCTAAAGTAAATTTCTCACTATATATATATATATATATATATATAAGCTTTACTGGTTTTACTTCTCTAGAGAACCCAGCCTAACACATTTGATACCAAGAGTGGTTCTAGAGAGACAAAATCATAAGGATGGGTTTCCTAAATTGGTTCACACCAATTCTGTTTTGGTTCTCCAATTTGTTTCATTGTAAAGGCACTGGTTACTCTGCCTCCATTAATAAAGAGGGCCCTGCTAATCCATGGCATGAGGTGGCAACATTAATACAAAAAATAGCACCACCAATACATCAAGTATTTTTGAGAAGTGAGGCTCTGGGTGGTTGCATGTTTGATCTTTCTTTGCAATTCTGTCAGCATAAGGAATATAAAGAAGCTGGTTGGTTGGTCCTTCTTATACTAGACAAAGTGACGAAAGAGGGATATGAGTTCTGGGCTGCTGAGTCATAACTCAAGCACTGTGTAAAAGACCACAATGTTTGTAGTTGTGCCCTGAAAGAAAGGTGTATTTCTTCTAGTAACAGAGCTGATATTGCCAAAAAACAAATCCAGAGTATTATTGTGAGTGTGGCTGAATTACAATGCCAATTGAATTGCCAACCCAGAATGGTGACTGAAGTTTAAGTGAGGGCATTTATTGGGAAAAAAAAAAAAGGATCCTGAAATCTGGAATGGGGACATATGGGCAGACAGAAAGATGAGGATATGGAGCCCTTAAATTCTGTCAAATTCTGTCTCCTACCAACAGTACCATCCCTCCCATCTGAAAAGATTACTATAAAACCATTATCCTTTCCACCTCCATTTGATGGGATTACCCTAACTGTTCCTGCTGGGTAATTGCTGAGTGTTCTCAGGAACTGCCCCAACCACCCATTTTTGCTGCTAGATCTATAACTAAACTTAAGTCCAAGTGACCCCAGAAGGTGAAATACAAAATTTGACTGAGGAAGTGGTACATTACACCCAAAAAGACCTACTTGATTTTGCTAACAAGTCAGACAGAAACCTGGAGAATATATGTGGAAATTTAGGCCCACTAAGTACAGATATTCATACAATGTTTCAACACAAGAGATTAAGAAAGGATCTAATTGTTTATTTGGTTGACTTACTGAAGTATGCGGAGCTCTTCTAACCAGAAGCTGGGTAGTTCAAACCCACCAGTCACTCCTTGGAAGGAAGGTTGGACACTGTACTTCCATAGTGACACTGTCTCGGAAACCCAAGCAGGGGTTGCTATGAGTTGAGTCCAACTCCATGGCACATAACAACAACAACAACAACTGTATAGACAGAAGAATTCTAGGTCACATGAACAGCAGTCTAGATTGAATAGCCAGAATACAGAGTCAAGGCCCATCATTCAATTCCCAGACTTGAGCCAATTTACAGACCCACAAACCCCTGAATGAAGGGAAGGCTAGGTTCCCTTGAGGAAGGACCCAACCACATTGGCAAAAATGTATGCTGTCGATCTTTCTCCCAGCCTTCCCCAGGGGGATCTGAGGCCTTTTACAAGAGTGACTATTCATTGGGAAAAAAAGAAATAATCAGACATCTTGAGGATTACTGAATACTGGCTCTGAATGGACACTGATTCCGAGGAGACCTAAAATATCACTGTCACCCACCAATCAGTGTGAGGGCATATGTAGGTCAAGTTATTGATGGAGTCTTAGCTCAAGTGTGTCTCACAGTGGATACAGTGAGTCCCTGAACACATCCTGTAGTAATTTCCCCAGTTCCAGAGTGTATAATTGGAATAAATATAATGGGCAATTGTCAGAATTCCCACATTGGGTCCCTGCATGTGGAATAAGAGGTATTATGTTAGGAAAAGCCAAGTGGAAGCCATTGGAACTGCCTTTACCTAGACAAATAGTAAACCAAAAGCAATACCACATCACTAGAGAGACTGCAGAGATCACTGCCACCATTAAGGACTTGAAGCTTGTAAGGGTGGCAATTCCCACTGCATCCTCATTTAACTTGTCTATTTGGCCTGTGCAAAAACCAGACAGATCTTGGAGAATGACAGTGGATTATCATAAACTTAATCAGGTGGGGACTCCAACTGCAGCTGCTATTCCTGATGTGGTTTCATTGTTTCAGCAAATTAGTACATCTCCTTTTTCTTTGTGGTGGTGTTGTTGTTGTTTGCCATTGAGTCGGCCCCAACTCATAGCAACCCCTCCTTGGGTTTCCAAGGCAGTATCACTATGGAAGTAGGATTGCCCAACCTTCCTTCCAAGGAGTGACTGGTGGGTTTGAACCGCCAGCCTTTTAGTGAGCAGTCAAGTGCCTTAGCACTATGCTACCAGAGCTCCTTTGTTCTTGGTATGCAGCTATTTATCTGGTCAATGCTTTTTTCTCAATACCAATTGCAAATGATCATCAGAAGCAGTTTGCTTTCAGCTGGCTAGGCCAACAATATATGTTTACAGTGCTTCCTCAAGAGTATATTAACTCTCCCAGGACTATGTCTGTAGGGATCTTGATCACCTTTCCCTTCCACAAGACATCACACCGGTCCCTTATATTGATGACATTATGTTGTTTGGATCTAGTAAGGAATAAATATTGATGACTCTAGACTTATTGGTGAGACAGCTGCATGCTAGAGGGTGAAAAATTAACCTGAAAAAAATTCAAGCACCTTTCATGTGGTAGTTAAGGTTGTTGTCAACTTGGCTTGGCCTTGTTGAGTGGCTGGATGGCTGGAGGTAGTTATTCCCTATAATGATACTGGTAATCAACTCCATGATTGAATCTGCCATGAACAGCTGGGTAGCTGCTTTAGGGATGTGGTCTTCTTCCTATATATAAGAAAAAGTTTTGGGATAGGTCTCTAACATTTTGGCATCCTTGAAACCTGCATTTGAAAAGCCATTATTCAACAGCCTGTCATGCCCTGCCAATCTTGGGACTTCATTTGGACTTGAATTATTGGCCTGCCTTATTGTTTGTTAACACTGAGACTGTGCCTTTTTACTTGTCAACCCTGGGTTTGTCAGCCACAGCCACCAGCAGCTGCCTGAATGAAGAAAAGCCTCCAGCTTCTGTGGGCTGGGAGCAGGAGGCAAAGCTGAAGCCCACAGCTGAGGGGCTTTCACCCAGTCCCTAGATCCTGACAATTTGAACTCAGACTTAAAGCCTTCAAAACTGTAAGAGAATAAAATCGTTTGTTCAAGCCATTCCATTCATATTGCTTTGCTTTGGTCTATTTATTGATGTTGTTTTGGCCTATTTATCAAGTGACTCAGAAAGCTGCTAGTTTTGAGTGGGACCTAGAACAACTGAAGGCCCTGCAACAGATTCAGGCTGCCATGCAAGCTATTCTGCCATTTGAGCCATATGATCTGTCTGATCCAATGGTGCTTGAAGTGTCTGTGGCAGATAAAGATGCTGTTTGGAGTCTTTGGCAGGCCCCTATTGGTGAATCTCAACAGAGACTCAGGATTTTGGAGCAAAGCCCTGTCTGCCTCTGCAGATAACTACTCTATTTTTGAGAAACTGCTTCTGGCTTGTTACTAGGCTTTAGCAGCGACAAAACAACTAATCATGGGCCACCAAGTCACCATGAAGCCTGAGCTTCCCATCATGAACTGGGTGTTCTCTGACCCACAGAGTCATAATGTTGGCCATGCACAGCAGCACTCCATCATTAAATGGAAGTGGTGTATAAGAGATAGGGCTCAAGGAGGACCTGAAGGCACAAGTAAATTGCATGAGGAAATGACCCAAATGCCCATGGTCCCTACTCCAGTCATACTACCTTTCCTCTCCCAATCTGCACCTATGACCTTATGGGGAGAAAACTTGTGCCTGGTTTAGAGATGATTCTGCACAATATGCAGGCACCACTTGAAAGTGGATAGCAGCCTCACTGCAGGCCCTTTCTGGAACTTCCCTGAAGGAAAGTGGTGAAGGGAAATCCTCCCAATGAGCAGTACTTTGAGCCATGCATTGGGCTGTTCATGTTACATGAAACAAGAATTTGCCAAATGTATGATTGTTTATGGATTCATGGACTGTGGTCAATGACTTGGTTTTGATAGTCTGGGACTTGGAAGGACTATGACTGGGAAATTGGTGACAAGGATTTATGGAGAAGAAGTATGTGGATAGATCTTTCTGAGTGGCCCAAAGGAGTAAAGATATTTGTGTCTCATGGGGATACTTACCAAAAAATGTCCTTGGCAGAGCAGGACTAATAATCAAGTGAATAGGATGACATGTTCTGTGGAAACCAGTCATTTTTTTCCCCAACTACTCCTGTCACTGCTCAAAGGGCTCATGAACAAAGTGGCCATGTGGCATGGAGTGAGGTTATGCATGGGCTCAGCAACATGAACTTCCACTTACCAAGGCTGACTTGGCTACCACCACTGCTGAGTGCCCAGTATGCCAGTAACAGAGACAAACACTGAGTTCCTGATATAGAACCTTTCCTCAGGATGATTAGCCAACAACCTGGTGGCAAGTTCATTACAATGGACCACTTTCCTCATGGAAAGGACAGCGTTTTTTTTTTTTTTTTCTTACTGGAATAGATACTTAATCTGGATATGAATTTGCCTTCCCTGCACTCAGTGCTTCTGCCAAAACTACCATTGTGGATTCTCAGACTGCTTTGTCCATTGGCATGGTATCCCACACATGGATATATCTGGAATACAGGATATTCTTGCTTCAGATCATGGGACTCACTTCACAGCAAATGAAGTACAGCAATGGGCTTATACTCATGGCATTTACTGGTCTTATCATGCTCCCATCATCCTGAAGTAGCTGGCTTGATAGAATGATGACGTACTAAAAACACAATTATGGTGCCAGCTGGGTGGCAATGACTTGAAGGGTTGGGAAATGTTCTCCAGGAGGGTGCATATGCTCTAAACCAGTATCCAAAATATGGTGCCATTTCTCCAATAGTTAGGATTCATGGGTACATGAATCAAGGAGTGGAAATGGGAGTAGTACCACTCACTATTACCCCTAGTGACCTACTCAAAATATTTGCTTCCTTTCCCTGCAACCCTGTGCTCTACAGGTCTGGAGGTCTTAGGTCCAAAGAGAGAAACACTCTTACCTGGAGACACAATGCTGATTTACCTGCAAGTTAAGAATACCAGCAGGCCATTTTGGCTTCCTCGGAGATCTGTTGATCTCTGGATCAACAGACAAAGAAGGGAGTTATCATACTGTCTGGTGAGATAGATCCTGATTACCAAGGGGAAATTGGATTGACCCTTCAGGAATGAAGATTTGGGTCACCCCAGACAAAGAACTATGTCCAGCAGAGGGCAAGGGAAATATGGAACCGGGTGGTGGAAGACGGTAGTTCTGAATATCAGCTATGACCACGTGACCATTTGCAGAAATGAGGACTGTGATTGTAATATTTTTTCATTGTATGTGTGCCGAAGGCACTTGACTGTTAACCAGAAGGCTGGCGTTTCAAACTCACCAGCCACTCCTTGGAAGGAAAGTTGAGCAATCCTGCTTCTGTAGTGATACCACCTCGGAAACCCAAGGAGGTGTCGTTATGAGTCGGGGCTGACTTGATGGCATATAACAACAACAACATCAAATATTTTTGTGTTCTTTAATTATGAACTATGAAATGTAAGTATGCATTTTGGTTGTACAGGTGTTGTACAGGTGTTGGTGTATCGTGTTAGGCACAAATATGACTTATAATTGTCCTTATTTAGAGATTATATATGGTTAAGGAGATGTGTACAAAACTACCAAGTTGACAAGGGGTGAACTATGGTAGTTGGTGTTGTGTGTCAACTTGGCTGGACCATGATTCTGAGTGGTTAAAGCAGTTGTGATATGGTTATTCCCATGATGAAATCAGATGTACAACTCCATTATCTCTAATATCAACTATTCCTCTTCCTCCCCTCACTACTCCCCCTCAGTACTCTCCCTCCTGTCTTAGAGTTCTGTATTTCTCAGTAACATCTCACAGAACTCACAAAATGCCAAAACTATGGCTCATGTGGTGGTGGTGGAGGCTGGCAAGTCCCAAATCTGTGGGTCAAGCTTTGGTTTAGAGGATTCTCTTCATTTTCGTGGTTGCAGGGCTGATGAACTCAAATTGGCAGGTCAGATGACTGGCCACTGTCTCATGTGTCAAAAACTAGGGGTGAGATGTTGATGAACCAGATGCAGGATCCAGAGCAAGAGAGCAAACTTTGCCAGAATATTCACATATAATAAACCTTCAAAGAAACTAAGGATGGTGACTGGAAACTAAGCAAGGTGAACTCAAGATATATCCCATCCTAATGTTATCTCATTGAAGCAACAGACAACTCACCCTAACATGGGACAAATAATCAGACATAGAGGTTAGGATTTATGCTGCATCACAAAATAGAGGACTATGGCTAGAAGCCATATTAAGCAGTCCACTGTTCTGCATTGATGATAGTATCTACCTGAAATGATGCAAACTACTTTTGACCTGTTTTTACACCATTTAAAAAACAACAACAACAAAAAAAACTCATTGCCATCAAGTAGATTTGACTCATAGCAATCCCTCCTTGGGTTTCTGAGGCTGTATCTCTACAGAAATAAATTGTCCAATCTTCCTTCCAAGGAGTGGCTGGTGGGTGTGAAACACCAGCCTTCTGATTAGGCACTCACTACTCCACCAGAGATCCCATTAGGTCCTGTTAATTTATCTTTTAGGAGAAAAATAAATGGGTTTGAATATAAGATGCTGCTTTAGACATCATTGGCTTTTTCAAAAGTAAATGATATAATGTTCCTTGTAAACTACTAAAAATTCTAAATTCTGAAATATAGTTGGTCCCTAAATTATTGAATAAGGAGCTCTGGTAGTGTAGTGCCTAAGGCACTTGACTGCTAACCAGAAGGCTGGTGGTTCAAACCCACCAGCCACTTCTTAAAAGGAAGGTTGGGCAATCTACTTCCATAGTGATGTTGCCTCAGAAACCCAAGGAGGGGTCGCTATGAGTTGGGTCTGACTCAACGGCACATAACAACAACAACAACAACAAATTATTGGATAATGGAATTATAAGTGGGACATCTTAGAAACTGAGTAGCTAGAGGGGGAAAAATTAGCAACAGTTTATAATACCTAAGAAAATCTTTCCCCCTCTAGCTACTGTAAATCTTTATGGAAGATTTGCTGTATGCCAGGTCTCTCTGCCAGGGTTTTGGGTCAAGGACACAGTCCACTCCTGTTTCCATATTTTAGGAATCACCCCACTGTCAGTACCAAATATGTTAGACTATGTTCTCTATAGAAACTAAACCAGTAAAGCTTATATATAGAGAGAAATCTTTATGGAAGCAGATCGACTCATCTTCCCCCCATGAAGCAGCTGGGGGTCTTAACCCTGGACCTCTGGTTAACGGCCAAATGCCTTACAGTGGTGAATTGCTTGATACGACCCTTCTAGCCATTGTCCTCCATTCAATGATGTATTGTAAATGCTATTATCCATGCCTGTTTGGTGTGGTGTGGTGGTTAAGATTGCGTGTTATTCTGGTTACCTAGTGCTGCCCTGACAAGAATATACCACAAATGGTATGGCCTTAATAAACAAGATTTTATTCTCTTATAGTTTGGAGGCTTTAAGTCCAAGTACAAAGTGCCAGGCTCTAGGCTCTAGGTGAAAGCCCCTCAGCCTCTGGCTCCAGCTCTGCCTCCAGCTCCCAGCCCACTGAAGCTAGAGGCTTTTCTTCACTCAGACAGCTGCTGAGGCTTCCAAGCCCAAGGATGAAAAGTAAAAAGGCACAGTCATGATACTACCAAATCACATGGAAGGCCATTAATTCAAGTCCATTGTAAGTCCCAAGGTTGGTAGAGCATGGCAGGCTGCTGAACAACACAGCTACATGCAGGGTTCAATGTGCCATAAGCTAGAGACCATTCCCAAAGCTGCTTCTTATATATAGGAAGCAGACCACATACCCAAAACAGTTACTCAACTGCTTGGGGTAGATCTCACCACGGAGTTGATTGCCAGTCTCATCATGGAGAATTACTACCACCAGCTGCCCAGCCACTCAACCAAGGCCAGCCAAGTTGACACACAAAAAAATAACCATCACAATTGCACCTCTTGGCAACTTGGCACCTCTAGAGATCGTCCATGGGTGGTATCTCTACATGTCTCCTCCACTTGGTGGCTCCAGTGCCCTAGTTCCTGACTGGAGACCTCACCCCCTTGGCCTGGCAGGCCCCATTCCTATCCTTCTTTGGCATGGCAGCCTTTTCCCCTCACTCTTGGGCAGCAGCTATGGCTCCATCCCACTATCTCACATGAACGAGCAGCCCCAAACTCCAGAACCACGTTGGTGAAGGTCTCTCTCTGAAACCTAGGAGGCTGTGGTGGTTCCACCCCGAAAGGCCATGGTCCTACCCTTTCAGGCTAAGGCAGCTCTGCTTCCATTTCCTTGGTCTCTCAGATTCTGCTGATTAATGCCAAAGGCAACCAATTCTGCTGGAAATCTTCCTGCCCCCAAAGCCTTTAGCTTTCTTGCTCTGTGAGCCAGCAAAACTGCTACTCCATTACATGCCAGTCTTTTTACCAATTAATGCCCCCAAACAACCCACTTCTCCAGTAAGCCATCTAACCAAAGGCATCAAGCTTTCTCCTCTGTGGGCTGGTAAAGCTGCCACTGTCTCATGTGTGATCTCTCAGCTCTGCTCCTGCTGTCTCTCATGCCTGTTTCTTGCTCTGCTCCTGCTGTCTGTCATGCTGTATGCCAGGTCTCTCTGCCAGGGTTTTGGGTCAAGGATGCAGTCCACTCCTGTTTCCATATTTTAGGAATCTGTCAGAGCAACACCCCACTGTCAGTACCAAATATGTTAGACTAGGTTCTCTATAGAAACAAAACCAGTAAAGCGTATAGAGAGAGAGAAAGAGAGATTTAGCTTAGGAAAATGGCTCACACGCTTATAGAAGCTGGCAAGTCCAAAGTTCTTGGATCAAACATCAAGCTGGAGGCTTTTCCCAACTCACACAGGTACAAGGGCTGAGGAGCTCAAGGTTGGCAGGCAGTGTACTGGCTGTTTACACCAATGAATGACAAATCCAAGATCTCCAGGCCGAATGGTGGATTGTTCGCTCACAGAGAATTGTAGGCATCACAACAGAATCCCAATTCACAGAAGAGTGTCTCTTTTCCCAGGATGTCCATAAATATATTGGAAGCAGGCCACACCCCTAGGGAAACTCCCTTTCAATGGATTGGCTGCTCAAAACATATACATCTGATCCCATCATGGGAATAGCCACATCACAACTGCTTAAACCACACAGAATTGTGGTCCAGCCAAGTTGACACACAGCTCCAACTATCACAGGTGTCAACATGGCTGGGCAGATGGTAGTAGTTGTTCCCTATAATAACTGTGAATTGGTTTTGTGGTAGGATTTTCCTTGACCAACTGAGTAGCTGCTGATTGGTAAAGCCATCTTCTTGGGTTATTGTTGTTGGAGCCACACAGTTGGAATGTATCTTGAGTCCTGCCTTGCTGGAGGGTATAACTCAAATCACCACCCTTGGCTTCCTTGAGGGTATACCTACAAATCTCCTGGGAAAGTTCACACTCTTTTTGCTTCAGTTCTGTGTTTTGGCTCATCCTCATCTCACCCCTAAATTTGGGACAGCAGCCGTTATCTGATCTGCTGATTGAGGTTCATCAAACCCCAAGAATTGGGAGGATCCTCCAGACCCACTCACAGACTGGACTTGCCAGCCTGCCAGCCTCTACCACTACTACATGAGATGATCTTTGGGTGTCTGTGAGTTTTGTGAGGCATTACATTGAAATACAGAACCCAAAGTCGAGGGAGATTACTGGGGGGAGGAGAAGTTAATGTCTGAAATGATGAAGTGGCATTGTAGTTTGGACATGTGGTGCATCTTTAACCTCTGCCTCATGGGGAGCAGCCTTGTGTTGACCTTTCTAACAGAAATTGTTCAAGCACTTACCCACTATGCTACCAGAGCTCCAGAAGTACAGCCCTCAATATGTGGGCGGGCATTACAGAAGGCTGAGTGATAGAGACATTTTTGTAATTCTTCTTGTCCTAAATCTGATAACCATAGCAGATAATCACCTATATGGAGAAAACCATGACCTATATAAACCCTATGTAATCATGGTTTCAGGCTCTGCTCTGCCCTCTAGTCCACTGCCCTCCCCCTATCTCAGACCAACAGGAATAGTGGTAATCATGTAATGAGAATATGTGAGCTCCAGGATCTATGCCAAGCACTTTGCATGGGTTCATAGATGGGGTTTTTCGCCTTAAACAAATGTCCTCATATAGGGAAAGAATCAGAGACAGGTCTTGGAACTCACTCCAGAAAAATTGATTTTCTTTTCCCCCATCATGGGCAGCAGAGATAAGAGAAGGTACTTAGATTAGGGCCCAACATGTGGCTGAGACCAATGACCTTATAAATACCCTTCATTTTCTTGGGTTTAAATTTTAAGTGCCTGATTATAATTTATTCCAGCTGCCCAGCCAGAGGGTTGAGTTTGCAGGCTCTCATTGTGCCCTTCAGAAAACTGACCCTGAGCATATGGCAACATAAACCAAAGTCTTGCACACACAAATAGCTGAAAAGCAAAATGGCAAACCATGATGGTCTGCACTGTTACATCCATCTTTACTGTTAGCATTTTGATTTAGGGCTTAATTTAGGGTCTCATTATTTGAACTGTTTCCTAACTGAGCTTTTTGTCTCCAGTCTGGCAGTTTAGGGATGATTCTGGTTGCAGCCAGATTTTGTGAAACGTTGTCTATATTATGTTTTTGAGTTCATTGCATCTTTTTTTTCTGGTTTATTTCTCATAGCCTGTTTATTCAAACTCATGTTTTGTTTTGTTTTGTTTGCAATGTCTTTATATGAGTATTATACAAATGCATTTCTGGTTATTATACATTTTGGGTGTCATTCATTCATTCTTTTAAAGATAGTAAAGAAAACGAACTGAGGGAATGAATTGGTCGAAGAGTCAATCCTATTAGCTTGGCTCCTTTCTGGCCCAACAGGACATTATTTGGTTAGAAATGATGCATTGTATTTCACATGTCTTATATTTATGAGGCCATTAAGTATTTGCCTATATTTAACAAAATGAGGTACTGAACTAAAGAGTTGCTTGCCACCTTCCATGCTGACAACTTTCTTCTTGCAAAAAATATAGTATCTACCTGTTTCTTTATTTAGAAACACGTGATTCTGTAGTGTCAATGGAAACTGTAGAGTGCTTCAGAAAATTTTCCACCCGCCCAAAATTTATTGATATTAGCAAGAAATTCCTTATGTTTATATAACTTTTGGACATCTGTGTTGTCTACGCCTTTGGTATGGGTTTGCTCTCAGATCTTTCCTTGAGCAATTTTTGTTGCAACTGGAAGACTTTCATAAATTATTCTTTCCAATTAAACTGTTGACTAAGAGATGGCATTCTCTGTTTCTGTCTTCTTTTTGTTTTCATTTGTCTTCAAGAGAACTGTACTTATTTAGTTCTTTTTAAAATTTATTTTGTTGTTGAGAATATACACACCAAAACACATACTGATTCAGTTTTTTCTACATGTACAATTTAGTGACATTGATTACATACTCCAAGTTGTGCAACCATTCTTTTCTCTCTTTTTTGAGTTGTTCCTCCCCCATTAACATAAACTCACTGCCCTCTAAGATTCCTATATAATTTTTTGAGTTGTGGTTGTCACTTTTATTACATATACATAGTTTTTAAAAGAGCATAATGGTGAAAGCAGACATTTATTAGTTTAACTATTTGTTTTTACGAAGACTTCAGGGCATATATTTCATTTACTATTTAACAGTTATCTCAAGGAAATAATTTCAGAGGTTCATGTAGCCCCCCATGACTCCAGAAAGTCTGGAGTCCATAGAAAATTTAAATTCTGTTCTTCATTTCTCCACTTTTGATCAGGATTCTTCTGTAGGATCTTTGATCAAAATGTACAGTAATGGTAGTCAGACACCATCCTGTTCTGATCTCATTGCAAAGAAGGCAGTTGTTCATTGAGGCAATTAGTCATACATTCCTTATCTTCCTCCTATTCCAGACTCTCCTGTTTCTTCTGTTACTCAAGTGAATATAGACCAACTGTCCTACCTTGGATAGCCACTGCAAGCTTTTAAGACCCCAGGTACTATTTAATGAACTAGAAGGTAGAACAGAAACATTAAATACTTTTATTAGTCCAATTAACTGGGATGTCCAACCATGACTTCAATTTTGCAATAAAGGTAACAAGTCACAGTAGGTTTTTGCATGTACTTAAACAGTTTGAGCACTGAATCTTTTTTTTGTTGTTGTTGTCATTGTTGTAAATATATCCCTCAAACAATTTCTACCAATTCAATTTTTTATATATGTACAACTTAATGATAGCAATTAAAATAATTTGTTGTGCAAATTTACCATCAATCAATGCAAATTTTCCATTATCATTAAACTTCCCTCTCCCATGCCCTACAACCTCTGGTACCCAGTAGCAAACTTTGCTCTTATACATTTGCCTTTGCTTATCTTTTTTATATAAGTGAGGTCATACAATATTTGTCTTTTTGTTGGAGACTTTTTTCACTCAGCTTAATGTGTTCAAGCTCCATCCACATAATAACAGTATCAAGACTTAATTTTTTCTATTGGCTCAGTTGTATTCCATTGTATGTATATTGTTGTTGTTGTTGTTGTTTGCCGTCGAGTCGGCCCCGACTCATAGCAACCCCTCCTTGGGTTTCCAAGGCAGTATCACTACAGA
>NW_006921591.1:26220814-26227278 GCF_000298275.1 Orycteropus afer afer
AGGCTATTGGTAATAATATCTAGACTACTATTGTGAGGATTATAGTAACTGTTGTTGTTGTTGTTGTTTGCCGTCGAGTCGGCCCCGACTCGTAGCGACCCCTTCTTGGGTTTCCGAGGCAGTATCACTATGGAAGGATTGCCCAACCTTCCTTCCGAGGAGTGGCTGGTGGGTTTGAACCGCCAGCCTTCTGGTGAGCAGCCAAGTGCCTTAGGCACTATGCTACCAGAGCTCGCACAATTTTTTTTACCATTCATCTGTTGAAGGACATCTATGTTTTTTTCAACATTTTGATGTACAAGTGTCTGTTTGGATCTTGCTTTAGTTCAGAGTGACCTTTGAACACAATCCTAACTCCTTTGCTGAAAATCGTTCAGTGATGTTCTACTCTCTTCATGGTATAAGTAAAATCCTTAAGTTGGCCGTCAATGCTCTTCACAATTTGACCCATGCCAATCTTCCAGCTCCATTTCTTACAACTTTCCTTTCTTATCCTTGGTTTGAGACATCCTGCATCAAAACCATTTACATTTCTCAGTAAATATTCCTTTTCCTTTGCAAGCCTCTGCCATGTGTCTAGAATATGCTTTAAAGTAAGACAAGGCAATTTTCAATTGCTAGTGGACAGGATATTGAGGTAACTCTTCTAGTGTGGCAATTTTTATTTGTAATAGGATTCATGATAAAAGAAAAGGTATGTTTCTATTCTTCAGGAACTTAGTTTTAAAAATTAGATTCATTTCTATTTCAAAAGAAGAAAACAGCTATTATAACATAAAATAAGTTGCATCTCTGTTTATTCCCTCTGTAATGTGTTAATAACAGAATGAACAGTGATATTTAGAAATAGCTGACATAGAGATTATTCCATCTTTATTCAGTTGTTGTATTAATCAAAAAATTCCCAATTTCCAGAAGTTTATTTCTCCCTTATGTAATAGTCCATTACAGTGGTTTCGGTTGGGATGTTTTACATCCTATATAATGATTCAAAGACCTACAATCCTTGTATTGTATGGTTTGAAATATTTTAAAGTCTCAGAGTTCCCCAAAACAGTATTGTAGATTGAGGAAGAGAATTGAGACAATAGAAACAGTCTTAAAATACATAAATCAGACATTAAAAGAGTTGAAAAGCCAAATAGATGACTCCACACTCGTAGTGGGAGACTTTAATACACCACTTTCTTTGAAAGATAGAACAACTGGAAAGAAACTCAACAAAGATGCAGAAGAGCTAAACAATACAATCCACCAACTGGGCCTTATAGACATCTATAGAGCACTTCACCCAACAGCAGCACAATATACATTCTTCTCCAGTGCACATGGAACTTTTTCCATGATAAGACCATATGTTAGGCCATAAAGCAAGGCTTCATAAATTTAAAAACATTGAAATATTGCAAAGCATCTTCTCAGATTAAAAAAACAAAACAAACAAACAAAAAAAAAACCCAGGATTATGTATACCTTTTGTTAAATTTTATTAGTGAGAATTGGTTACAGGGCCAAACCTGAAAGCAAAGAAAGAGTTGGCAAAGACATCTCTTGGCTAGGAATTCTCTTTACAGAAACAGCTCAACCCTACAGAAGAGGAAATTCCATTACTTATCTATAATATCATTGAACACTAGGTCATATTTTTCCCATGATTTTGTTTTCTAAAACTTTTCTCTTTGAAAGTTTATATCCAAAATTTAACACTTTATTTTGTCTCTCAGTGTCAAAAAGTTAGTTAAATAGATGGAAATGTGATTATAGAGAACATTTATTACTTATATAATCTAACAAAACAATCTGTCACTTTTCTTTACTCAATCCAGAGATGAGGGAGGTAGATCCTTCTGCTATCTGCATATATAGGCCTGATTGAACTAAACAATCAATATACCCCACCTTCCAGGTAATTGCAGTTACCTCTGTATTTGTCACAGGCCCCATTTCTGTCCAATGGGAGTCAGGCCTGGGGATTTTTTATTTTTGCAGCTGGTGGAAGCTTTCATCCCTCCCCGACGCACACATTGGTTCTGAAGCTAAGAACCTATAAAGCATGGAACTAGTATCCTTCTTCTTGTCATAAAGTGATAATTTATCTGAATGTAATGTCAACACAGAGTAGGTGGAGCTGAGAAGAAAAGAGAGAGAAAAATTGAGTTCTGTGGGCATACTTTGAGCTTCAGAAACAGCTGCACCTGAAGTTTAGTACTGAATATTTTTGTGGCTGAGTAAATACTATCCTTTTTGTTGTTGTTGTTAGGTTTATTCTTCTTCCTTTTTCTATCATGTGGAATAGAAAGAGAGTCCTAAGTGATACATATATTAAATCAGCATTGTAAAGTCTAGTAGGTCTGGCCTGGTTCATTTCCTGAAATATATTTAAGAAAAACAAATAAGTTATCTACAAAAAGCCAAACAGTAAAAATAAAAATAAAACAAAGCAGGAAAAAGCAAACAAAACAAACCCTGTAATTTTCCATATAAGATTGATAATGGATATTTTTGTTGCTAGTGTTTTATTGACAAAGATGTTTCATCTGAATAAAGATAATGATTGAAATATTCCAAATCAAAAAAAAGAAAAAAATCTGGTGGAACGAAATGGTGAGATTTATGCTGTTTGAATTTGAAAAACTATTTGTGCATTGTTTCTGGAGATAGAAATAACAGAATTGAAAAATAGACATTTCTTATATAATCCAAGTTTAGGTTAGACAAAGATTTGAATGTAAACAATTAACTGAAATAAGGACAAAAAAAGGAATTGCACTGCTATTATGTAAATGTGTATATGTATGCATATACAGGTAGATATAGAAATAGTTTAAAATAGAGAGACAGGTATAGATATAGGAATACATATAGATATATAGTTTCCTTAGAAATGAGGATGGAAAATGTATTGAACCATGTCACTTTATTTATTTATTTATATTTTAAGAGCTTGTTTTACATTCAATGTAATATGTACATTTAGTTTCATTCCCCATTTGCCATGTCCAACCCTAATCCAGTCTCCTCCCCTCCCTATCCTGTAACCCTCCCCGTGTCCCTCATACTTATGCACTCCTGTTTGTCTTGCATTTCCTCAGTTTGAATGTTGGTGCTCTGGTGTCCCATCGTCTATTGCTCTAAGGAATGTATTACCATAGAGTATGTGGGTGCGTCATCCTGAGTTGAGTGGTCTGCGTGTGTATCTTCTTAACTATTGGGTTGAGAGCCGCCCCTGGGGGTGAGTTTTATTCCAGCCATAGAATATATTCCAGGGCCATAGTATTGGGAGTCTCACCAAATTTCATCTGACCAGTAATTCTGGTCATTATTGAGCTTTTGGATTTTGTTCCACATTTTTCCTCCCACTCTATCCAGGATCTCCAGATTTGATCCTTTCCTGAGTGGTTGGCCTTGGTAGCCAGGCACCATCTAGTTCTTCTGGTCTCAAGGGCCATCATGTCCTAGGTCTGCTTGCTTCTAAATACCTTTTTTTGCTGCATCTTAGATGGCCACTTGATAGCTTTTAAGACCCCAGGCTGTACTTGCTAATGTAGGCTCTGGAGCAATGCTCTTATGTATTTTGTTGTGCCAACTGAGTCTGGTGTCCCCCAGTACTATGGTCCTGAGGCAGTAGATCTATTGGATCTCTCTCCCATAGTGTCTGGTTATTTGTGAGGGATTACTCTGTGTCTGTTTTCTATTGTTTCTGTAAGGACTGTAGGTATTGTGTATCACTGGTGTCTCTGCAAGTTTAGCCTCAGCTGAATCTATCTTTGGTTTAGAGTATACTTCTGTTCACTAACCCCTGTCTGATCATCTCAGGTATTTATGTGTTTATCGATATAGCCTAGTGTTTGGTGTTAATGGCAATGCAGTATTGTGGAGACATTGGTTGGTATTAGCATCTGTCGTCTATCTCTTATGTGCACAATTCAGTGTCCTCCCATTTCCTAATGTTATCGTAGTAGTCATATATCCTTTCCATACATCCCTCTCCCTACCCATGTTAGCGTGTAGGCCCCAAATAGCCTGAAATTAATCCATCCCCTTCCCTCCCCATCCCGGTAACCCACTAGGTGAGTTCCCTTTCCCAAGCAAACTCTTCTCTGTCTTTTTACAGTAATGGGCTCATACAGTACTTGTCCTTCTGTGATTGACTTATTTGACTCAGCATAATGTTCTCCAGGTTCATCCACATTGTGAGATGATTCATGTATCCCTCATTGTTCTTTAATGTGGCACAATATTCCATTATGTGGATATACCATAACTTCGTTATCCACTCATCTGTTGATGGACATTTAGGTAGTGTCCATCTCCTTGCTATGGTGAATTGTGCTGTGATGAACATAGATTTACATATGTCTGTTTGTGTGCTATATCTCACCTTTTAGGATACATTCCTAGTAATGGAATTGCTGGGTCAAATGGTACTTCTGTTTTCAGTTTTTTAAGAAAACACCATACTATTTGCCACAATGGTTTTTACAATCCCACCAGCAGAGCACAAGAGTTTCAATCTCTCCACAACCTCACCAGCATTTGTTACTTTCTGACCTGTTGAACTTTGCTATTATTGCTGGGGTGAGATTATATCTCACTGTTGTGTTGATTTGCATCTCTCTAATGATTAATGATCATGAGCAATTTCTCTTGTGTTTGTTGGCTACTTGTATATCTTCTTTGGTGAAGTGTCTGTTCAAGTCTTTTGCCCATTTGTGAATTGGGTTATTTGTCTTTTTAGTGTTGAGGTATAGAAGTTTTCTGTAGATTTTGGATATAAGTCCTTTGTCAGCTATGTCATAGGCAAATATTTTCTCCCCACCTGTAGATTCTAATTTTACTCTTTTGACAAAATCTTTCTATGAGTACAAGAATTTAATTTTTAAAAGGTCCCAGTCATCTAGCTTCTCCTCTATCTCCTGCACATTCTGGGTTATGCTTGACAGTCTATTTATGCTGTAAATTAGGGCTCCCAGATTTGCCCCTATTTTATCTTTGATGTATTTTATAGTTTTGGGTTTTACATTTAAGTCTTTAATCAAGCTTGAGTTTGTTTTTATGTATGGGGTGAGGTATGAGTCTTGTTTCATTTTTCTACAGGTGGATATCCAGTTTTGCCAGCACCATTTGTTAAAGAGGCTATCTCTTCCCCATTTAATGGGTTTTGGACATTTGTCAAAGATCAGTTGTCCATAGATTGATGGGTCTATATCTGGACTTTCAATTCTGTTCCATTGGCCTATCTATCTATCATTGTACCAATGCCATGCTGTTTTTACTACTGTGGCTGTATAGTAGTTCATAAGATCTGGAAGTATGAGACCTCCAACTTTGTTTTTCTTCTTCAGAAGTGCTCTGCTTATTCAAGGTCTTTTTCCTTCCCATATGAAATGAGTAATTAGTTTTTCCATGTCCATAAAAAATTTATTGAAATCTGGATTGGGATTGCATTAAATGTACAGATTGCTTTAGGTAGTATTGACATTTTCACAATGTTTAGTCAACCCACCCATGAACAAGGAAGGTTCTTCTATTTATGTAATGCCCTTGTTGTTTCTTGTAGCAATGTTTTATAGTTTTCTCTGTATAAGATTTTTTATCTCTGGTGAGTGTTATTCCTAGATATTTTATTTTTTTTCGTAGCAATAATAAATGGTATTGTTTCCCTTATTTCTTTTTCAGAAGATTCCTTGTTGTTATAGAGAAATCCAACTGATTTTTTGCATGTTGATCTTGTATCCTGCGACTTTGCTGAACCTCTCTATTAGTTCCAATAGTTTTATTATTGAGTCCCTTGGGTTTTCTCTGTACAGGATCATATCATCTGCAAATAGAGATAGTTTTAGTTCCTCTTTGCTAATTTGTACGCCTTTTATTTCTCTTTCTTGCCTTATTGCCTGGCTATGATACAATGTTAAATAGAAGTGGAGATAGAGGGCATCCCGTTCGTAAGGGAATGCCTTAAGATTTTCTCCATTAATAATGATGTTGGGAGTAGTTCCAGCAAGATGGTAGACTAGGCAGAAGGACTGCACAGACACTCTTCAACAAAGAAAAGGGAAACCAATTAACACAGACACAGAAGATAATCTTGGACCTCTGAGCCTTGAAGGGAAGGATACAAAAGTGGACTAAACCCCAACTAGCAGAAGAATTTGTGTGAAAATACCAAAAAAGGAGACACATGGAACTGCAGTCTGGCAGCGGCCTGAGCGACCCTGATGGCACAGACGACAGAGCTTGGAGATTCCCGAGTGTTGGTAGGACATAAGAATTAATTCAAAAATCACCCTGCTAGCCAGGAACTGCATGGAAGACTGTGCACGGTGGCTGGGGAACAAACAGAGAAGGTGAAGATAAAGGTGGGCTGAGCTTTGGACTTTTGCTGATCTGGAGGGCGCCGCCATTTTGTAGGTGTAAAAAGTGGCTTGACTATTTTGTATATTTAAAGAGACAGCGTTCTCGCA
>NW_006921591.1:26230837-26238243 GCF_000298275.1 Orycteropus afer afer
ATCTTCACCCAAATCACAATAAATAAATAAATAAATAAATAAATAAATAAATAAATAAATAAATAAAAATGATGTTGGCCATTGGCTTTGCATACATACCCTTTATTATGTTGAGGAATTTCCCTTCTGTCCCTATTTTTCTGAGAGTTCTAAATAGGAATGGATGTTGGATTTTATCAAATGCCTTTTCTGCATCAATTGATGTGATCATATGGTTCTTTTCTTTTGTTTTGTTTATGTGATGGATTACATTGATTGATTTTCTGATGTTGAAACACCCTTGTAAACGTGGTATGAACCCACTTGGTCTGGGTGTATTATTTTTTTGATATGTTGTTGGATTCTGCTGGCCAGGATTTTGTTAAAGATTTTAGTGTCTATGTTCATGAGGGATATTGGTCTGTAGTTTTCCTTTCTACTGTTGCCTTTCCCTGGTTTTGGTATTAATGTTATGCTTGCTTCATAAAATGAGTTTGGGAGTATTCCATCATTTTCTGTGTTCTGGAGTAGCTTGAGTAGCATATGTGTCAACTCTCCTCTGAATATTTGATAGAATTCTCTAGTGATGCCATCAGGGCCAGGGCTTTTTGTTGTGGGAAGCTTTTTTATGACCTGTTCAATTTCTTCCCTTGTTATGGGGTTGTTTAAGTATCTGTCTCTGAGTGGGATAGTTTAGGTAGGTCTTGTGATTCTAGAAACTTGTCCATCTTTTCTAGGTTCTCAAATTTATTGTTGTACAGTTTTTCATAATATTCTGTCAGTATCTTTTTTATTTCAGTTGGTTCTGTTGTGATGACACCATATTCATTTACAATTCTTGTGATTTGTGTTTTCCCTTTCTTTTCTTTTGTTAGGTCTGCCAATGTTTTGTTTATTTTATTAATCTTTTCAAAGAACCATCTCTTTGTTTTGTTGATTTTCTCTATGATTTTTTGTTTTGTTTTGTTTTCTGTTTCTTTTATTTCTGCTTCGATCTTTATTATTTCCTTGTTTCTACATACTGTAGGATTCTTTTGTTGTACTATTTCTAGTTATTGGAATTGATGAGTTAGAGTGTTGATTGTGTTTCTTTTGTCTTTTTTGATGTGTGCATTTATTGCTATAAACTGCCCTCTGAGTACTGTTTTCTCTGTGCCCCATAGTTTTTGGTACTATGTATCTTCATTCTTATTTGTTTCTCAAAATTTTTTATTTCAAATTTTATCTGTTCTTTTGCCCAGTAATTCTTGAGCATTGAGTTGTTCAGCTTCCATATGTGTGATGCTTTTTCTTTGCTCTTCCTATTATGAATTTGTAGTTTTATAGCATTGTGGTCTGAGAACATGCTTTGAAGTATTTCAATACTTTTGAATTTATTGAGGTTGTTCTATGTCCTAGCATATGGTCTATTCTGGAGAAGGATTCATGTGCACTGGAAAAGAATATGAATTGTGTTTTTGTTGGGTGAAATGCTCTGTATATGTCTATGAGTTCTAGTGGGTTGATTGTACTGTTGAGCTCTTCTGTATCCTTGTTGAGTTTTTTTCCAGTTGAGCTGTCCCTCCTTGAAAGTTGTGTGTTAAAGTCTCCTACTACTATTGTAGAGTTGTCTATTATCCCTTTTAATTCAATTAATATTTGCTTCATGTATTTTGGAGCACTTTCATTGGGTGCATAAATATTTATTATTATAACATCTTCTTTTTTCAATTGACCCTTTCAGCATTATATAATGTCCCCCCTTATATTTTATGATATTTTTCACCTTAATGTCTATTTTATCAGAAATCAGTATTGCTACTCCTGCCCTTTTTTGGTTTCCATTGGCTTAGTATGTTCTTTTCCATCCCTTAACTCTTAATTTGCTTTGTCTTTGTGTCTAAAGTGGGTCTCTTGTAGGCAACATATCAATGGGTCTTCTTTTCTTATCCAGTCTACCACTGCCTTTCTCTTGATAAGTGCATTTAGTCCATCCATATTGAGTGTAATTAGTGATAGGTTTGAGAAGATTGCTGTCATTCTATTGTTTTTTTGTCATGTTGTTGGTGGTTCATTTGTCCTGATTTTTTTCTGTGCTGAGTTCAGTTTCTTGACTAATGCTTTCTTCCTATTCTTCTTTAAAATTGGCTTTGTGCTTATTAAACCCATATGTTTTCCTTCCTTCTGGATTTGCTTAGAACAACTGTTACTTTTATACTTTTTAGGGTATATTCTTGTCTCTACATTTTTAGAACAGTGCATACTGCGAAGACATTGTCCTGTTTTCCTCTCCATTTGGAGGTCTGTACCTAGAAGTTTTATTCCCTTTGATAGGTTAGTTGCTGTTTTTGTGTGCTGATTGAGTTCCTTGGTTTTCAAGGTACAGTTTTTCATGGTTTTATTTTGAGTATCTATTTGTGCTTTGGTTTTAGTGTTGATACCACCTATCCTGTTTTTTTTTTTTTTTTTAATCTCTGTTGTGAGTTCTCTTTTGGAAGAACTTCCTTAAGCATTTCTAGTAGGGTTGGTCTGGTTTCCACAAAATCCTTTAATTTCTGTTTGTCTAGAATGCCTTGAAATTGCCCTCATATTTGATGGATAATTTGGCTGGATATTGGATTCTTGGTTGGAAGTTCTTTTCCTTCAGTGTTTTATATATGCCATCCCATTGCCTTCTTGCCTGCAAGGTTTCTGCTGAGTAATCGGAGCTCAGCCTAACAGATTATTATAAGTAATATTTCTTTTTTTCTCAGGCAGCTCTCAAAATTGTTTCTTTGTCTTTGGTTTTGAAGAGTTTAATTATAATATGCCTTGGTATTTTTCTCTTGGGATCTATCTTTTGTGGGGTTCTGTGAGCTTCTTGGACAAATATCTTTTCTTACTTCATATGGGGGAAGTTTTCTCTTAGCAGGTCTTCCACAATTTTCTTGGTGGTCTTTTTTGCCTCTTCTTGTTCTGGAATTCCAGTGAGTCTCATGCTGTTTTTTTTCCATGTCATTACATATAATTCTTAGGTTCTCTTCATTTCTCTTAAACCTTTGTTCTGACTTTTCTTCATACAGGCTAGTGTCCAGGGATTTGTCTTGTAGTTGGGATATGCGTTCTTCAGCCAGTTTTAACTTACTCTTTTGTGCTTCTACTGTGTCATGTAATTCTGTCATTTTCGTACTCACCTTCTGCATTTCAGTACCCATCTTCTGCATTTCTAACTGATGTTTTTGTATGAGTTCTGATTGTGCATTAATCTTATTACTCTGTTCCTCAATGATTTTCCTGAGTTCCTCCAGGGAGCTGTCTGTGTTCTCCTTGTTTCTGTCTGGGGTTTCCTTAGGCTCTTGTATAGCTCTATGAATATATCTTCTAATTTCCTTCTCAGATAATTCTATTGCCTCCTCTTCCTCCATGTGTAATGAGACCTTTTTTGTGTGGTTTTACTTCTAATGCCTTGTCCTGTTTTTTTGTTTGATTTGAGGTTGCCTGTTGTTTCCTCGACATTTTGAGGTTGTCTTTAAGTGCTGGTTACATGTTTATTTGTTTTGTCTTGGTTTTATGGTTTAATATTTTAAAAAGGTGTTGTTGTTGTTGTTGTTACATGCTGTTGAGTTGGGACCCGACTCATTGTGACCCCTCCTTGGATTTCCGAGGCAGTATCACTACAGAAGTAGATTGCCCAACCTTCCTTTCCAGGAGTGGCCGGTGGGTTTGAACCACCAGCCATCTGATTAGCAGTCAAGTGCCTTAGGCACTATGCTACCAGAGCTCCTTTGAAAAGGTGAAGCTGGTGTATTGTATTTTGTTTAATTATTAATTCAGGTATACTGGGTCACTCTGCAGTTTTCTTTATGATGTTGGAAACACTGTGTGGAATGTGGATATAGGTTTCTATTTGTTGTAAAGAGGATTTAGAGTTCAAACCAGGAGGCTTTATGTAGGATGAATGTTGTTTCTTCTACTGGATGTGTGAAGTTATTGGTGGAGGTGGTGGAAGCAGTAAAATGGAAAGCTTACTGTTGCTATAGGCAGTTTCTAGGGCTTTAAGCAGGCTGCTATTGATGACATTGCACTGTTATTTAAGGGCCCTTGGCTCAATTTCAGGAAAGACTCAGGTTGTTAGAGGGTCACAATTCTCCACTAGGCTCAGACACACACAAAATCCTGTTCCCAAGATCCCTCAGCACCAATAAGCCGACCCAAGGCAATTTCCTGGCTTGGGATTGGCCACGGGTACTTCTCTCTCTGTCCCACCTACCCGAGGCACTGGCCAAACAGCCCAGACCATGATTGTCTGGGGAGTTTGTCTTTAACTCCGATCACTGCTCCGTGGTCAGCTGTGGGTGTTTCTCTCTCCACCCCACCTGCACTTGGCACTGGCCCAACCCTCCCTGACTGCGATTGGCTCAGGAGTTTGTCTTTATGTCTGCCCACCTTTGGATTGAGGAAGATTGAGGTTGTCAAAGAGTTCACATTGCTTGGTTCCACAATCAACACCAATGGAAGCAGCAGTCAGGACATTAGACGATGTGTAGCATTGGGAAAGTCAACTGCGAAGGAACTGTTTCAAGTGCTGAGGAGCAAGGATGTCTCCTTGAGGACTAAGGTGCGCCTGACACAAGCCATGATATTTCCAATCACCTCGTATGCATGTGAGAGCTGGACAAGAGTAAGGAAGACTGAAGAAGAGTTGATGCTTTTGAATTGTGGTGCTGGTGAAGAATGCTGAAAGTACCATGGACCACCAAAAGAACTAACAGATCTGTCCTGGAGGAAGTGCACCTGAAATGCTCCTTGGAAGCAAGAATGGCCAGACTTGTCTCACCTATTTTAATCATGTTGTCAGAAGGGACTATTCCCTGGAGAAGGATGTCATGCTTGGTAGGGTGGAGGGTCGACCAAAGAAGGGGAGGCCTTCAATGAGATGAATTGACATGGTGGCTGCAATGATGGGCTCAAGTATAGCAGAGATTGTGGAGCTGGTGCAGGATTGGGCAGTGTTTCGTTCTGCTGTGCATGGGGTTGCTATGTGTCAGAAATGACTCCACAGCACCTAATAACAACAACCACCTTTGGTGTCAAAGACACACTCGGTTTCAGCTATGCTGGAGTTAGGAGAGTGCCCGTTAGTAATCTGTGGTCCCAGTTTTAGTGAAAAAGTTTAGCACAGACATTTCAGTGCCACCAAGCTGACTGAAGTCTATTCACCGGCCAGCTGAGGGGGGAGTGAGTCCACCTTCCTGGAGCACCAATGGGCTCTCTGCTTGGGTTTCAGTGGTTCTGGATGTGTCCCCATGCACCCAGCTGAACCAAGTTACCGGATAAAATCAGATGCTGAAGGTCAACCCTTGAGGTGATCACTGGTATGGTGGTGTGGTTGCTGGTATGCTGATACAGGGTGCCTTCTTCCTTGACCCAGGGAGGTCTCGGCTGGCCATTCTTGTCTGCTGGTAGCTCCTCCAGGGAAGTCCCTAATGGCCTTTCTCAGCTGCCTGTTCACATTGCACAAGATAGATCTTCTTTAGGTCCTTCCCATGTATGTACCTTTCCTCCAATTCTACTCCTCTGAGTTTGGTGCATTCTGACTCAGTAAGCTGTTCAGAGCACCAAAATCCCTAATTCAAACTGCTGTACGAGCTCCGGTAGCATAGCGCTTAAGGCAGTTGACTGCTAACCAGAAGGCTGGCAATTCAAACCCACAAGCCACTCCTTGGAAGGAAGGTTGGGCAATCTACTTCTGTAGTGATACTGCCTCAGAAACTCAAGGAGGGGTTGCTATGATTAGGGTTCAACTTGATGGCACATGACAACAACAACAACAACAACAAGATGCTAGAGGGAAATAGCATGGTGATTACTGACAAGACTCCATTTTGAATCAAACCGTGTCACTTTAGTTTTGTGTACTTCACCATACATAAATTATATTTCAAAGAAAATATTAAAAAATAAAAACAAAAAAAAGAAATGAGGATAGAGTGACTTAATCCCAATTATCTTAAACACACCATCAGAAAGGACCAATTGATGGAGAAACACATCATTCTTGGGAGAATGTCAGGGAAAAAAACCTTCAATGAGATAGAATAACAGAGTGGCTGCACCACCTAACAACAACTATAAGTATAAATATGTTGCTGTTAGGTGCTGGCAAGTTGGTTCTGACTCATAGTGACCCTATGTAAGACAGAAAGAAATGCTGCTCACTTCTAAACCATTCACACAAAGGTTGCTTTGTTTAAGCCCGGTGTTTCAGTCACTATGTCAATTCATCTCGTTAAATGTTTTCCTGTTTTTACTGACTCTGCTTTACCAAGCTTGATGTCCTTCCTCAGGGATTGGTCCTTCCTGATAATATGACCAAAGCACATTTAGACAAAATTTCACTATTGGCTCTTTTAAGAAGCATTCTGGCTATACGTATACCAAGTTACATTTTTTCTTTCTTCTGGCAGTCCATGTTATACTCAATATTCTTCACCAACACTATAATTCAAAGATATCAGTACTTCTTGGTGTTCCTTATTCATTGTCCAGATTTCTCATGCACATGAAGCAATTGCAAATAATATGGCTTGAGTCAAGCGCACCTTAGTCCTCAAAATGCCATCTTTGCTTTTTTTTTTTTTTAACACTTTAAAAAGGCCTTTTGCAACAGATTTTTCCCAGTGAAATATGTTTGATATCTTGATTGCTGCTTCTGTGGGTGTTTATTGTGAATCCAAGTAAAATTATATGCCTTAAAACTTCAATATTTTCTCCATTTATCATGATGTTACTTATTGGTCCAGATACAAGGTTTTTTTTTTTAAATGTTGAAGTGCAATCTGTACTAAATGCTGTGGCTTTTGATCCAGAAGTTCTTCATGTTCTCTTCACTTTCAGCAACAAGGTTGTGTCATCTACATATCATAGGTGGATAATAAACCTTCCTCAAATTCTAATATCATGTTCTACATATAGTCCAGCTTCTTAGATTTTTTGCTCAGAATACAGATTATATAAGTATGGTGAAAAGATACCAATCTGAGATACACCTTTCTTGATTTTAAACTATGCAGTATCCCATTGCTTTGTTTGAACGACTGCTTCTTGGTCCATGTACAGGTATGTATAGGTCTAGATATAGGTATATATTGATTTATAGACATATATGTTGTTATTACTGGGTGCCATCAAGTCATTCAATTATAGGGACTCCATGGATGGAGTAGAACTTCCCTGTATAGTTTTATAGGCTATAATCTTTATGAGAACTAATGTCCAGCTTTTTTTTCCTGTTGGACTACAGGGTAGAATTGAACCTCTATATAACTTTTTGGTTACTAACCTAGTACTTAACCATTGTACCACCTGGATGTTATATAGATATATAGTGTGTATATATATAAAGTCCAGGTGGTACTTAACCATTGTACCACCTGGATGTTATATAGATATATAGTGTGTATATATAT
>NW_006921591.1:26238422-26248865 GCF_000298275.1 Orycteropus afer afer
TTTTTTACATTACAAAGTGTTAAATACATGACAAATATTAATACTACATATATAATTTTGCAAGGGATAAATTAATATACCTAATGTTAAAGTGGGGGAATAATAAAATATTTTAACGGACTAGAAAAAATAATGGAGCTATATTTTTTAGCTATTTTTAATGGTATTAAAAAAAAAACATTGAAAAATGACATCTGAATTATTTAAAAATGAAATTATTTGCCTTATATACTAATTCAAAGCTTCTAATATTCACTGAAGCTTATGAAAGACATTTGCTGAAAAGCATTTATCTTGTAGAAACAGTGAATTGTAAATGTGACTATATAATTACATCATTAACATTATAATGTCTTTTCACACACACCCAAAATATTACCAAGCATTTATGCAAAACACTTAAAAAAAAAAAAAAAAAAGCATAAAATCATGCCAGAGGTATGACACTGCCTAATCACTGCAAAAAAAGCATCAAAGAAAGCATCAAAAATGGAAAAAGTCACTGATTAAGAGCAGAGGAGAAGAGCATTAAAAATCTCAGAGTGCCTATGTGTAATTCATATTATCTGTGAAACTTTTCAGCCATCTTTGTTTACCACAGGATACTGAAATTCTTCTATTTCAAACATTTATGCTGTAAGACAATTTGACAAACAATTTTAGAAGTGGTTGCAACATATCTTGCTAAATTGTCTTGTTTTTCCCAACAAAATACTTAAATAACACAAATACTTTTTCAGATCAATGTTAAAATACTCTCTAAATGATATACTGAAGACCATTAATCAAACCTAAATCAAACTGAACAGCTTAATTTTACTACATTTGAAGATTAAATCTAAGAATTTAAATACACACACCGTACAAATATATGGTTTACAATATTTTCCCTCCATTCACTTTTTATATGACAGTAATATTGCCAAGTGCAAAGCTTTATTTTGTTTAAAAGCTGTCCTACAAATTACAAAGTATTTTGTACACTTTAATAGCAGACAATGTTGAAAGTAATTTTAAAAGATGTAAGCTTTGAAATGTAGAGACTTGAGAAAAATAAGTCACAATTAAACTGAGTTGTGTGTTATGGTTTCAGGAATTCCCTAGCTTTTAGGCCCTCAATATTCCTGAGAACTACATAGATCTCCCTGTCTCCTCCATGCTTTTAAGCCTGTCTCCGTGTATGATCATGTCTTTTTAGATAGTAAACCAAGAAGAAAGCTTTTGTCAGAAATCCACAATATGTTTCCGTTGATTTTGGACCTTTTTTGCTTAAGCTTCTATATTATTTGGAACTGCTGGCACCTCCTACTTTCCCCTCACCTGTGCTTACAGGACTCTTGGTTCATCATTCTTATCTTGTTCCTACTTTCTGCTTTTTAGCTGATGAAGGAATATGTGCCCCATTCACTAGATTTTTCCTCTAGCTTTGACCTTTTTGGTTATATTCTCTTCCATGCAAATTCATCCATCTGATGCTGATCTTCAACGTAATCTGGGAGATCTTGTTACAAAATTTCTGGTCCCACACTTCTTTTGTTTAAAATCTAAAACCTAAAAGGAATATCCCCAAGAGTATATAAAATATTTACTTTCTACTAAAGATTAAAGGAGTTCTGGTAGCATAGTGCCTAAGGCACTTGACTGCTAACCAGAAGGCCGGTGGTTCAAACCCACCAGCCAGTCCTCTGAAGGAAGATAAGGCAATCTACTTCCGTAGTGATACTGCCTCAGAAGCCCAAGGAGGGGTCGCTATGAGTGAGGTCTGACTTGATGACAATAACAACAACAACAACAACAAAGATTAAAGCATATTTGACAGTTCTTACTTATTCAAATTAAAAGAAGGCTAACCAACAAAGAATGTTTTTTTTTTTTTACTTAAAAACAAAATGAAATTAAAATAGCTATCTTAGCAATTTTTAAAATAATTATACAAAGTATTTCTCTGACTACAATATATTGGTATTAAAAATTAAAAGCAGAAAAAAATTAGAAAACACACAAATTTAGTGACATTAAATAATACACTATTTAATGGATATTGAGTCATTTAATTCATCTGTAGATACATAAAAATGAAAAGACATCATATAAAATATATGAGAAGCAATGAAGGCAGTCCTCAGAGGAAAATTTATAGAAATAAATGTCTACATTATAGAAGAAAAAAGATCTTAAATAAATATCTAACACCACAACTGAAAGACCTAGAAAAAGAAGCACAAATTAAACCCAAAGCTACTAGAAGAAAAAATATCAAAGCAGAAGAAAGTTAAAGAGAGAATAGAAACATAGTTGAGGGGATCAACAAATCCAGAAGTTGGTTCTTTGAAAAGATCAATAAAATTGGCAAACTACTTGCCAGACTGACAAAAAAACAAAGACAGAAGATGCAAATAAGCAAAATCATAAGCAAAAGTGGAGGCATTACAACTGATCCAACAGCAATAAAAATAAACATAATAGAATACTAGGAACAGCTGTACTACAATAAAGTTGATGACTTGGATGAAACAGGCAAATTCCTAGAGACACATAATTTACTCATTCAAAAGGAAGTAGAAAACCCTAACAGATTGGTAACTAGAGAAGACATTGAATCAGTAGTAAAAAGCCTCTTAAAAAAGAAAAGTTCAGGACCATACAACTTCACTGATATTGAACATTTGGAGAAGAATTAACATCAATTCTTAAAAAAAAAAAAAAAAAAGAGAAAGAATGAATAATCCCTAACTCTTTCTATGAAGCCAGCATTACTCTGGAACCAAATCCAGAGAAAGACACCACAAGGAATGAAAATACAGATCAATAACTCTTATGAATATAGATGCCAGCATATTCAATATAATATTAGCAAACAGGTTCCAACACCATATTAAAATAATTATGCATCATGATCAAGTGGGATTTATTCCAGGAATGTAAATTTTGTTCAATATTAGAAAGTCAGTCAATGCAATACACCATATTGATAGGACAAAGGAAAAGAACCACATTCAATAAAATGTGGCTTTCAACAAAATTCAGCAATCTTTCCTGATAAATTGTCTTAACAAGATAGGAATAAAATGAAAGTTCCTCCACATGATTAAAGACATTTATGAAAAATTAAAAATCAACATTATAATCAATGGAGAAAGATTTAGAACTTTCCCCTTGAAAATGGGAACTAGACAAAGATACTCTAATCACTCATATTCAATATTATACCAGAAGCCCTAGCCAGAGAAACAAGATAATAAAAAGAAACAAAAGCTATCCAAATTGAAAAGGAAGAAGCAAAATTATACTTATTTGCACATGCCATGACCCTATATGTAGAAAATCCCAAAGAATCTACTAAAATGTTTCTAGAACCAATAAGGGATTTAGCAAAATTTCAGGATACAAAATTAACATGCAAAAATCAGTTCAGTTTCTGTTTATCAGCATTGAAAAACATGAAAAGTAGATTAAGAAAACAACTCCACTTACAATAGCGTCTAAGAGAATTAAATAGCTAGGAATAAATTTACACAAGGATGTGGAAAACTTACACAATGAATATTATAAAACGTTACTGAAAGAGACTAAAGAAGACTGTTGGTTTAAGGTTGTATGTCAACTTGCCTAGGTCATGATCCTCTGGTGTTTCAGTTATGATGTAGACATCCTCCATGAGGAGATATGATACAATGTAATTATTGCCATAATGAATTTGCTCTGAGAAGCCAGTCAATTGAAGGGTGTTTCTTTAGGCATGTGGTCTGCATCAGATACATATGGATGCTCTGGCAAAGCTTTCTAGCTTTTTGTTCAATCTGAATCCCACATCCAGCTCATCACCATATGAAATTTTGTTCTTTGGACTTGAGCCAAAGATTTTTCATATTGCTTGCTGACCTTGTGATTCGTTAGCTTCTACAGCCTGCGAGCCAGCAGCCTTTCTCTGATTTGCCAATCTTGGGTTCATCAGCCCCTGCAGTTATGTGAGTCAGGGGAACCCTCCCTCCTGATATCTGAGCCATGTGCTCAGGACTTGCTCAATTCTATTACCATGTGAGCCATTTTCTTGTGATAACTATCTTTCTCTTTCTCTCTTTGCATATATATACGTGTGTGTATATATACACACACACACACACACATATATATATGTATGTATGTATATGAATATGTTTGTATGTATGCATACATGTATGTATAAAAACTTCACTACTTCACTGGTTTTGCTTCTCTAAATGACCAGCCTAAGACAAAGACTTAAATAGATTGAAAGATATTCCATCTTCATATATAAGATTTAATATGGTCAAAATGTCAATACTACCCAAAACATTCTACAGATACAGAACAATCTCAATTAAAATTCTATTCTAACAACTTTATATGATAACACAAGAGATTTTAACTAGTCAAAGCAATTTTGAAACAAAAGAACAAAGAAGAGGCCTAACACTTGCCGACCCCAAATCATATTATATAGATATAGTAATTAAAACAGCCTGCTGTTGATTGAATAATAAGACATAAGCTAATAGAACATAATTGAAAGTCCAGAAATAAATCTAAACATTTATGGTCAATTGATTTTCAACAAGGATGTAAAACCATTCAATGGGAAACAGATAGCCTGTTCAACAAATGATGCTAGCAAACTCAAATTTCTTATGAAGAAAAGTGAAACAAGATCCATACCTCACAACATATATAAAAACTAATTCAAGACCTAGATGTTAAAACTAAAGGACCACAAGCAATAGAAAACAAAACAGAAAATTGAGACCTCTTAAAAGTTAAATATTTATGCTCATCAAAAAACTTATAAAAAGAGTAAAATGACAACCTACAGACTGGGAAAAAAATCTTTGAGAACAATATAACTGATAAGTATCTAATATCTAAAATATATATAAAATTTCTACAACTTAACCACAAAAGCCAAATAAAACAATCAAAGACTAGGCAAAGGACATGAACAGACACTTCACCAAAGAAGATATTTAAATAGTTTAGAGCTACATGAAAAAATACTCAGTATCATTGGCCATCAGAGAAAGGCAAATTGAAGCCACAATGAAACATTATTTCACTCCCACCAGGATGAACCCCCCACTCCTTCTCCCTCCCCCCCCAGCCCCCCCCAAAAAAATGGGAATTAGCAAGTGTTGGAAGGAAAGGGAAGAAATTGGAACCTTCATTCATCGCTAAACCAAAACCCACTACCATTGAATTGATTCCTACTCATAGCAATTCCACTGGGTTTCCAAGGCTGTAAATCTTTATGGAAGTAGACTGCCTCATCTTCCTCCCATGAAGCAGTTGGTAGGTTTGAATCACTGGCCTTCTGGTTAGTAGGCAAGTGCCTTTCCCACTATGCCACCTGAGCTCTTTTATTGCTGGTTGTTGTTGTTGTTGTTGTTATGTGCCATCGAGTCGGCCCCGACTCATAGCGACCCCTCCTTGGGTTTCCGAGGCAGTTATCACTACGGAAGTAGGATTGCCCAACCTTCCTTCCGAGGAGTGGCTGGTGGGTTTGAACCGCCAGCCGTCTGGTTAGCAGGCAAGTGTCTTAGCCACTATGCTACAAATTGTACAGCCATTGTAGAAAAGATTCTGGTGATTTCTTAAAAAGCTAGATGTAAAACTACTGTCAGACCTGGCAGTTTTACTCCTAAAGGAGTTCTGGTAGTGTAGAGCATAAGACAATTGACTGCTAATGAGAAGGCTGGTGGTTCAAACCCACCAGCCACTCCTCAGAAGGAAGATTGGGCAATCTACTTCTGTAGTGATACTGCCTTGGAAGGTGAAGGAGGGTTGGCTGTGAGTCGGATCTGACTCAAGGGCAGTGAGGTGTGTGTGTGTGTGTGTGTGTGTATTGCAGCAATATTCACAATAGCAAAATAATGGAAGAAACCTAAGTGTCCATAAATGGGTGAATGGTAAGTAAAACAGGTTACATAGATATAATGGAATACTCCTCAATGATTAAAATAAATGAGTTTCCAAAACATTTTGGACTGTGAACAGACTAAGTCAATCAAAAATATAAATAATATTGTAAGTTCTCACTTTTATAAAATGACGTAAGTTAGTAAATATACAGAAACTAATCTTCACTAATGGTTACCAGGAATGGAGGGGAAGGAGGGTTCACTCTCTAGAAAGCAGTCACTTGCTATTATCATTATTATTTTATGGGAAAGGTAATACTGACAGAAGGTGAAACTTGGCAAATGTAAACAATTTTATTAAAATGTATACAAGAAAAAAAATAGATGTTTGTAATTTTTATGGTATAATCATTTTGAAACTTCAACAAAAAAAAATATATGTGAAGGTATGTATGTATGCATGTAGGCATGTATTTGTGGAGCGACTAACCAGAAGTCTGGAGGTTCATACCCACCAGCCACTCTTCAGAAGATTGGGCAATCTACATCCATAGAGATATAATTTAATATATTGAATTACATCTGCACAGATACCTCCTCGGGAACTCAAGGAGGGTTTGCTATGAATAGCAATTGACTTGACGACAGTGAGTTTGTTTTTTAGTTTGTACATATGTTTGTATATATAGGTATATGCATTTATGTATTCATTTAGTGGCTATATACACATATATCCATGTGTATAATAAAGCACATAGGGGGCAATTATGGGTATTGCTTAGACATAACCAAACACCTTATGGGATTGGATTTCTAGATTTGAAGAATTAGAAACATAGTCTGTTGGGATATCTTGATCAATTGCCATAATATAGTTCATAAAGTTATCTTCTACACTTAGTTCGGTGAATTATGCCTGAGGTCTGAAAGCTTGTGAGCAGCCATCTAAGATACAACTATTTTCCCTGCTTGTCCAAAGTAAAAGGAAGAAAAAGAAACCAAACACTAAGAGAAGAAATTAGTCTATAGGACAAATAGTATACATGAACCATGGACCAAATAAGTAAATGGTGCCTGGCTGCCACTCCACACCATTCCAATCAGGGCCACAATAAATGGGCCCTAATAGAATGGGAGTAAAATTTCATTTAAAAAAAAAAAAAAAAAAAAAAACTACTGGAGTGGGTGAGACTGGAGGACTCTGCAAAATTATAGTCCTGACATACTCTTCAAACCTTGAACCAGAACTAACCCCTGAGGTCACCTTGGTAGCTAAATAACAGATTGGCTCAAAAAATAAAGAATATTATCCATTAGTATTGTGCTCCTTTAAAAAATCACCTATGAAACTAAATTGTTGTTGTTGTTATGTGCCATCAAGTCGGACCCAACTCATAGCGACCCCTCCTTGGGTTTCCGAGGCAGTATCATACGGAATTAGATTGCCCAACCTGCCTTCCGCGGAGTGACTGGTGGGTTTGAGCAGCCAGCCTTCTGGTTAGCAGTCAAGTGCCTTAGTCCCTATGCTATCAGAGCTCCCATGAAACTAAATACTCATCGATTATTTAAAAAGAGCTATGAGAATGTAATGGGCAGCAAAACTTGATTAATGAATGTGGAACAACTGGAATAGAAATACATAATGAGAAAATTTATGCATGGTGAAAAATGTAACCAATTTAAGGGGGGTAGGGAAACTAGATTTATGAAAATGGACTAACCTGAATGGAAATAATGAAAATATTTACACATTGTGAAGAATGTAACCAATGCCACTGAACAACTTGTATAACAATTGTTGAACGAGAACTTAAACTACTGTGTAAACTTCACACAAAACACAATAAATATTATTTTTAAAAATTAAAATCACTACCATATTACTCTAATTTATCAAAACATTGTTCTATGGAGTTTCTAAATCATCATTATATCACCATCATATAAATGATGATTGACCTGAAACAAAAAAATGCATATATATTATTTGAAATATAAACTATTGGATTATTGTGGGGGGAAAAAAAAGACATAATAGCTATGAGCAGTTTCTATCTAGTAAGCAATAAAAAAAAAATTTAAACTTTGGGAAATATTTCTGCATCTGGGATAGGTGAAAGCTTAAAATGAAACTTGTGAAAAAAAATGCAAACAAATTACTCATCAAGCAATCTTCAATGTATGTTGTTTACTACTGAGTCAGATGTGGTTTAATAAAGCATATGTTTTTATATATGTTTTAGTTGTCATAGTTAATTCTTGATCTACTTTGTTGATTTTTTTTTTTTTGGCCTGATGGATATAGATAGTGTACACTGTTACCTATGCAATATTGCAGGATCTTGAGATAACTGTTTTTGTTTGAAATGGTAACTGACGATTGAATTGGTTAGAGAAGCCCATGAAGAATATTTCCCTTCTTCCTGCTGGAGAAGAGGTTATGACAAGGAACTCTGAAGGGTGTGTCACAATAAAACCCGCACTGGAAATTTAATGTCCTGTTGTTGTTAAGTGCTGTTGAGTCGTCTCTGACTCATAGCAACCCTATGTACAACATAATGAAACACTGTCTGGTCCTGTGACAGCTTTTTTTCTCTTCTTTAGTCTTCCTCATTCATTGTCCAGCTCTCACATGCATATAAGGCTACTGAAAATATCATGGCTTTGGTTAGGCACACCGAGGAGACATCTTTGCTCTTCAGTACTTGAAGAGGTCTTTTAGAGCAGATTTGCCCAATTCAATATGTTATCTAATGCCTTTTTTTTTTTTTTTCTCTTAATTTTTAAATTTTAGTTTAAGAGCTTGTTTTACATTCAACTTAACACATACATTTAGTTTCATTCCCCGTTCACCATGTCCAACCCTAACCCAGTCTCCTCCCCTCCCTACCCTGTAACCCTCCCCCTGTGCCTCTCATATTTATGCACTCCTATTTGTCCTGGATTTCCTCAATTTGAATGTTGGTGCTCTGGTGTCCCATGGTCTATTCCTCTAAGGGATGTATTACCACAGAGTATGTGGGTGTGTCATCCTGTGTTGAGTGGTCTGCCTGTACATCTTGTTAACTATTGGGCTGAGAGCCCATCCCAGGGGTGAGTTTTATTCCAGGTGCAGAATGTATTCCAGGGCCATCGTATTGGGAGTCTCACAAGATTTTATCTGACCAATAATTCTGGTCATTATTGAATTTTTGGATTTTGTTCCATGTTTTCCCTCCCACTCTATCCAAGATCTACAGATTTGATCCTTTCCTGAGTGGTTGGTATTGGTAGCTGGGTACCATCTAGTTCTTCTGGTCTTTTGGGCAATTGTGTCCTAGGGTTGATTGCTTCTAAATGTTCTTGGGTTTTGTTTTGTTTTTTGTTTTTGCGTTCTTCTTCACCTCTGACGCTAGGAAACCCATCTTAGATGGCCTCTTGAGAGCTTTTAAGACCCCAGGCTGTACTTGCTAATGTAGGCTGCGGAGCAACACTCTTATGTATTTTGTTGTGCCAACTGAGTCTTATATCCCCCAGTACTATGGTCCTGAGGCAGTAGATCTGTTGGATCTCTCTCCCACAATGTCTGGTTGTCTGTGAGAGACTACTGGGTGTCTGTCTTCTATTGTTTCTGTAAGGACAGACTGCAAGTATTTTGTATCACTGGTGCCTGTGCAAGATTACCCTCAGCTGAATCTATTCTTGGTCTAAAGTGTAATTCTGTTCACTGACCCCCATCTGATCATCTCAAGTGTTTATGTGTTTATCTGTATAGCCTAGTGTTTGGTGTTAATGGAATTGTGGTATATTGTAGACACATTGGTTGGTATTAGCATCTGTCATACAGCTCTTATGTGCACAATTCAGTGTCCTCCCATTTCCTAATGTTATCATGGTGGCCATATATCCTTCCCATATATCCCTCCCCCTACCCATGTCAGCATGTAGGTCCCAACTAGCCTGAAATTAATCCATCCCCTTCCTTCTCCATCCTGGTAACCTACTTGGTGAGCTCCCTTTCCCAAGCAAATCCTCTCTGTCTTTTTACAGTAATGAGCTCATACAGTATTTGTCCTTCTGCAATTGACTTATTTCATTCAGCATAATATCCTCCAGGTTCATTCACATTGAGAGATGATTTGCATATCCCTCATTGTTCTTTAATGTGGCATAGTACTCCATTGTGTGGATATACCATAACTTGGTTATCCACTCATCTGTTGATGGGCATTTATGTTGGTTCCATCTCTTTGCTATGGTGAATTGTGCTGTGATGAACATAGTTATACATATGTCTGTTTGTGCACTATCTTTCAGCTCTTTAGGATATATTCCTAGTAATGGAATTGCTGGGTCAAATGGTACTTCTATTTTCAATTTTTTAAGGAAACACCATACCGTTTGCCACAGTGGTTGTACCATTTTACAATCCCACCAGCAGTGCACAAGAGTTCCAGTCTCTCCACAACCTCGCCAGTATTTGTTACTTTTTGATCTGTTGAACTTTGCTATTATTGCTGGGGTGAGATGATATCTCATTGTTGTTTTGATTTGCATCTCTAATGATTAATGATCATGAGCAATTTCTCAT
>NW_006921591.1:26248995-26250043 GCF_000298275.1 Orycteropus afer afer
GGTGTTGAGGTGTTGAAGTTTTCTATAGACTTTGGAGATAAGTCCTTTATCAGATATGTCATAGGCAAATATTTTCTCCCAATCTGTAGATTCTCTTTTTACCCTTTGATGAAATTTTTCTATGTGCACAAGAATTTAATTTATTAAAGGTCCCAGTCATCTAGCTTGTCCTCTATCTCCTGCATATTCTGGGTTATGTTTGACAGTCTATTTATGTTGTAAAGTAAAGGGGCTCCCAGATTTGCCCCTATTTTATCTTTGATGAAATTTATAGTTTTGAGTTTTACATTTAAGTCTTTGAGCAAGCTTGAGTTTGTTTTTGTGTATGGGGTGAGGTATGTGTCTTTTTTTCATTTTTCTGCAGGTGGATATCCAGTTTTGCCAGAACCATTTATTAAAGAGGCTGTCTCTTCCCCATTTAATGGGTTTTGAACCTTTGTCAAAGATCAATTGTCCTTAGATTGATGAGTCTATATCTGGACTTTCAATTCTGTTCGATTGGTCTGACTATCATTGTAATAATACCATGCTGTTTTGACTACTGTGGCTGTATAGCAGGTCTTAAGATCTGGGAGTGTGAGACCTCCCACTTTGTTTTCCTTCTTAAGAAGTGCTCTGCTTATCTGAGGTCTCTTTCCTTTCCATATGAAATTAGTAATTAATTTTTCCATGCCCTTAAAATATTTTGTTGAAATCTGGATTGGGATTGCGTTAAATGTAAAGATTGCTTTAGGTAGTATTGACATTTTCACAATGTTTAGTCTAGCTATCCATGAACAAGGTAGGTTCTTCCATTTATGTAGTTCCTTTGCTGTCCCTTGTCGCAGTGTTTTATAGTTTCCTCTGTAGTCTTTTGTGTCTCTGGTGAAGTTTGTTCCTAGATATTTTATCTTTTTCATAGCTATAGTAAATGGTATTGTTTCCCTTATTTCTTTTTCAGAGATCTCCTTGCTGGTGTAGAGAAATCCAGCTGATTTTTATATGTTGACCTTGTATCCTGCCACTTTGCTGAACTTCTCTATTAGTTCCAGTAGTGTTTTTTTTTTTT
>NW_006921591.1:26251388-26254622 GCF_000298275.1 Orycteropus afer afer
TTTTTTTTTTCAGATATTATCTGTTCTTATACCCAGTAGTTTTTGAGCAGTGAGTTGTTCAGCTTCCATATGTTTGATGCTTTTTCATTGCTCTTCCTATCATTACTTTTTAGTTTTATAGCATTTTGGTCCAATAAGATGCTTTGCAGTATTTCAATGTTTTTGGATTTATTGAGGCTTGTTTTATGTCCTAGCATATGGTTTATTCTGGAGAAGGACTCATGTGCGCTGGAAAAGAATGTGAATTGTGTTTTGTTGGTGAAATTCTCTGTATATATCTCTGAGGTCTAGTTGTTGAACATATTTTTGAGTTCTTCTATATCCTTGTTGAAATTTTTTTCCAATTGACCTGTCCCTCTTTGAAAATGGTGTGTTATATTCTCCTACCACTATTGTAGAGTTGTCTATTATCCCTTTTAATCTATTTGCTTCACGTATTTTGGAGCACTTTCATTGGGTGCATAAATATTTATTATTGCAATGTCTTCTTTGTCAATTGACCCTTTCAGCATCATATAATATCCCTCTTTATCTTTTATGATGTTTTTCACCTTAATGTCTATGTTGTCAGAAATCAATATTGCTACTCCTGCTCTTTTTTGTTTTCCATTGGTTTGGTATATTTTTTTTTTCCATCCCTTAACTCTTATTTATTTATTTATTTTTTTAATCCTTGTGTCTAAAGTGGGTCTCTTTTAGGCAGAATATCAGTGGGTCTTCTTTTCTTATCCAGTCTGCCACTCTCTTTCACTTGATAGATGCATTTAGTTCATTCACATTGAGTGTAATTAGTGATAGGTATGACCCACCAGCCACTCCTTGGAAGGAAGGTTGGGCAAACTACTTCCATAGAGATTCTGCCTCGGAAACCAAAGGAGGGGTTGCTATGAGTCAGATCCGACTTCACTGCTGTGGTTGCGTTTGTTTTATGTATTGATTGCTGCCATTCTATTGTGGCTTTTTTTTTTTTTTTTTTTTTTCGTGTTGTTGGTGTTTCTTTGTTCCATATACTTTTCTGTGCTGAGTTGGGTTTGTTGGCTAATGTGTTCTCCCTTTTCTTCTTTATAGTTGGCTTTGTGCTTATTAAACCCATATGTTTTCCTTACTTCTGGATTTGCTTAGAACAATTGTTACTTTTCTCTGTAGTTACATTGGAGTATATTCTTGTCTCTACATTTTGAGAAAAGTGTTTACTGTGGAGACATTATCTTGTTTTACTCTCGATTTGAAGGTTTGTACCTAGAAGTTTTATTCCCTGTGATAGGTTAGTTGCTGTTGTTGTGTGTTAATTGAGTTCCTTGGTTTTTAAGGTACAATGTTTTATAGTTTTATTTTGAGTAACTATTTCTGATTTGGTTTTAGTGTTGATGCCACATGTCCTGGTTTTGTTGATCTCTGTTGTGGGTTCTCTATTGGAAGGACTTCCTTAAACATTTCTTGTAGGGTTGGTCTGGTTTCCACAAAATTCCTTAATTTCTGTTTGTCTGAGATGCCTTGAAATCACCCTCTTATTTGATGGATAATTTGGCTGGATATAGGATTCTTAGGAGCTCTGGTGGCGTAGTGCCTAAGGCACTTGACTGCTAACCAGAAGGCTGGCAGTTCAAACCCACCAGCCACTCCTCAGAAGGAAGGTTGGGCAATCTACTTCCGTAGTGATACTGCCTCGGAAACCCAAGGAGGGGTCGCTATGAGTCAGGTCCGACTCAATGGCACATAACAACAACATAAGATTCTTGGTTGGAAGTTCTTTTCCTTCAGTGTTTTATATGTTGTCCCTTTGCCTTCTTGCCTGCAAAGTTTCTGCTGAGTAATCGGAGCTCAGCCTAACAGTTTGATTATTATAAGTAATATTTCTTTTTTCCCAGGCAGCTCTCAAAATTTTTTCTTTGTCTTTGGTTTTGAAGAGTTTAATTATAATATGCCTCGGTATTTTTCTCTTGAGATCTATCTTTTGTGGGGTTCTATGAACTTCTTGGACAAATATCTTTTTTTTTCCTTCATATGGGGAAAGTTTTCTGTTAGCAGGTCTTCCACAGTTTTCTTGGTGATCTTTTTTGCCTCTTCTTGTTCTGGAATTCCAATGAGTCTTATGATGTTTTTTTTCTCATGTCAACACATATAATTCTTAGGTTCTCTTCATTTCTCTTAAACCTTTATTCTGACTTTTCTTCATACAGGCTAGTGTCCAGGGATTTGTCTTGTAGTTGGGATATGCGTTCTTCAGCCAGTTTTAACCTACTCTTTTGTGCTTCTACTGTGTCATGTAATTCTGTCATTTTGGTGCTCATCTTTTGCATATCAGTACTCATCCTCTGCATTTCTAACTGCTGTTTTTGTATGAGTTCTGATTGTGCATTGATCTTATTATTTTGCTCTTGAATGATTTTCCTAAGTTCTTCCAGGGAACTGTCTGTGTTCTCCTTTTTTCTGTTTGGGGGTTCCATAGGCTCTTGTATACCTCTATAAACAAATCTTCTAAAGTGCTTCTCAGATAATTCTATTGCCTCCTCTTCCTCCAAGTATAATGAGACCTTTGTTTGTGGTTTTGCTTCTAATGCCTTGTCTTGGTTTTTAGTTTGATTTGAGGTTGCCTATTGTTTCCTAGACATTTTGAGGTTGTCTTTAACTGTTGATTATGTATTGCTTGTATCAGCCCCAGGGTTACAGGTGAGGATAGCCAACTCAGGGATGCCCGAAGTAGCAAGCAGGAAGAGCTGGAGAAAGAGGATTAAAAGCCAGGAAGCCAGAGAGAAGAGCAGTCAGCCGAAGGGATTAGGTGAGGAGAGGAAACTCAGGCCAGCCCAGAGTAGCAGGCCAGAAGAGCAGGAGAAAGGGGATAAAAAGCCAGGAACCCAGATGGAGGAGCAGTCAGCCCCAGGGACGACTCAGGGACGCACAAAACAGCAGGGCAGAAGAGCAGGAGAAAAGGGATTAAAAGCCAGGAAGACAGAGGTACAGTCAGCCACAGGGACTCAGTTGGGGGTGATACGAGAGGTCACCAACAGCAAGACAAACTTGTCTGTCGATTTGTCCCACTGTGGTGACATGTAGACTTGAGTTTTGAGGCTGAGCCTCTGGTGTTTAAAACCCAGCAAGATGCACACGGTGCACAGGTAACAGCCCAGCTTATAGACTGAGACAGACTAGGAAGAAGGAAGAGGCCGTCCACTTCTCAAAGAATTGGCCAGGGAAACCTTATGAATAGCAAAGAAACACTGTTTGGTACATTAC
>NW_006921591.1:26255775-26262787 GCF_000298275.1 Orycteropus afer afer
TGGAGGGTCCACGAAAGAGGGGGAGGCCTTCAAGGAGATGGATTGACACAGTGGCTGCAATGATGGGCTAAAGTATAGCAAGGATTGTGGGGCTGGCGCGGGATCGGGCGGTGTTTCGTTCTGCTGTGCATGGGGTCGCTATGAGTCAGAAGTGACTCCACGGCACTTAACAGCAACAACAATGTATTACTTTGTTTTGTCTTGGGTTTATGGTTTAATATTTTGAAAAGGTGAAGCTGGTGTATTTTATTTTATTTTATTTAGTAATTAATTCAGGTATGCTAGGTTGCTCTGCAGTTTTCTTTGGGATGGTGGAATCACTGTGTGGAATGTGGACATGAGTTTCTGTGTGTCATAAAAAGGGGTTAGAGTTCAAACCAGGAGGTTTTATGTTGGCTGAATGTGGTTTCTTCTATTGGATAGGAGAAGTTATTGGCAAAGAAGGTGTGAGTGGAAAAGCTTGCTGTTTCCAGGAGTGGTTTCTAGGGCTTTGAGCAGACTGCTACTGATGGCATCTTACTGTTATTTACAGGCCCGCAACTCAATTTCAGCAAAGATTCCAGTTGTTAGTGGGTTGCCACTTTTCACCAGACTCAGACACACGCAAATGCCCTGCTCCCGAGCCCCTCAGTGCCCAAAAGCCAACCCAAGGAAACTTGCTGGCTCTGCAACCCACCACAGGTGTTTCTCTCTCTGACTCCGCCCACCCATGGCACCAGCCCAACCTGTCCAGACCATGATCAGGTTGGGAGTTTCTCTGTGAGTCCACACAGCAACGGCACCAAAGCTGTGCTTGGTTTCAGCTTCGCTAGAATTGGGAGAATGCCTGCTAGTAATCTGTTGTCCCAATATTAGTGAAAAAGTCAAGCACAGACCTCTCAGTGCCACTAAGCTGATCCAAGCCTATTCTGTGACCCGCTGTGGGGAGAGTGAGCCCACCCCCTGGAGCACCAATGTACTCTCTGCTTGGGTTTCAGTGGTGCTGGATGTGCCCTTTTTCACCTAGCTGACCCAACTTATTGATAAAATCAGGTGCTGAAGGTAAGTCTTTGAGGTGATCACTGGTATGCTGGTGTGGCTGCTGGTATGCTGGTAAGGAGTGTCTTCTGCTTTGATCCAGGGAGGTCTGGGATGACCGTTCTTGCCTGTTGGTGGTCGCTCTCCCAGAGAAGTCTCTAATGGCTTTTCTTAGCTGCCTGTCCGCGCTCCCCAGGATAGATCTTTTGTTTATTCCCCTGTACCTTTCCTCTAATTCTACTCCTCTGAGTTTGGTGCATTCTGACTCAGTGAGCTGTTCGGAGCACCAAAATCCCTAATTCAAACTGCTGTACTTAGTTTTTCAAGCATTAAGATGCTAGAGGGAATAGTGTGGTGATTACTGACAAGACTCCATTTTAAATCTATTGTCTGATGTCTTGACTGCTGCTTCCATTGGTATTAATTGTGGATCCAAGTAACATAAAATCTTTGACAACTTCAATACTTTCTCCATTTATTGTGTTGCTGATTATTGGTCCAGTTGTGAGGATTTTTGTTTTCTTTATATAGAAATGTAATCCATACTGAAGAATATTCTTTAATTATCATCAGTAAATGCTTCAAGTCATCCTTAGTTTCATTAAGCAAAATTGTTTCATATGCATATTGCAGGTTGTTAATGAGTCTTTCTTCAATCCTGATGCCATGCTTTTCTTCATATAGTCCATCTTCTTGGATTATTTGCTCAGTATACATATTGAATAAGTATGTCAACCCTGACACACCCCCTTCCTGATTTTAAACCATGTAGTATCCCCTTGTTCTGTTTGAATGATGGCCTCCTGGTCTATGTGCAGGTTCCTCATGAGCACAATTAAGTATTCTGGATTTCCCATCCTTCTCAATGTTATCCATAATTTGTTAGGATGCACACAATTGAATAGTCATAACTATTCATAGTTATTACAGTTATTACAATAACTATACATAGTTATTGCATAGTCAATAACAGACAACTAAACATCTTACTGGTATTTCTTGCTTCCAGCCAAGATCCGTCTAACATCAGCAATCATATGCCTCATTCCATGTTGTCTTCCTAATCCTGCTTATGTTTCTGGAAGTTCTCTGTCAATATACTGCTGCAACTGTTTTTTTTAATTATCTTCAGTAAGATTTTACTTGCATGTGATATTAATGATATATTGTTTGATAATTTCCATCTGTGGGATTACTCTTCTTTGGAATGAATAAAAATGTGGATCTCTTCTATTCAGCTGCTTGTTAGCTGTCTTCAAATTTTTTTGGCATAAAGGAGTGAGTGCCTACAGCACTGCATCCATTTGTTGAAACATTTCAAGTGGTGTTCTGTCAATTCCCGAAGCCTTGTTCTTCACCAATTCCTTCAGTACAACTTCAACTTCTTCCATCAATACCACTGGTTCTTGGTCATATGCCACCTCCTGAAATGGATGGATATTGACAGATTCTTTTTGATGTAGTGACTCTGTATATTCCTTCCATCTTCTTTTGACATTTCCTGCATCACTCAATATTTTGCCCATAGAATCTTTAAATATTGCAACTTGAAGCTTGATTTTTTTCTTTGGTTCTTTCACCTTCAGAAATACCAAGCATGTTCTTCCTTTTGGGTTTTCTAACTCCAGTTCTTTTCATATTTCATTATAATAATTGACTTTGTCTTCTCAAGCAGCTCTTTGAAATCTGTTCACCTATTTTATTTTCCATATCTTCCATTTACTTTAGCTACTCTCCACTCAAGGGCAATTTTTAGAGTCTCTTCTGACATCCATTTTGGTCTTTTCTTCCTTTCCTGTCTTTTTAATTACCTTTTGCTTTCTTCATGGATGATGTTCTTGAAGATGTCCCACAATTCCTCTGGTTTTTGGTTATTTGTTTTCAATGCATCAAATCCATTCTTTAGAGGGTCTCTAAATTCAGGGGTGGGGAGGATATTATCAAGGTCATATTTTGGCTCTGATGGACTTGTTTTAATTGTTTCAGCTTCAACTTGAACTTGCATATGAGAAAGTTCCACAGTCAGCTCCTGGCCTTGTTTTGGCTGAAGATATTGAGCTTCTCCCTCACCTCTTGCCACAGATATATTTGATCTGATTCCTGTGTACTTCATCTGGCAAACTCCACATGTATAGCCACTCTTGTGTTGTTGAAAAATGATACTTGCAATGAGTAAGTCACTGGTCTTGCAAAAATTTATCATGTGATCTCTGGCATCAGTTCTATCACCAAGGCCATATTTTCCAACTACCAGTGATTCTTCTTTGTTTCCAACTTTTACATTCCATTCACCAGTTGTAATCAACACTTCTTGATTACATGTTTGGTTAACTTCAGACTACAGAAGTTAATGAAAATCTTCAATTTCTTCATCTTTGGCTTTGGTGGTTGGTGCATAAATTTGAATAATAGTAGTATTAACTGGTTTTCCTTGTAGACATATGGATATTATCCTATCACTGACAGAATTGTCCTTCAGGATAGATCCTAAAACATTCTTTGTGACAATGAATGTCATGCCATTCTTCTTCAATTTTTCATTACTGGGATAGTAGATCATGTGGTTGTCAGATTCAAAATGGCCAAGACCAGTCCATTTCAGCTCTTTAATGCCTACCATATCAATCTTTATATGTTCCATTTCATTTTTGACAACTTCCAAATTTCTAGATTCATACTTCATATATTCCATGTTCTTATTATTAATAGATGTCTACAGCTATTTCTTCTCATTTTGAGTCATGCCGCACCAACAAATGGAGGTCTCAAAAGCTTTACTCAATCCACATCACTAGGTTGACTCTACTCTGAGGAGACAGCTCTTCCCCAGTTGCATTTTGAGTATTTGGAACAATGTCAGGGTTATTCATAAAGTTTTCCAGTAATATATCTGACAATGTTTCACTCCTATTCACAAGGTTGTCAATGGCTAATTCTTTGAGAAGTAGATGGCCCCTCCCTTCTTCCAAGTCTGTCTTAGTTTGGAAGCTCTGCTGAAACTTATCAAACATAGGTGATCCTGCTAGAATTTCAAATACCGATGGCATATCCTCCAGCCTCATAGCAAAACACAAGACACTATGGTAGGACAAACTGACAGACAAGTGGTGGATTTAATGTCCTACACATTGCATATTTTAAAATCATTATTGTATGGCGTCAATAAGGTACTATATGACTTGGGGACAAGGTTTTCCCTGAAGAAAATTGATATTTCTACTATAAAATATCCTTAGATAATATTCAATTCCATACAAGAGTTGAGGAATGGGGAAGCTGACCTTAGATTATATGTGGATAGAAAAATCTTCCTCCCTTAAGGTTTTAAAATAGTTGAACTCCTAGAAAGTAGATATCCTCAAAAGGCCTTATATTGTCATGTCTTAGTAGATTCTCTCCAAACATGGAAATAATTTATCTAAAACATTTCCAAATATACCCTGCCCAAAAGTTACTTTGAATCAATAATGATTAAATCCTTCCAATTACCCAGGCCAGTAGTCTTGGAGCCATTATGGATTCCTTTCCTTTACTTACACCACACATCTAATTCTTCAGGAAGGCATTTTGACTTTAATACATCCAAAATCCAACTGCCTCATAGCACTTATGGTGGTTCAATCTGATCCTGATCACATGAATTATCACAATGATTTCTTGTTTTACACTTGTTCATCTAAAGTCCAAATGTCGGTCAGTGCATCACTGTTATTTAAAGTCAATTTATGTAAACAGTTGGTTCCTATCCTTATGATGAATCTTCATTTCTTTCAAAGTAAAAATGGTCTTACCTATCCTTTGTAATGGCTCAGAAAACTGTAGGCTCACCATTCATAGGCTCTAAACCCACCAGCCATTCCTCGGAAGGAAGGTGGGGCAATCTACTTCTATAGTGATACTGCCTCAGAAACCCAAGAAGAGGTCTCTATGAGTAGGGTCCGACTTGATGGCAAATAACAACAACAAAAAACTCAAATCCTAGTACTCTCTTCTTTGCTTTCTCTGTTCCTGCCATTTTTGCCTATTTATTTTCCTTAAAAAATGTCAGGCAAGATCTCACCTCAAAGCTTTTTCACTGCCTGTTCCCTCTGCTTGAAATACTCTTGTCCAATTATGTACATGACTCATTTACTCAACCCTTCCTAAAATCTTTTCTTAAACGATATTTTTCAATGAGTCTAACCACAAACATCCCATTTAAAATTATACCACCTTACTCAGAAAATCCCAAGCTATCTGAACTCAGTGTATTTTTAATAATACTTATTACATTTTACCTGACTAAAATTTTCTTATTCTTTATGTTTATCAGTTTCTTGTCTTTCCCCTATTGGGAAAAAGGCTTCATGAGAGCAGAAATTTTTATCTATTTTGTGTATGCACATACCACCAGTAACTGTAACAGTGCATAGCCTATAGCAGCTGTTGAATATACCTTAATCTTGAATGTTTAATAGAAGTTGCTGAATGACTAACTACACAGGTGATATTATGTCTGGGTCTGTGGGTCCTGAGACTAGTCATGTCTGGTTGTAAAATACTCCGTGGGTTTAGTTTTCTTTTCGTTACTACCAAGTTTTCATCAAAAATTACAACTCAATTTCAACTGACGTTGTGGGTAATGAAGTAAATTATATCTGCCCAAGATTGGAAATAGTAGAGGATAAAATTGATATCCAGAGAGAAGTTGTGTCCAGGAACTGTTAGAGTTGGTCACAACAAATAAGCTGAGGACTGCCAAGAGCAAAAATATCAGTTTTCAGAACCAGTTGGATAAGATGTTAAACAATTCCTCAGATTCAGCTGTGATCATCTCTGGTATGTACCTAGAAAAATCTGACATTATGGAACCTAGTAAAAATCTGGTTTTCTAGCAGTCAAAAAGGATGGTGGTCCAGAATCACTATGCTTTTTAATATTACCAGAAATATGACTGCAAAGCCTAGTGAAGGTTAAGATAGTCCACTTAAAATAATAAGAAGAAGACTTCAAGATAGGAGTCCCCGGGTGGTACAAGTTCTTAACACTCTCAGCTGATAACTGGAAGCTTGAGATTTTAAGTACACACAGAAGTAACTTGGAAGAAAAGTCTAGCAATCTACTTTGAAAAGATCGGCCACTGGAAAACCTATAGGCCACAGTTTTCCTCTGATACACATCAGCTTGACAAAAATGGGTTAATCTTTACAGAATAAAATCACCAGATGTTTCTTCCATGGAGCTGCTTAGTAGGTTTAAACTGCTAACCTTCAGGTTAACAGCTGAGCACTTAACTGTTGTAACACAGCATGATCCCACACATTGCCACCAAATCAATTCCAACTCATAATGACCCTATAGGACAGAGTAGAACTGCCCAATGGGTTCCCAATGGTGTAATTTTCACAGAAGCCGACTTCCACCTTTTTCTCGTACAGAGTTTCTGGTGGATTTGAACCACCAACATTTCAGTTAATAGCTGAGCATTTTACCACTGCATGGCTAGGACTCTTTTGCCATAGCTTAGTTCCCTTAATTTATATTTCTTTATCAAATTGTTCTTGGCAATTTCAAGGCATTTGTGGAAGAAAAACACATCACGTTGAAGATGAAGTAAAACTTTCCTCAACACAATTAATGTCCATTTTTACTTTTATTGTCTGATCAATTATTTCAAAAGTTTACAAGATAAGGCAATACAATTTCCATCCATACACATAGGTAATATCTCAGCACTTCGGGGGTAAAGCAAATATCAATAAAACAATAATAATAAATTCTAACAGAAAGGAAAAAAAATAAATAGTTTAACTGAAATTTCCTGCTGGGCTTAAAAAGGCATGAAATTAAGAGCAAAGGGAAAAGCATTAAGAGCTATGTCTACAAGATGCCCCAAAATGTGGTTGATTTATTGCATTTGGGGATAATAGTTCAAGCTGCCTTCTTTATCTTGTGCTCCATAAAACAATTATTTTATGTGGTTGTCGAAATAGCTGTGCATAAATGTTCCTCTTCT
>NW_006921591.1:26263297-26275190 GCF_000298275.1 Orycteropus afer afer
TTTTATTCATTAACTAGAAGTCCCTGGGTGGTGCAAATGATTTGTGCTTCACTACTAACCTAAAATATGGCAGTCTGAACTTGCTCTGGGGCACCTCAAAAAATAAAGTCCTGGCAATCTGCCTTCATAAAGATTACAGTCAAAAATATCCTATGGAATAGTTTTAGTCTGTAACACATGGGCTCATCATGAGTTAGGATTGACTCAATGGAAATGGGTTTTGTTTTGGATTTCAGAGTTGCTAGCCAGTGAAATGTAAAGCAGCAGAAATATGAAGCAGAGGAGGTGGGTAGGAACTAGATGATTAGAGCTATTGGGGAAGAAGGCCCATTGAAAGTTTTTAACCAGGAAAGTAATATCATCAAGCTTAAAGAATATATATAAATATATTTTTTAGGTAAAGGAAGACCAACTATTAATGGCCAAAGTTTCCTAAAATAACATTTAAGAGATATTAGAACATGTTTTTTGATATAATTTTATAATTCTTATAATTTCCTTTTTCATACAACTCTTACTCTGATTGTGTGATGGAATTGATAGCTGTCAAACAAATTGTCATATTTTCTTTTCAGGAAAAGTTCTATAGAGAAGATGAAATCTCCACTCATCCTTAAATCTTGCATGGGATTAAATAGGTCCCAAAGAGCATAGTGGCTAAGGCACTTGACTGCTAACCAGAAGGCTGGTGGTTCAAACCCACCAGCCACTCCTCAGAAGGAAGATGGGGTAATCTACTTCCATAGTGATACTGCCTCAGAAACCCAAGGATGGGTCGCTATGAGTCGGGTCTGACTCATCAGCACATAACAACAACAACAACAAAGAGGATTGCAATGCAGTTTTAGAGAGATTTTATCCACTCAACTACTGTTTCATCTTTATATCTCTCTTTCTACTTAAGTATCTAGTGCTGATACAACAGAAATCCTGAAAGTGAGTGGCTTTAACAAACAGAAATTTATTAGAGTATAGGTAGACTGAAGACCAAATTAAGGGGGGTAGGCTCTAGGAGGTAAGGTTTCTCTCTGTGTTGGCTCTGGAGGAAGATCCTTGACTCTTCTCAATTTCTTTTTGTTGGCTGCTTGGAGGTCTTCGTGTAGCATGACATCTGTATTCCTCTGTTTCTGCTAGTTTTGCTGATTGTTTGATCTGCTCCTTTATATCTCAAGGGCTTGGTTTAAGACACACCGTACATAAAAGAGAGGACAGCACAAAATAACCAAGGGAAAGGAAGATACTGGAAAAAGCCTAAGAGTTAAAGGCAGAAAAAAGTAAATATTGTTACATACATAATACTTCAATTACAGTAATAAAATAATCTACAAATAGATATATAGATGACACATAAGCTGAATAAGGGTAAGAAGGCAAATGAGACTACACATGTGAATACATACAGATCTGATAAAGTGTACCTCTATCTTTGTATTTACATGTGCTGTAAATATATCCATGAATATGGTAGACAAAGTGGACATACAGTGGACAATGTAATGAAATCCTCTTAACCATAGCCAAACACCTAGAAGGATTGAGGCTCAAGAGCATAGTTTGGGAATCACTATGGTCAATTGGCATAAATAGTCTACAATGTTGTACATCTTAATTTGGTGAGTAGCAACTAGGGTCTTACAAGCTTATGTGTGACCATCTAAATTGCAACTATTGGTTTTCCCTTGTACAGAGCAAAGTAGTGTGAAGAACATCAAACACTCAAGGAAACAATTAATCCAAAGGACCAATGGCTCACATGAACCTCAGCCTTCATGACCATGAGACAAGAAGGACTAAATGGTTGCCAAAGGGCAGTGAGGCTGCATCTTCTGACCTCCTCTAACCCCACAGGATGAAGACAGAATCACCCTCAGTAGCCCAAGACCTATTCCTGAGAGGCCAGACATGCTGCCTCTCTCCAATCCTTTTAAACACCCTAACATGAACTGTTCTTCATGCAGAACCCACCACCTCTGTGCTGGGTTCAATCACTTGTTACAGTCGCCACACAGAACTCACAGATTATGAGGTTTACTAGGGAAGCAACAGGCTACAATTCAAGTTCAGGAACACGCTTAGTCTCTCTCAGGCCACTGTCTCTCTGCCAACAGTCTCTCTCAGTCTCTCTCCCAGCAGTGCATGTCTCTTGGTGTCTCTCTTTCTCTCTCAGTGGTGAATGTCTCTTGGTGTCTCTCTCTTAGCAGTGCATGTCTCTCAGCAATGTGTGTCTCTCACATATCTCAGCAATACATGTCTCTTCTGTCTCTCAGCTGGCAGTAAGAGATTTCTTCTGCCTCTAGGAGGACTCCTTTTGAGTCTGGCAGAGTGGTAAATTAACCAATCCCAACATCAGAATTCTATACACTTGAGAGAGAGAGAACTTCCCAGAAAATTACTTTGTGCTGCTCCCAATAGAAATACCCCAGGTGGATAACTTTAACAATCAGGAGCTACTCTGTTGTTCACAGCAAATTCCACCACAGAGTTTACAAAGAAAAGCCAGAAAAGCCATACCAGGTAATTTACTACATTGCAATGGTGCATGGTGAGCCTTCCTGATTTCTCTGAAAGGGATCACAATAAAAGGTTGTGGACAAAGTCAGAAAAAAATGTAGAACAAAACAAACAAACAAAAAAAAAAAAGTCCAGGCTTATTGGTCTGATATAGACTGCTGGAACCTCTGAGACTATGGGCCTTTATCACACCCTTCAAGCCTGGAACTGGATTCCTACCTCAAAACTTGCTGTTAGTAGTCAAGAGTATTAACCATGTGGACTACTCATATTAAAAGGTTAATGTTGATAAAATAATAATAATAATAAAATATGTAGTATGTGCATGTAGTGTGCTTCCATACTACAAGCTGAATTCAGAAGAAAACATGGAATGGTTTACTGATGTCAGATGGACCTTAGCTGAAAGTAGAAGATGTATGAAAGGTGTTTTTATTTATTATTTGTGTGTGTGTGTGTGTGTGTGTAATATGCACTATGCAGATGCATTTGTGTGAATTATGGATAATATTGTGTTGTTGTTGTTGTTATGTGCCATCAAATCAGACCTGACTTGTAGCAACCCCTCCTTGGGTTTCTGAGGCGGTATCACTACAGAAGTAGATTGCTCAACCTTCCTTCTGAGAAGTGGCTAGTGGGTTTGAATCACCAGCCTTCTGGTTATCAGTCAAGTGCCTTAGGCACTACACTACCAGAGCTCCCAGGATAACATTGTAAGGAATAGAAATATCAGAACATTTAGCTGTAGTTATGAGGACCAATAAACAACATCCTGATAAATGGAGAAAAGAGTTAACTCATCAGTGATTACATTTTATCAGATCCACAATCAATGCCCATGGAAGCAGCAGTCAAAAAGTCAAACGAAAGCATACTGCATTGGGTAATCTGCAAAATACCTCTTTGTTAAATAGCAACGATGTAACTTTGAGGACTGAAGTGTGCCTGAGGAAGCCATGGTATTTTCAATAACCTCACATGCATGGGAAAGCTGAACAACAACAACAGAAAAAAGAAGACCAAAGATGAGTGATGCCTTTGAATGATGGTTTTTGGTGAAGAATATTTAATTTACTATGATTTTCCTGAAGAATGGACAAATCTCTCTTGAAATAAATACAACACAAGGCTTATATCTCTCGTGTATTTCAGACATGTTATCAGGAAAGACCAGTCCCTGGAGAAGGACATGATATTTGGTCAAACACATGAAAAATATTCATGATCATTAGCTATTAGAGATCCACAAATAAAAAAAAAAAAAAAAAAGAAAGAAAGAAAGAAAAGGGAGAGATATCATCTCATCCCAGCACTAATAGCAAAGTTCAAAAAAGAAAAGAACAAATGGTAGTGGGGGTGTAGAGAGACTTCAACCACTTCATACACTACTGGAGGGATTAAAATGGTGCAACTATTGCAGAAAACTTTATGGTCCTTCCTTAAAAAGCTGGAAATAGAAATGCCATGTGAACCAGCAACCCTACTTCTAGGTGTATACCCTAGAGAAATAAGAGCACAAGCAGATACAATATACACACCCATGTACATTGCAGCTCTATTCACAATAGCAAAAATCAGTTGGACTTCTCTACACTAATTAAGATATCTCTGAAAAGGAAATATGGAAAATAATACCAGTCACAATAGCTACAAAAAGAGAAAATACTTGTGAATAAATTTTATGAGGGACACGAAAGACCTATTAAAAAAATCTACAAAACACTACTACACAAAACTATAAAAGACCTACTTAAGTGGAAAAGCATATCATTTTCAAGAATAGGAAGATTGAATATTGTGAAAACATCAATACTACATAAAGAAATCTATGGATTCAATGTAATTTCAATCCAAATTCCATCAACATTTTTTGATGACATAGAAAACCAATCTCTAATTTTATATGGAAGGAAAGAGAGCTCAGATAAACAAACCACTACTGAAGAAGAAGAGCAAAGTAGAAGACCTCACATTCCCAGATCTCAAAACCTACTAACACAGCCACAGTAGCCAAAACAGCTTGGTTTGGGTACAATAGACACATGAAACTGTGGAACAGAACTGAGAATCCAGAAATAGATCTGTACATATATGAAGCTCTGGTGGTGTAGTGTCTAAGGCATTTGACTCTAACCAGAAGGCTGTCAGTTCAAACCCACCAGCCACTCTGTGAAAGGAAGGCTGGACAATCTGCTTCTGTAAAGTTTTACAACCACACCCAAAGGGGCTTGCTATGAGTTAGAATTGACTCAATGGCAGTGAGTGAGTTGATACATGGACAGCTGATCTTTGACAAACTGCCATTCAATGGGGGAAGAGATGTTTTCTTTAACAAATGGTGCTGGAAAAACTGTATATCAATTTGCAGAAAAATAAAATATGAAAGATCTATACCTCACTGTGATAGTGAAGACGTGTCAACTTGGCTGGACTCCAGTTGTGAGTGGTGGTTCCCATGATGGGATCAGATGACTGAGTTCTGAGTGGCCGGTCTTCCCAAGGGGAGTTTCCCCAGGAGTGGGGCCTACCTGCAATGCTATTCCAAGGACAAGCTGGAAGAACGGCATCCCGGACTATATACTTCCTTGAGTGAGCGGCTCGCTGCTCGCCCTGGAGGTTTCGGATTCATCCTTTGTTGGGAACAGCAACCAGCGTGCTGCGTGCCAGCTTGATTCTCTCGGCTCTGTTGTGCTTACAGAAACCAGGCTGCTCCGGGCCTCATCTCCTCCAGAGACGAACTTTGTGGCTTGAACTCCTCTGCCTTGCGTGCGAAAGCCAGGCGGTTCCGGGCCCCATCCCTCTCCAGAGACGATCTTTTCAGCTTGAACTTATTGGCTTCTACACGCTTGTGAGCCATTTACCTAAGATAAATCTCTCTCTCTCTCTCTTTCTCTCTCTATAAATATATATATATACACTTTGCTGGTTTTTGTGTTTCTCTAGAGAACCCAATCCAACACACTCACACTATATAGACAAATGTACTCAAGATTGATCAAAGATCTAAATGTAAAACCCAAAACTATAAAGTTCATCAAAGAAAAAATAGGGGCATACATAGAGACCCTACTTTATGACATAAATAGATTATCAAGCATACCCATAATGCACAAACAACATAAGAGAAACTACAACATTCGGACTTTCTAAAAATTAAGTTTTTGTGTGCAACAAAAGACTTCTCCAAAAGAGTAAAAAGAGAACTTACAGATTGGGAAATCTGTTCACAATGACATATCTGACAAAGGATTTATCTCTAAAATTTGTAGAAAATTTCAACACTTCAACATCAAAAAACAATCAACTTTAAAAATGGTTGAAGAACTTGAACAGATACTTCACCAAAGAAGACATTCAGGCAGTCAACAAACATGAAGAAATGCTTGCAATTATTAACCATTAGAGAGATGCAAATCCAAACAATTAGATATCATCTCACCCCAGCAATAATAGCAAAGTTTAAAAAGACAGATTGCTGGCTAGGGTTTGGAGAGATTGGAACTCTCCTACACTGCTGGTCAGACTTTGAAATGATACAAACACTGTGGAAAATGGTATGGCATTTTTTGTTGTGGTGGTGGTTATACACATTTTTTTTTTTTTTTTTTGTAATTTGGGTGAAAATTTACAGAGCAAATTCACTTTCCATACAGAAGTTCACATACACTTTGTCTCATGACATTGACCACATTTTACAACAATGCAACAGCTCCCCTCCCACTTCCTCCTGAGAGTTACTTCTTCCCTGTGTCCATCCCTGCATGCACTCCTGCCCCCTAAACTCTCTCCCTATGCATAAGAAGTCCTTCTTTCTTCCATGATTGTACTCTCCAAGGAGTGTATCTACCTGACGTAAATGTTCAACTCATATTCCTGTCTATTGTTTGGCTGGAAGCCACAGGACTGGGTTCAATTCCAGACCAGAAGGGCAGCTAGGGGCCATAGTCTCAGTGGTTCCACCAGGCTCTACAGACCAGCAAAACTGGTCCCACCCCTTTTTTTTCTCCAGATGATTTTGAGTTTTGTTCCACATTGTTCTCCCTCTCTATCCAGGATCTCCTACATAAATCCCCTTCCAAGTGGTTGACAGTGGTAGCTGGACATTGTCTAGTTCTTCTGGTCTCATAGGCTGCAGATCAGATGGTGTACCACTCGCTAGCACTAATTGTTTCCATGAATTTTTGGTTTTCTTCATTCTTCTTTGCTCTGGATGAAGAGAGACCCATTGTTGCATCTAAATGACAGCTTTCAAGCTTTTAAGATCCCAGTCATTACTCACCAAATTAGGGGGTGGAACAATGTTTTGTGTAGTATGTTATAGCAATTGAGCTTGATATCCCCTCCTACCATGGCCCCAAGCCCACAGGTTCAACTACTCAGTCCTTCTGAGTATCTGGCTATGACCAAGCAGTGACTACAACCTTGCCCCTTGTCAGCTCTACTATACACCTGGGAATTCAGATCATACACATAAACTTGTAGGACCATTGTCTGCCAACCCTATACATATTTTTGAGTACACTCTCTGCTTCATAGGTATAGCTACTAGTTCAGCCTGTCCACCCATCTATCCACCTGTATACCCATGTTTACCTTCACTGATAACACAGTACTGTATGTGCAAAAGCGTTCATCTTTGTTGTCTGTACCTCCCATGTACCTCTCTATGTCTTTCTCTTCCTCAGTGGGTATGACACTTCTTTTAAAAAGTTGGAAATAGAAATACTATTTGATCCAGCAACCGCACTACTAAGAATATATCCCAAAGGGGTGACATCTGGAACATGAATCAATATATGCCAATCCATGTTCATCACAGCAAATAGATGGAAACAACTTAAGTGTCCATCAACAGATGAATGAATATCCAAACTACAGTACATACACACAATGGAATACTATACAACATTAAAGAATAATGAACAACCAGCTAATTATCTCATGACGTGGATGAAGCTGGAGGATATTATCGTGAGTGAAATAAGGCAATCACAGAAGGAAAAATATTGTATGATTCCATTATTATAAAAAGCCAAGGAATGGCTAACACAGGAAAGAAAATTTTCTTTCTTCTCCACCAGGGATAGGAGAGGGGAAGAAAAGAGGGGAAATAAATAGATAGTTAAGGAACAGGTTTGGCATGAGTGAAGGGAAAAGCAATATAACACAAGTGTATGACTAGAACAATGTCATTAAGGAAAAGGAAGACACGGAGATGTGCACAAGAGGTTGTTGTTGTTAGGTGTCATCGAGTCAACTCCAACTCATAACCACCCTATGCACAGCAGAATGAAACACCACCCAGGCCTGAGCCAGCTCCATGATTCTATCTATACTGAGCTCATTGCCGTTGGCACCATGTCAATCCATCTCGTTGAGGGCCTTCCCCTCTTTTGTCAACTCTCAACCTTACCAAGCATGACATCCTTCTCCAGGGAATGGTCCCTTCTGACAACATGACCAAAGTATGTGAGACGAAGTCTGGCCATTCTCACCTCAAAGGAGCATTCTGGCTGTACTTCCTCTAGGACAGAACTGTTAGTTCTCTGAACAGTCCATGGTACTTTAAGCATTCTTCACCAACACCACAGCTCAAAAGCATCAACTCTTCTTTGGTCTTGATTATTCATCTTCCAGCTCTCACATGCATATGAGATGATTGAAAATATCATGGCTTGTTTCAGGTGCACTGTAGTCCTCAAGTAGACATCTTTGCTCTTCAGCACTTGAAAGAGGTCCTTTGCAGCTGGTTTGCCCAGTGCTATACATCCTCTGATGTCCAAACTGCTGTTTCCATTGGTGTCAATTGTAGAACCAAGTAATGTGAAGTCTTTGCCAATTTCAATCTTTTCTCCATTTACCATAATGTTGCTTATAGGACCAGTTGGGAGGATTTTTGTTTTCTTTATATTGAGATGTAATTCATACTGCAGACAGTATTCTTCAATTTTCATCAGTAAGTACTTCAAGTCATCCTCACATTCAGCAAGCAAAGTTATGTTGTCAGTGTATCACAGGTTGTTAATGATTCTTCCCCAAATCGTGACGTCACATTTTTCTTCATATAATCCAGCTTCTTGGATTAGTTTCTCAGCATACAGATTGAATAAGTATGGTGAGAGGATACAACCCTGACACACTCCCTTCTTGATTTTAAACCATGCAGTGTTCCCTTTTTCTGTTCAAACAACAGTCTCCTGGTCTATGTACACGTTTCTCATGAGTACAATTAAGTGTTCTGGAATTCCCATTCTTCTCAACGTTATCCACAATTTGTTATGATCCATAAAATTGAACGCTTTTGCATAATCAATAAAACACAAGTAAACATCTTTCTGGTATTCTTTGTTTGGAGCCAAGATCCATCTGGCATCAGCAGTGTTTCACAACCTCATCTGAATCCAGCTTCCATTTATGGAAGTTCTCTGTCAAAATACTGCTGCAATAGTTTTTGAATTCTCTTCAGTAAGATTTTACTTGCATGTGATATTAATGATATTGTTTGATAATGTTTGATAATGTCCACATTCTGTGGGATCACCTCTCTTTGGAATTGGTACAAATATGGATCTCTTCCAGTCACTTGGCCAGGTAGCTGTCTTCCAAATCTCTTGGTATAACTGAGTGAGTGCCTCCTGTGGGGCATCGGTTTGTTGAAACATCTCATTGGGTATTCTGTCAATTCCTGGAGCCTTGTTCTTCACCAATTCATTCAGTGCTGATTCGACTTTTTCCTTCAGTACAATTGGTTCTTGAACATATGCCACCTCCTGAAATAGATGAAGATTGACCAGTTCTTTTTGGTATAGTGACTCTGTGTTTTCCTTCAATCTTCTTTTGATGCTTCTTGCACTATTCAATATGTTGCCCATAGAATCTTTCAATATTGCAATTCGAGGCTTAATTTTTTTCCTCAGTTCTTTCAGCTTGAGAAATGCCAAGTATGTTCTTCCCTTTTGGTTTTCTAACTCCAGGTCTTTGCACATTTCATTATAGTAATTGGCTTTGTCTGCTCAGGCTGCTCTTTGAAATCTTCTGTTCAGCTCATTTCTTCCATTTGCTTTATCTACTCTTAACTCAAGGGCAAGTTTCAGAGTCTCTTCTGATATCCATTTTTGTTTTTTCTTTCTTTCTCATCTTTTTAATGACCTCTTGCTTTCTTCTTGGGTGGTGCTCTTGATGTCATTCCACAATTCGTCTGGCCTTTAGTCATTGGCGTTCAATGCATAAACTCTATTTAGATAGTCTCTAAATTCAGGAGGGATATATTCAAGGTCATATTTTGGCTCTTGTGGACTTGTTTTAATTGTCCTCAACTTCATATTGAACTTGCATATGAACAATTGATGATCTGTTCCACAATCAGCTCCTGGCATTGTTTTGGCTGAAGATATTGAACTTTTCCTTCTCCTCTTGCCACTTATGTAGTCAATCTGATTCCTGTGTACTCCATCTGGGCAAGTCCATGTGTATAGCTGCCATTTGTGTTGTTGAAAAAAAGGTATTTGCAATGAATAAGTCATTGGTTTTGCAAAATCCTATCATGCGATCCCCAGTGTTATTTCTGTCACCAAGGCCAAGTTTTCCAACTACCAGTGATTCTTCTTTGTTTCCAACTTTTGCATACCAATCACCGGTGATAAGCAACACATCTTGATTGCATGTTCAGTCAATTTCAGACTGCAGAAGTTGATAAAAATCTTCGGTTTCCTCATCTTTGGCTTTGGTGGTCTGTGTGTAAATTTGAATAGTAGTAGTATTAACTGATCTTCCTTGTAGATATATGGATATTATCCTATCACTGACAGCAATGTACTTCAGGACAGATCTTGAAACATCCTTTGTGATGTTGAATGCTACACCATTCCTCTTCTATTTGTCATTACTGGCATAGTAGATCATATGGTTGTCTGATTGGAAATGGTAAAAACCAGTCCATTTCATCTCATTAATACCTCGGATATCAGTCTTTATTAATTCTATTTGGTTTTTGACAACTTCCAGTTTTCCTAGATTTGTAGTTTGTACATTCCATGTTCCCATTATTAATGGATGTTTGCAGCTGTTTCTCCTCAATATGAGTTGTGCCACATCAGCACATGAAGGTCCTGAAAGACTTACTTTATCCGTATCATTAAGGGAGGTTCTACTTTGATAAGGCAGCTCTTTCCCAATCTTATTTTGAGTGCCTTCCAGCCCAAAGGGCTGGTCTTCCTGCACTGTGTCAGGCAATATTTCTAAGCTGTTCATAAAGTTGTCCAGTAATGTATCAGACAGTGTTTCTCTGCTATTCATAAGGTTTTCCCAGGCCAATTTCTGAGAAGTGGATGGCCTCCTCCTTTTTCCTAGTCTTCCTCAGTCCATAAGATGTGTTGAAACCTGTGCACCATGTGCAACTCTGCTGGCATCTGAAGCACCAGTGGCATAGCCTCAAGCCTCACAGCAATGTACAGACCCCACAGGATGACAAACTGACAGACAAGTTTGTCTCCCTTAGATGCTGGAAATATCTGTGCCCTCCCCTTACCTAATTATGACTTGGAACCTATCATTTTGTGGCACAAGAGCTATGGACAATGAAGGCAAATATTACTGTATACACAATATTGCATTATCAGTACCAGCAATCATTAATCTATAGGTAGGTACATAGGCAAGATCAGGAATGGTTGGGTGAACACTCTCAATGATACATAGGTTTGGCAGATGATATTCCTACATATATATTTGTATGTGTAATAAAAATGCCACATGGTGTTTAAACCTAAAAGCAGGTAAAGATAGGATAACTCCTTACCCACAGTAAGCACCTTGATAGAATGACTCACTGTGACTGAGGGCTGGGTACCATGTTGAAGGGGGATATTAAGTTACATTAGTACCACATGGCATGTAAAATATTGTTCTACATCTTATTTTGGTGATTAGAGACTGGAATCTTCAAGTTTGTGAGCAGCCATCTGAGATACAACCATTAGCCTTTCCTTATTCAGAGAAAAGTAGATTGAAGAAAATAAAAGATACATGGTAACAGTACAGAGGACTAATTGACCATAAGAACTTCTGCTTCTATGACCCTGAGACAAGAAGAGCTTGATAGTGCCTGGCAGTCAATGCCAACCACTTGGAAAAGGATCAAAAGTGGAAATCCTGGATATTTTGGAAGAGAAATGCAGAACAAAACTCAAAACAGTAGAAATGACTAACTGTTGTTGTTGTTGTGTTGTTAAGTGCCTTCGAGTCGTTTCCGACTCATAGCGACCCCATGCACAGCAGAACAAAACACTGCCTGATCCTGCGCCAGCCCCACAATCCCTGCTATACTTGAGCCCATCATCACAGCCACTGCATCAATCCATCTCCTTGAAGGCCTCCCCCTCTT
>NW_006921591.1:26278210-26290512 GCF_000298275.1 Orycteropus afer afer
GTTTCTTTGCTATTCATAAGGTTTTCCCTGGCCAATTCTTTCAGAAGTGGACGGCCTCTTCCTTCTTCCTAGTCTGTCTCAGTCTAAAAACTGGGCTGTTACCTTTGCACCAGGTGCATCTCGCTGGGTTTTAAACACCAGAGCCTCAGCCTCAAAACTCACGTCTACATGTCACTACAGCAGGACAAACCGACAGACAAGTTTGTCCTGCTGTTGGAGACCTCTCATATCCCCCCCACCTGGGTCCCTGTGGCTGAGTCTTCTCTGTCTGGCTTCTTGTCTTTTAATCCCCTTTCTCCTGCTCTTCTGGCCTGCTTCTTTGGGCTTCCCTGAGTTTCCCCTTCTCACCTAATCCCTTCTACTGATTGTTCTTCTTTTTGGCTTCCTGGGTTTTATCCCCCTTCTCCTGCTCTTCCGGCCTGCTACTCTAGTAAATGAGTAACTAGCTTGCTAATCTGATAGAGACTGGTGAAACCCCCAAACCTGTGGCCCCAAATGACCCTTAGATCTGGAGCTGAGCTCACTACCATGGCTTAACTTTCACCCAGACCATGAACAAGCCTACAAGCTGAACACCTACACCAGGAAGATGCACTCCTTAGAAGAATCTACAATGGGAGATCAGAAGGGCAGCCTGTGCACAGGGAGAGAGATATGGAAGCTGGAATGCCTAGGTAAGAAGGACACAGGAAAAGGGTAACTACAGGGAGGAAGTGGGAAGAGAGCTGTGACACTGTGGGGAATGTAACCAGTGTCACAAACAAAATATGTATGAACCAGTGAATACAAAATGAATCTGCTTTTTAAAATTTCATCCAAATTACAATAAAAAGTTAAAAAAAAAAAAAAGGAAAGAAAAATAATGCATCTGGAAAATATCTCATAACTTGGATGAACTTAGAAGCCATTATGCTGAAGGAAACAGTCAATCACCAAAGGACAAATATTGTATGAGGCCACTATTGTAAAAAAAAAAAAAATCAAGAGAAGTGTTCCACACAAAAAAAGAAGTATTCTCTGATAGCTCCGAGGAGTAGAGAAGGGAGAGTAAACCACTAACTCAAACTAAAATCTCCAAACTCAGTGCTATCTAGTTAATCCTGACTCACAGCAACCCCCCTTGGGTTTCCGTGGTCCGTGGTGATAAATCTTTACAGAAGTAGATTGCCTCATCTTCCTTCTGGAAAGCAGCTATAGGTTTGAACTGCTGACTTTCTGGTTAGCAGTCAAATGCCTTAGACACTGCAGTGCCAGAACTCCTTTAACCACTAACTCAAAACTCAAACTTACTACCATGTAGTCAATTCTGACTCATAGTGACCCCCATTGGGTTTCCAAGGCAGTAAATCTTTATGGAAGTAGATTATCCCATCTTTCTTCTGCAGAGCCACTGGTAGTTTGAAACATCAACCTTCTGATTAGCAATCAAATGCCTTAGGAACTGTGCCACCAGAGTTCCTTAACCACTAACTAAAGAAAACCAACCAAACTCACTGCCGTGGAGTCAGATCTGACCCACAGCTACCTCTCCTTGGGTTTCCAAGTTGGTATCCCTATGGAAATAGATTGCCCAACCTTCCTTCCCAGGAGAAGCTGGTGGATTTGAACCACCAGCTTTCTGGTTAGCAGTCAAATGCCTTAGGCACTACGCCACCAGAGCTCCCAACCACTGACTAGAAGGTAGGGGGAAAAGAAAAGAAAAAAAAAACACTAAATGATTGGTAAAGACAGGAAGACCTTCAACAAGACAGATTGACACAGTGGCTATAAGAGTGGACTCAGTATAAGTCCTCTCAGTTGCTATAACATTAGGAACGATTGTGACAGTGATACAGGACTGTGCAGTGTTTCCTTTTCTTCTACATAGTGTCACTATGAGTCAGACACAGCCTCAATGTCACTGTATAACAATAACAACAAGCTTCCAGTTATATAAATCTCTAGAACATACAAACCTAAATCATTTTCTTTGTGAATTGATCATAAGTTGATAAACCTGTGAAACAATGTAAAATATTGATTTTCCCTGTTAAGACAGAATAGTGGTTACCTTCAGGAAGAAGGGGACCTATGTTGCAAGAGGTCATTCAGAGCCCTCGGGGGCAGTAGAAGTATTTTTCTCTAGATAATTACAGAAAGTGGCTACTTATGTTAGAGTAATTTTCTAGCATATACATATATTTATGAGATTTTACAATATAAAGTTAATTTTCAAAATTGGCTGTGGCCTGTTTTACCCAACTTCAATATCGCTCAATTTACTCTTCCCAACTTTGTTTCCCCAACCATTTCAGTGCTATTTTTGAATATCTTGTGCTTTTTTTATTTTTTAGTACATTGTAATGAAATATAAATCATGTCCACTGAAATACACAAAACTAAAGTGATAAGGGTTAATGCATTTTATTTTTTTTTTCAGGGTTCCCTCCTCTTCCCTCCCACCCCTGGTGAACAACACAGAAAGTTTCCTTCCATATATAAACCTTTCCTTGACATTTTACAATAATGAACTAATACTTTATTTGTCCCTCTGTGATTGTCTTATTTCACTCAGCATAATCTCCTGCAAGTTCATTGATGTTATGCAGTGTTTTGCAAAGTCTACATTATTTTTTAGGTTTGCATAGTATTCCACTGTATGTATGTACCATGGTTTGGTTATCCATTCTTCTGTTGATAGGCACATAGGTTGTTTCCAGCTATTTGCTATTGTAAATAGTGCTGTGATGAAAGGGGGTATGCATATATCTGTTTTTGTCCTGGGTCTCACTTCTTAAAATATTTACTTAGTAATGGGATTGCTGGGTCAAATGGTATTTCTAATTCCAGCTTTGGAAGGAATCGCCATACTGCTTTCCACAGTGGTTGTATCATTTAACAGTCCCACCAGCAGTATATGAAAGTCCACATCTTTCCACATCCTCACCAGCATTTGTTATTTGCTGTCTTGTTGAACTTTGCCATTAGTGCTGGGGTGAGATGGTATCTTGATGTTTACATTTCCCTCTCTCTGAAGGCTAACAATTGTGAGCATTTCTACACATATTTGCTGCCCGCCTGAATATCCTCTTTGGTGAAGCGTCTATTCTTGTCTTCTGCCCATTTTTTAATTGGATTGTTCATTTTTGTTGTTGTTGAGGTGTTGGAGTTTTCTACAAATTTTAGAGATAAGTCCCTTGTCAGATATGTCATTGTCAAATATTTTTTCACAATCTGTAGGTTCTCCTTTTACTCTTTTGGCAGTTTAATTATTGACAAGTATGAATTTATTTCTGTCATTTTGTTATATGCTTTCTCGTGGTGTTGCTGATATCTTCCACAAATTTTCTGTGCTGAGCTCATTTTGCTTATGAATCATATCATCACTTTCTTCTTTACTATTGTTTTAGTAGTTACTAAATATTTGTGCTAGTCCTCTTTTTTTATTTTGATGTGAAGTTTTTTTTTTTCATTTTTCTTTGAGTTTACCCTGTGATTTACAATTTTCTTCCCAAGTTTAGAATAGTCCATTCTATCTTGCAGTTTTCTTGAGTTCCCTACAATTTAGAAGTCCTATAACTGCAATTTTTTTTCCCTCTTTTTGATTTGTAGTTGTCTTCATTTATCAATTGATACCTCTGGTTCCCTATTTACAATCTTGTAAGCTTATATTACTTTGGATGTTTCCATAGCTGTGTTGGTTTCCAGGTTATGTCATCTAGTGTATTAATGGTCGGTTGTTGTTTGCTACTATTTTTCCTCTGTTCAAAGAACTCCTTTTAGCATCTCTTGTAAGGTTGATCTGGTTTTAACAAATTCCCCTAATTTCAGCTTATCTGGAAATGTCCTAATTTCACCATCTAGAATTATGCCATACACAGGGTAAGCAGCAAGTTTCCTTGTCTTTGAGGACAGTTTGATTATGATGTTGAAATAAGTTCTCAGGAAAATGAAAATGGAGAGCCTTTTATGTATGTAAAATCGGTAGCCAGATGTGGTAGTTAAGGTTGTATGTCAACTTGGCTGGACCTGGTTGAGTGGCTGAGCAGCTGTATGTAGTTATTCTGCATGGTAAGATGGCAATCAATTCAATAGTGGAACTGACTGGAGCAGCTGAGTAGATGCATTAGGGATGTGCTCTGCTTCCAGTATATAATAAGCAGCAGTTTTGAGGAACATCTCCAGCTTTTTGGTATGCTTGAACCTTACATGTTGCCAAGTCATTGTTCAATAGTCTGCCAAGCCCTGCCAATCTTGGGGCTTTTACGGGACTTGAATTAGTGGCCTGCCATGTTGTTTGGTAAATTTGGGACTGTGCCTTTTTACTTCTCAACCTTGGGCTTGTCAGCCTCAGCAACTAGCAGCTGCCTGAATGAAGAAAAGCCTCTAGCTTCAGTGGCCTGGGAGCAGAAGGCAGAGCTGAATCCCAAGTTTGAGGGGCTTTCACCCAGCCCCTAGAGCCTGGCACTTTGAACTGCACTTCTAGCCTCCAAAACTGTAAGAGAATTAATTTCTGTTTGCTAAAGCCATCCCATTTGTGGTCTATTCCTGTTAGAGAAGCACTAGGTAACCCAAACACCAGATAAAATGCAAATACTAGTTTTATTTACTCATTTTAAGATTATAAGAAACTATCACCCAACTCACAATAATTTTTTTTTTTTTAAATATTGTAAGAAACTCATCTGGTACTTGGCATATATCTTATTTATAATTAGTTGAACACCTATGAAAGGTCAAAATAAATGCTTTTATTTTTTCCCCACTCTCATTAAATAGAGTTAGAGGGGCAGATTGATTTTACACGGCTATTGTTGTTTATTTTTTTGTTGTTTAGAACAATTAGCAAATGATAGAGCTGGGATTTTAACCCAGGCTGCAGGTAACTTATCCCAAATTCCCTGCATCCCAGGATTGCATTCCACCTTCTCGATTAGTCATTGCTGTTGTTGTTAGTTGTCATTGACTTAGCTCTTACTCATAATGAATCTATATGTAATAGGTCGAAATTGCACAGTTGTATGTAATCATTGAGATTGTTGGTATCTTCAAGTTTATTTGAGTGTCTTCCAACCTAGGGTGTTTATTTCCCAACATTATGTCAGACAAGGTACTGTTATGAACCATATGATTTCCATTAGCTAATATTTGGAAATAGGTCATCAGGCCTTTCTTCATTATTTATCTTAGTCTGGAAGCTCTACTGAAATCTGTCTACTTTGGGAACCCTGCTGGTATTATGGCATAGCTTCCAGAATCACAACATTTAAACCATCACAATATGACTAACTGATAAACAATTGGTGGCTATCAGCCCTATTACAAGTGTGTACCAATCCTGTTTGCAAGCCAAGTCTTTTTTCCTCAGTCTATTTGGTGTTCCAGACCTTCTGATCATTGATAGATAACCCAGGATATTGGACAAGTTGGCTTATAGATAGATCTAACCAAATATATTGACCAAAGCTGAAAATATCACTTATTTAGACAAATGTGCTACTATTGTGAGGGGACTCTATTGCTATGAAAAATGGAAGAAAATGTATAGTCAATAATTTTTGAAACAGTAACAAAAGTAGAAAGAATCTTGACTTGACCATTGGAAAACAGTTTTCCTCCTTCTGATGTTTATGGAAGGTAATAATTGTGCACCCAACTTTATCAGCTTTCCATTATTTTAAAAGCCCAAATTCCTCTATTTTCACACCCCACACTAGCTTTCTAGAAACCTAAATGCCTCAGTGTCCTTTCCCTTCCTTCTGTAAAACCTATCCTTACCCATCACCACTGTATCCTAAACATTCTTAATTGTTTGCTGGGTATGACACATGCCTCTCAGCCTCAGCACCAAGGTGTATGCCATTCCCAGGAGCTGTTGTCTAGTTTATTCTTGAGTCAGTTCAGCAGTTTCCTATTATCTTTTTGCCCACACAGAAATGGAACTCACCTAAACTCCTCAACTCAAATAAAAATGGAGATATATTATTCGAGGTACATCAAAAGCACCAAGCAGGACTGAACTTCTTGGAAACATGCATAGAAGGTATCATATTCTGTGGTAACATCTCCCTTTTGAGGTTTTCCCTCTTGACCAGAAAACAGTTCACATGATACTAAAAGACCCCACTCTTCACCAAAGTCTATGGGTTGGAGGATGTTCATAGAGAAGTATCATGTTAAGAGAAGAAACCCCAGATATTCCAAATTCAAAAATCACTTCCTTTGAGAAGCCTTTCATGATTGTCTCACTTCATCCATAGAATTAGTCAGATCCTTGAAGAATGGCACCTAATGAATAAAACATTTATATTCTAATGTTTTCTCTTTGCAACGGAAATTAGAGGCTTGATATATGAGATTTTGAATTGTTAGCAAGGGGTTAGGAAACGCAAGTAGGAGGTATGCCAGTAAAGAAGACAGAAAGGTCACAACAGTTTTATGTAAAGCTCAAAGTCATTTAAACTTGTGAGGGTTGGATCACTGACCTTGACTGGGCTCCCTGAAAAGATAACACAGTGGTTATAAAGAGTGGGAAGCCGTGACTTGGTCCCTTACACCAAGGTGCATAGTCTTGGTCTGTCAGAGGGAGGGAACAGGAAATCTCATAGGAATAAATTATGCCAAGTAACCACAAGACTGTAAATAGAAAGAACTATAAGTTTGGGACCCAGGGTTAGTTTTACTTTGGAAGATACTTGGGGAATAGTCCTCTCAGCACCAGAAATGCCACAATAGCACTGTTTGCTGTGAAGACTTGACTGCCTTTGACTGCCCAGCTCAGCCAGGCATTCCTGCATGTCCTCACACACCAGGTAGTGTGTCATGTCAGAACAGTTGAAATCTTTTTGCATTGGCTGGATTTCTTCTGCCTGGTGGCATAGTGCCTAAGGCACTTGACAGCTAACCAGAAGGTTAGTGGATCAAACCCACGAGGCATTTCTTGGAAGGAAGACTGGGCAATCTAATTCCGTAGAGATACAGCCTCAGAAACCCAAGGAGAGGTCACTATGAGTTGGATTTGATTCAATGGCAGTGAGTTTTTTTTTTTTTTTTTTTATTTAGTGGCAGCACCAATACTGGTCATTAGAACAAAAAACTGCTGGTGGTGACTGGAGTCCTCAGTCCTCAAGCAATTGCTTCTGAGATTTTTTCCTAGTAATGAGATGAGAACAAAGCAGGACTGGTCCTCAGATAAGAGAAAAAAACAAAGAGATTCTTAAATATTTTGGGGATGGGCAGCCTAGAGTGGAATAGGGTTGTGGAAAACAAGGGTGAGGAAGAACCTTCTGTTAATCTGGGGATATGGGAGATTATTTTACCTTAGAATTCTGTGGGAGCAATTTGTGTTATTCAAAACCTGAACCTCTCGAGCCAGAAGCCCCACTTATGACTTCATCTGAATTCCTGTAACATTTTATGCATCTATAAGAAGCAACACTGATTAAACTTCTGCAAGTGTTGAGCAAAATGTTAAACACATTATATTCTCACTTAATTTTAATGAGAACCCCATGAATTGTAAATACCTTTATTCTATTTTGAATAAGAAAACTGGAGTTCAAAATGACATAATCATACAATGTCAGAATTGGAATTGGCATCCAGGTGTATTTGACTGTTCCTCTTTTGGAACTTATATCATTAGACAATTTGGTAAGCATATGACTTCTCTTCATTGAGGGCAAAGACATATATTATTTTTCTTTGCATCCTTGCCTTGATACATAGCAAATAATGAATAATCATATGTGTGTATATGTGTAAGTGTATGTGTGTATGTAATTACTAAATAAATTTGTTTTGTTTTGCCTTAGGCATATCACTTTATTTTTCCATCTTTCATCTATCGAATAAAAAGTTATCCAATTTATATACAAAGCTTTTTCTAGTTCTGTCATTCTATAGTTAACTTATAATTTAATTTTATATATAAAATCAATATATATATTAATTTATATATACCATTTTAAAGTAAAATGAAATTAATGTTATTTTATTTCTTCATTATTTTTCCTCTTAATTGTCTTGGATGTTCCTGGGATTAATTTTTTCCACTACATGCATATGTGGCACCTGTTAGGAACACAGTAAGACCTCAGGCCCAAAAGGAATTGTGAAGTTCAGTGAATCTCACCATCTTGTCTCTACATAAGGTTACCAGAATTTAAAAATGGCCCCAAGAAATGGAGATAACACTGATTAATTATAATTGGGTTTCTGCTACCCTGGTGGGATAAGAGCTAAAAATTGGAATTAAATTGAGTCAAATAGAAGAATGAAGAAAGTTATAATCCTTGTATCTGAGTCACTGAACTGATATTCATAAAAGTTACAAATAGTCTCTAGTAATTTTCTTTTATCCTATTTATGACATAATCAACATTTATTTTAAACCAGCAATCCCTGTTTTCAATGAGTATGTTATTGGTAATTATAAAATGAAAAGACCATTTATTTTAAACTTGAATATCTATTCAGGAAGACAGTTTGCAGACTAATGTAAAACTTAAAATGTGACTCTTCAGTTATATTTTTTTTAAGTATATGCTAGGAAAAATACTCCGTGGGTCCAAATTTGCTTTTAATTAACAATTCTCTTAGGGTCACTGCTTTAAATGCTATTTCCCACAGATGACTTTTAGGTTCAGCAGGATACACATACAAAACACTCTGTATGTCTTCTTAAATACATTTAAAATCATTCTGCCTGTTTCTTCTTCTTCTTCTTTTTTTTTTTTTTTTGTTAATTTAGGGACCTTCAGGAATATTTTAGTTTACTTGGAAAGAACCTAAATTATAAATTTCAAAACATTTATGTAAAAGTTGAAGTGCTTTGATTGAAACAGGCTAGAATAAGAATGTTGAGGTTTGTTCACTTTTATACCTTCTAACTGACCTGTGGGAGCTGTGGTAGCATAGTGGCTAAGGCACTTGACTGCTAACCAGAAGGCTGGTAGTTGAAATTCACCAGCCTCTCCTCAGAAAGAAGATGGAGCAATCTACTTCTGTAGTGATACTGCCTTGGAAACCCAAGGAGGGGTCGCTATGAGTCGGGTCTGACTTGATGGCACCTAACAACAACAACAATGATAACAACTAACCTGTCTTTGGCAACAGTCAGAAATAATAAGCCTGGAAAACAGTAAGCATGAAAAATGTTTATGGAATAAATAAAAGGAGCACATACAAATGAATTAATACTGGAACATATATTTGAGAATTGAAGTGTTGTGTAGGTTTATTAACTCTGAGCATCACAGAAAAATACAAATAATATTTTCACTTGTGAATTGTGGCACATATATTTTTTATTCAACTTGATTCTTAAATATATATTACAATAAAAACTTCAGAAATTTAAGAATGACAGGAATTAAACTGATAGCTAGTGTATGAAGAGTGTTCAGAATAGTGTCTGGCACATAAAAAGTGTTATAGGCTCTATCTATCTCATCTAGAGGCAAAATTATTAAAAAGATAGGAAAGGAAGAAAAGAGCAAAATGGTTGTCAGAAGAGACTCTGGAATTTGCTCTTGAATGGAGAGTAGCTAAAGGAAAAGGAAGAAATGACAAGACAAAATAGCTGAACAGAAGATTTCAAAGAGCGGCTCAAGAAGACAAAATCATTATGATTAAAGACCTGGAATTAGAAAAATGAAAGGGAAAAATACACTAGACATATCACAAGCTGAAAGAACTGAGAAAAAAAAAATCAAGTCTTGGGTTATAATATTGAAAGATTCTTTGGACAAAATATTGAGTGATGCAGGAAATATCAAAAGAAAGAATGCACAGAGTCATTGAACCAAAAAGAATTGGTCAACATTCATTCATTTCAGGAAGTGACATATGATCAAGCACCAGTGGTATTGAAGGAAGAAGTTAAAGCTGCACTGAAGAAACTGATGAAAAACAAGGGTCTAGGAATTGATGAATACCCATTGAGATGTTTTAACACATAGATGCTGTTCTGGAGGGACTTACTCCTATCGGCCAAGAAATGTGGAAGACAGTTACCTGGCCAACTGATTGTAAGAGTTCCATATTTGTACCCATTCCAAAGAAAGGTGATCTAACATAATTGGAAATTATCAAACCATATCATTAATATTACACAAGTTAAATCTTGCTAAAGATAATTCAAAAAACGGTTGCAACAGCATATCGACAGGGAACTTCCAGAAACACAAGCTGGATTCAGAAGAGGCCATGGAATGAGGGATACCATTACTGATATCAGATGGATCTTGGCTGGAAGCAAAGAATACCAGAAGGATGTTTACTTGTGTTTTACTGAGTATACAAAAGCATTCGGCTGTGTGAATCATAACAAATTATGGATAACATTGAGAAGAATGGGAATTTCAGAACACTTAATTGTGCTCATGAGGAATCTACATAGACCAGGAGGCTGCCATTCAAGCAGAACAAGGGAATATTGCATGGATTAAAATCAAGAAGGCAGTATTTCAGGGTTGGATCCTTTCACCATACTTATTCAATCTGTATGCTGAGCAAATAATATGAGAAGCTGGACTATATGAAGAAGAACCTGGCATCAGGATTGGTGGAAGACTCATTAACAACCTGAGATATGCAGACAACACAACCTTGCTTGCTGAAAGTGAAGATGACTTGAAGTATTTACTGATGAAGATTAAAGACTATGGTCTGCAGTATGCATTACACCTCAGCATAAAGAATAGGAAGATCTGCATAACTGGACCAATAAGCAGCATCATGATAAATGGAGAAAAGATTGAAGTTGTCAGAGATTTCTTATTCCTTGGTTCCATATTCAGTACCAATGGAAGCAGCAATCAAGAAATCAGATGATGTATTGCACTGGGCAAGTCTGCTGCAAAAGACCTCTTTCAAGTGCTGAAGAGAAAAGATATCTCTTTGAAGAATAAGGTGCACCTAATCCAAGCCATGATATTTTCAATAGCCTCATATATATGTGAAATCTGGATAATGCATAAGGATGATTGAAGAAGTATTGATGATTTTAAGTTGTGGTGTTGGTGAAGAATGCTGAAAATACCATGGACTTCCAGAAGAATGTACAAATCTGTCCTAGGAGAAGAAGTGCAGCCAGAATGCTCCTTGGAAGTGAGATGGCTAGATTTTGTCTCATCTACTTTGGTCATGTTGTTAGGAGGTGTCCCGTCCCGTGGGACAGTCAACCTAGGACCTGGAGGAGGGGGTGGAAATGGAAGGGACAAGAGACGCGAAGAATGGAGACAAGTCGAAAGCCCGATCAAGTCTCGTTTATTGAATTTCAAACAAATACTTATATATGGTAAAGGAAAGGGGCAGGATCAAGGAATGGGGTGATGTGACGTTGCTGATGATGATGAAATAGGGAAACCTATAAAAAATAGATACGTGGCAAGAGGCGGGTAAATTTAAAAGTGCTGAATCACTTCTATACAGAAGTGAAGGCTCAAGACAGGTCTCGAAACTCAAACTTAGGTCTGAAGATGTCCAACAGGCCCAAAACAAAGAAGGGAAGTATTGTGACCTTGTTAAGATGAATAGAATGTCATGGTGCGGCTCTCCACAGGTCCCCCCTTTTTATTTTAACAATGGCAAACAGCACTTTGGGAGCCATGCCTGTCTTAGGTTGGGGCTTATATATTTCAATCCCTCCTTACCCGTCATTGGATACACCAGTGTCATAGACTGGGCTCCTGTCTTAGGTTGGTAGGGTTGCTAATGAAACTTTTTATAGCCGTCTTACCCGTCATTGACTACCCGGTTCAGCTCCAAGCAGCTGTTATCGGCCATATCCAATCGGTGATAATGGACCTGGAGAAGTTGCATTTTAATGGCATCGATTTGTCATTTAACAAATGTCATTAATTTGTTAAAAAGAAATGGTCCTAGTGATAATAAAATTAGCAAGCCAAACAAGGGACCCAGCAATGGTAAAAATACAGTAAAATTCCATTTAAACCAGTCCAAAATGGATTATCTATCAGTTCCTTCCATCGCCTTTCCAAATCTTCTTGCAAATTCTTAATTTTGTCTCTGAGCATTGAGTAAAACTCACAACTCCTAAATCAATCTCAAAAGCAGTGTCATTGTCACTGGGGGAAAAAAGGCAAGAAGAATTAGAGAAATACAAAGGTTGCACTTGTAATGGAGGGATCAGCACACAAGTGCCATTTTCCTCATAACTAATATTGAGAGTGGGTAAAGCAAGCGGAATAGGTTGGCCTTGATGCATACAAAGCCAACACTCTTGAGCTAAAGTTGGATTAGACTCATTAAGCAATTTGTAAGTGGCCTCCAAAATATCAAAACTCTGTGCGTCAAGA
>NW_006921591.1:26297242-26300213 GCF_000298275.1 Orycteropus afer afer
AACAAAGAAGGGAAGTATTGTGACCTTGTTAAGATGAATAGAATGCCGTGGTGCGGCTCTCCACAGGAGGGACAAGATCCTTGAGAAGAATATCATGCTTGGTAAAGTGGAGGCTCAGGAAAAAAGAGGAAGGCTTTCAACCAGATGGATTGACAAAGTGGCTGCAACAATGGGCTCAGGTATAGCAAATATTGTGAGGCTGGTGCAGGACTGGAAAGTTTTTCATTCTGTTGTGTACAGGGTCTCTATGAGTCAGAGCTGACTAGATGGAACTTAACAACAACAACAACATCTATTATTATTACTTCTACTGACATTATATCCTTACATGAAATAAAAATATAAAATTATTTTAAAAAAAATGAATGCTTAAAACAGTAAAATTCACTCAGTACATCTATTTGAAGACAACATGATTATTTATGTAGAAAATGCCCCAAATTCCATGAAAGTCCTTCTAGAACTATTTAGCAATTGCAATAAAGTCACAGAATATAAAGTAGATATAAAAATCTAGTTGGTTTTCTACATACCATCAATGAATATTTGGAATTTTCAATTATAAACAAGTACTATTGACAAATGAACCAAAAATTGTAGGACTTAGCTATAAGTCTAACAAAATGTTGAAAATTCTAAATCTTTGGTGACTGATCCTGGAATTAGATGTAAACACACGGGGAAATATTTGGTGCTCATGACTTGTAAGATTTAATATTGTTAAGATGTCAGTTCTTCCTAACTTGATCAACAGATTTGATTCCATCTCAATCAGGAACCCATCACATCATTTTGTAGATATGAACAATATATTTAATGTATATATGTAATAATTCTAAAAGTTATTTGAAAAGACTAAGGGTGTAGAATAGTCAATATAATACTGAAGAATAACAAGTTTGAAATATTCATACCACTTGATTTCAAGACTTATTATAAAGCTATAGTAATGAAAACAGAGTGATATCAGTGAAATACTAGACATAATGGAACAGAATAGAGAGTCTAGAAATAAACTCACACAAAAAGAGTCAATCTAATTGTTACAAAGGTAAAAGGACAATTGAATAGACAATGTATTTACTTTTCAACAATGATGCTGGAACAATTGAGCATTCACATGCAAAAACAATGAACTTAGACACAGGTCTTACTTGCAGCTTGTACAAAAATTAACTCAAAATTTATCATAAACTTAGGTGTAAAATTCAAAGCTATATTATTTTTGGAAGAAAATGTATGTGTCCTTGGATTTGGAGATAGGTATATAGGTACAATACCAAAAGCACAACACATGAAATAAAAATTTAAAAATCAAAAATAGATAATTTGAGCTTTATGAAAACTATAAAGTTCTTCTGCTCTCTGAATGACACTGTTAACAGAATGAAAACTGAAGCCATATTCTGGGAGAAAATATTTGAAAAACACATATCAGATAAATAACTTTTACTCAAAATATACAAAGAACCATTTGAAGTAAATTAATAGGCAAAAGAACCAATTAAAATAGGCAAATATCTAACCAGACAGTTCATGAAAAATGTTCTAAAGATGGAAATATGAAAATGTACACTGAGTAAATTTTATTAGAGAAACAAACCCAAATCAAAACTTTTACAAGCCTATTAAAATTACTGAAATCTGAATAACTAATGTTGTTGATGTTGTTATGTGCCTTCGAGTCGGCCCGACTCATAGCAACCCCTCCTTGGGTTTCCAAGGTAGTATCACAACGGAAGTAGATTGCCCTATCTTCCTTCCAAAGAGTGGCTGGTGGGTTTGAACCGCCAGCCTTCTGGTTAGCAGTCAAGTGCCTTAGGCAATATGCTACCAGAGCTCCTAAATAACTAATAATTATTATTAGCAATAATATGGAGCAATAGAATATCAAATTTACTGCATTCACTTTATCTCAAGTTCTTTATCTGTATCACATAAACATCAAAGAGGCATGATTAACCAATCTCTTTCTCTTATTCTCTGTCTTTCTCATCCCTCATTCTTCCCATCCATTTTCCCTTTTGTCATCCAGTTTCTTCATGTTTTGCAATCTCCAGTATTTCTTTATCTCTTTTACATATTCCAAAACTTCTTTCTTATTCTTTAGACTCACCTCTGTTCTTGGTGGCCAGATTTCAACTCTTCACCTTTGTCCTCCTGGTGTTTTTGGATTAATGGGGATCTAGTGGCTCTATTTGCTGTCTATCCACCCTACCGTATGAATATCCCTCCAAGGATAGCATTTATTTGGGTCTCATTGCTCTTCTGGAGAGGATCAGGCTTATCTTTTCCTGTCTGCCCAACCTTTCCCACAGCAGGAGGTGGTGAATGTGTATATTTAATGTGTGTATGTGTGTGTGTGTGTGTGTGTGTGAGAGAGAGAGAGAGAGAGAGAGAGAGAGAGAGAGAGAGACAACTTACGCAGAAGAAGTGAGCATCAAGCAATCAGAATGGATGACCTAGAATGGATGACCAATGGATCTAAACAGCTGGAACTCTGACACGGGTTAAGGATCAGCCCACACATATCATTTAGGTATATGTCAGTATGCTCACTCACATAACTTTCTAACCTTGTAATGTGTTGACTAAAGTATCCATTTAAGTTTTTAGTTTCTTAAGAATAGAGGTATCTCTCATAATTTTAACACAGTTGTTCAGCAAGTAATAAGTATTTAATTAACACAAGAATAAATCATTGATAGAAAATTATGCTTGTGGAGCAAACTATTCCTTTGCTGCTTACTAACTGGTGCACATTAATATTGGAATGTGTAATGTAAATGTTAGAAAAAAATTATCTTGTTGTTGTTGAAAAGGTTGCTGTTGTTGTTAGCTGCCATCGAGTCATTTCCGACTCATAGCGACCCAATGCACAGCAGAACGAAACACGGCCCAATCCCGCGTCAGCTCCATGATCCTTGCTATACTTGAGCCCATCATTGCAGCCACCGTGTCAATCCATCTC
>NW_006921591.1:26301908-26326555 GCF_000298275.1 Orycteropus afer afer
TTCATGGATAATGTTCTTTATATCCTCCCACAATTCTTGGTGTTCAATGCATCAAATCTATTCTTTAGATGATCTCTAAATTCAGGAGGGATCTATTCAAGATCATATTTTGGCTCTCTTGGACTTGTTTTAATTGTCTTTAACTTCAATTTGAAGTTGCATATGAGCAGTTCATGGTCTGTTCCACAATCAGCTCCTTGACTGGTTTTGGCTGAAGATATTGAGCTTTTCCACCACCTCTTGCCAAAGATGTAGTCAATCTGATTTCTGTGTGTTCCATCTGGTGAAGTCCACATGTACAGCTGTCATTTGTGTTGTTGAAAAAAGGTGTTTGCAATGAACAAGTCTTTGGTCTTGCAAAATTCTACTAGCATGTGAGTTTCAGCACTATTTCTGTCACCAAGGCCAAATTTTCCAACTACCAGTGATTCTTCTTTGTTTCCAACTTTTGCATTCCAGTCACCAGTGATAATTAACACAACCTGATTGCATGTTCGGTCAAGTTCAAACTGCAGAAGTTTATAGAAATCTTCAATTTCCTCATCTTTGGCATTGGTGCTTGGTGCATAAATTTGAATAATAGTCATATTAATGGGTCTTACTTGTAGGCGTATAGATATTATCTTATCACTGACAGCATTGTTGAAAATACATGCAGCAAAACATATACCGATTCAACCATTTTTACATGTACAATTCAGTGACATTGATTAAATTTTTCAAGTTATGCGATAATTGCCATCTACCTTTTCTGAATTGTTCTTCCCCTTTCAACATAAGCTCACTGACTCCTAAGATTCCTACCTAATCTTTGAAATAGCTCTTGTTATTTTGATACCATACAGACAGTTCTTAAAAGAGTATAATTCTTAAGGCAGACATTTTCTCTTAATTAAACTCAGACATTTTCTATCAGTTAAGCTATTATTTGGTTTTAAGAAAATTTTACAGAATATTTTTGGTTTAAGATTTAAAGATTATCCTAGGTAAATGGTTTCAGATAAATGGCTTCATCCAGTTCCCATGACTCCAGAAAGTCTAGATTTCATGAGAATTTTAAATTCTGTTCTGCATTTCTACCCTTTTGATCAGGATTCTTTTATAAAATCTTTCATCAAAATAGTCAATAAGATTAGCTGAGCACCATGTAATTGTTTATTTCTCACAGGAAAGAAGGCAGTTTTTCATGTAGGCAATTAGCCATAAATTCCATATCATCCTCCTATTCCTGACTCTGCTTCTTTTGTTATTCCAGGCAAATAGAGACCAACTGGCATACCTTCATGGGAAGCTTGCAAGTTTTATGTGTGTGTGTATGTGTGTGATTTAGTTCAAAGGTTACAGAGCTAATTGGGTTTCCATTCAACACATCATCCATATTTTATTTTGTGACTTCATTGCTATCCCCACAATGCAACAGCACTCATTTCACTTCCTCCCTATGTTTACCATTTGCCTTTGTTCTTCTTTCCTATTCCTTTCTTCCTTCTGAGCTTTATCCTTGTGCAGACAGTGCCCTTTTTTTTGTCATATGATTGTTCTAATGGATGTATTTATCTCCCTGGCATTATTGTCACTTCATAGCCCTATGTATTGTTAGGCTGAAATTTCAGCCACTGAGCTGAGTTCAGTCCCAGGCCTGAAGAACATCAAGGACCATAGTCTCAGGGTTTCCCTGCGTCTCTATTTTACCAGTAAGCATAGTCGTTTTTATGATGTTAAGTTTTATTCCACATTATTCTCCCACTCTCTCCAGGATCATCCTATTTTTATCCCTTTCAGAGCAATCAGCAGTGGTACCCAGGCACCATCTAGTTCTTCTTGTCAAGGCTGTGGAGGTTAGGGTTTATGTGGTCTCTTAGTCCTTTGGACTAATTGTTTCCATGTGTCTTTGATTTTCTTTATTCTTCTTGGCTCCAGGCAGGAAGAGACCAACAGTCGCACCTTAGATGGCCACTGACAAGCTTTCAAGGCCATAGTTCGTATCCATCAAATTAGAATGTACAACATTGTCTTTGTGAACTATGTTGTGCAAATTGACCTTAGTGTCCCCCAAGACTACGCTCCTCAGCCCTCAGGCCCAACAACTCATAACCTCAAGGCTTTTGTTTATGTCAAAGATATTTTCATATCTTTGACATCTGTGTATTCTACTACATTCTTGGATATATTTGCAGCCCATATACATAGGTAGAGATCCTCTGTCAAATACATATTCATGGGTGTAGTACTACTTGCCTTCCCAACCCTGTTCAGCTTGAGTATCTATGTATGTATCCACTCATAGTTTATTAATATTACTGCTATTGCAGGATTGTGTATGTAACACTATTTAGCTTTGTTGCCTTTAACTCTTACATTATTCCCTGTGTTTTCCATTGCCTTGATCATTTTATGGTGACCTCCCCCTTACTGTATATTGCCTGTGGATTCATCCAAGTTAATACATGTCTGCACTCCAGATAGTGATTTACCTTCTCTTTCCTTCCCACCCTTGTAACCTTCACAGAATGATTCTTTCTGAATATAAACCTTTTCCTGACTTTTTACAGTAGTGGCCTTATACAGTATTTCCCTTTCTGTGATTGACTAACTTCACTCAGCAAAATGTTGTCTAAGTTCATCCATGTTATGAGGTGTTTTACAGATTCATTGTTATTCTTAAACATTTTGTAGTATTCTGTTGTGTATATATACCATCATTTTTTTAATCCATTCATCCACTGGTGGACACTTAGGTTGTTTCCATTCTTTTGCTAATATAAATAATGCTGCAATCAACATGGGGATGCATATATCCACTCGCAAGCTTTTAAAACTCCATGCCCTATGCAACCAATTAGGAAATATAATAGAAGTGTTAAACACATTATTAAGCCAATTAACTGGGATGTCCCATGAACCTATGACAATAAATCTCCAAATAAAGGAATCAGATCCTATGAGGTTTTCAGTTGTATATAAGCAGCCTCAGTTGCTACTTTCTGTTGTTTTTTCAGCATTGTTGTAAATATATCTATCACACAACTTTTCCCAATTCAATTTTACAGGTGTACAACCTATGGATAGCAATTACAATAATTTGTTGTGCAATTCTATACTTAATCAACGATTTTTTTTTTCCATTACTATTTACCTATTGTTTCCCCCTCCCTCTCACCCCTACTAACCACTAATGAACTATTTTTCTGTACATTTGCCTTTTCTTGTAATTTTATTTAAAGGCCATTCTGTTTTTGTTATGAACAGATTAGGGTTCTCATGCAAGACCAAGAGTCCACATTATCTACACATGACCAATACACTCTAGTGCAACTATCTGATACATTCTTCATTCATTATTGATGCTTTTTTAAAATTTTCTATGCTGATCCATAAATGCATAAGTGCTTAATTTAATTTGATATCACTCCATGAAGCTGGTACAGAGCTTTCCCATGGGGTCAAGTGACACCAAGAAGGGAAGACTGAACACAAAGACATATTTATGGTCCAGACATGGTTATCACGATATAGTCAAGTTAATACCAAATTTATAAAAGCTATATTGCCTAAACAATCTATTTATTATTTAAAAGTATCCCTGGGTTCTTTCAAACTGGACTGTTTCTCTGGCAGGGCAGAGGCATGCCAGAGCAGAGAGCAGACAAATTGTTCAGTGAGGCTTACTTTTGTATGCATGTTTTATACATAAGTAAATTGGAACATGGGGATCAGATTACACTCCAGCTGTTTCTTTTTAAATCATCTTGTCTCTTCTCTGCTATGCTAAGACAATAATTAGCACTGTCTTCTCCCTGGGGTTATACATGAGCATAAAACAAAAGGGATATTAACCTGAGCCATGTAGGAATCACCGTTTGTCCCTTCTTGAGTTTCCCCACAGATGCTTACCTTCCTTGGGGACATCAAATTTCTGTCAAAATTTTTATCAAGTTTTGTTTTTTATAAGTGTGAGTGTCAGAAGGTTAAACCAATTGCCAATGGTCACCCAGTATGTTACTGTATTATTCAACAAAGAAGTTTATTCTTCTTTGCTCTTAATCAGGCTATACTGAATATAATCAAAAATACTTTTTTTTTTTCTCCCCTGAATAAACCAGTGTTTTAATTCACACAGGCATTATCTTCTATGAAGTTTTCTATATAATATGTATAGTGAAGGAGATGGGCATACAAGCATAGCTCATTTATTGTGGTTAGGTTTATTGTGCTTCACAGATATTGTGTTCTTTACAAATTGAAAGTTTGTGGAAACTCTGTTAAGCAAGTTTATGTTGTTATTAGGTGCTGTGGAGTTGGATCTGACTCATAGCTACCTTATGAATAGCAGAAAAAAACACTGCCCAGGAGTGTGCCATACTCACCAGAAGGTATTGCATAGTTTAAAATTAGGAATGGTGTGAATCAGGGTTGTATCTTTCACCATATGTATTCAATCTGTTTGCTAAGCAAATAATCTGAGAGGCTGGACTATATGAAGAAGAACACAGTATTGGGATTGGAGCAAGAATTATTAACAACCTGAAATATGCAGACAACACAACCTTGCTTGCTGAAAGTGAAGATGACTTGAAATACTTACTGATGAAGATTAAAGACTACAGTCTCTAGTATGGATTACACATCAACATGAAGATAACAGAAATCCTCACAACTTGACAAATAAACAGCATCACAATAAATGGAGAAAAGATTGAAGTTGTCAAAGACTTAATTTTACTTGGATATATAATCAACACTCATGGAAGCAGCAGGCAAAAAATCAGACATTGTATTGCACTGGGCAAATCTTCTGCAAAAAAATATCTTTGAAGTGTTGAAGAGCAAGGATGTCACTTTGAAGACTCAGGTGTGCCCGACCCAAGCCATTGTATTTTCAGTCGCCTAATATTCAGGTCCTCAGAAGGAAGACTGGGCAATCTACTTCCACAGAGATACCACCTTGAAAATTCAAGGGGTGGGGGTTGTTATGAGGCGGAAATGACTAGACAATAGTGAGTTTGTTTTTCTGTTTTTAATATTAAAATGAAATCTGGACAATGAATACGAAAGATGGAAGAAGAGTTGATGCTTTTGAATTGTGGTATTGGCAAAGAATACTGAAAATACCATGGACTTTCATAAGAATGAACAAATCTCTCCTGGAGGAAGTGCAGCCAAGATGCTCCTTGGACACAAGCAAATCTAGAGGCACAATTTTTCCAACAGCATGTATTCAGTGTGTCTGTGTTACATTTTGGTAATTTTCACAATATTTATACTTTTTCATAATGCTATTGCTCACTTAATAGACTGCATTCTAGTATAAACATAACTTTGTTATACACTGGGAAACAAAAAAATTCACGAGACTCACTTTATTGTGATATCTGCTTTATTGTGTTGATTTGAAACTGAACCCAAAATATCTCTGAAGTATTCCTTTAGATCAATAGTCTCACTAAAATAGTGTTTTTAAATTGTATGTGACAAATAATTTACATAATAAGCAAAACAAAATAAATTACAGAAGAATTATTCATTTATTGTTTACTCTATATAAGTTAGGAGCTCTGGTAGCATAGTGCCTAAGGCACTTGACTGCTAACCAGAATACTGGTGGTTCAAACCCACCAGCCACTCCTTGGAAGGAAGATTGGGCAATCTACTTCCATAGTGATACAGCCTCGTAAACCCAAGGAGGGGTCGCTATGAGTTGGGTCCAACTCAATGGCAAACAGCAACAACAATATATAAGTTACTGTTTCAGGCAATTTTAGAGATGATGACGAAGAAGAAGGAGAAGGAGAAGGAGAAGGAGAAGAAGAAGAAGAAGGAGAAGAACAATAAGAAGAAGAAGAAGAAGAAAAGAAGAAGAAGAAGAAAAAAAAAATGGATTGTCTATATGCTGAAGGAGCATGTTTCTTGGTTATGTAAAGATGGTGTAAAACAGTCCAAATCCCTCAGAAAACATAATGTCCTGTGTGAAACATGCATCCCAGAAGATAATATGCACTTACAGACTACCTTAAGAATTAGGTGGGGCAAAGAGTTAACATGCTTGACTGCTGATAAAAATGTTCAAGTCCACCCAAGATGATTAGAAGGAAGGCCTGGCAATACATTTCAAAACAAATTAGCTTCTGAAAGCCCTAAAGAGCACATTTCTGCTCTGACACTCCATGAGTGGGAGTTGAGTCAATGATAACTGACTTTTAAATACTGCCAGTCCTTATAATATGGCAATGCCTTTCTGGATGTCAATTTTGAATCTCTCACTGCCTTATGACAAGAATGTTCATCATATCTCCTTCTCATAAAAGAGACCAATCCAGGAAAAATAGAATGATGACTGATTGTGAATGGACTTAAATGTGAGACAAAACTTTGTCAGCGTTATAGAGACAGTGAGTTGTGCATTAATTATAAAAGAACAAGGAATTAAGTTCTTTAAATTGCTGGGGTTCAAAATGTTTTGACATTATCACAATCCAATCAAATGATTATGTTATGTCAATAATGTAGCATTTTTGCATAATTTACTAGTGCTCATTAGAAGGCTAATGATCACACAACTTAAATTAGTTGATGCAAGCCACTTATATACGTGTTACTTCGATTTCCTTGGCAGTGATAATCGTTAGCTGGCATCTATATAATATTTTTCCTTTTGAAATCTTAATAGATTTTCATTTCTTCTACTTTTGACTTATAAAGCACTTAGAGTCTATGCATTAAAGATGCTCTATAAATACCAAAGCCATACCTTTTCTTATTTTAAAATACTGTGATTTTCCCTTCATTTGTAATTGTTGTTTTCACTCTGTACACTTCATCATTTATTATGTGGTTGCCTCATTGAGTATCAGATATTTGAAACATCTCTTCTTAAGGTTTTTCCATTATTATCACTGGACATGCAAGGAATTCCTAAGTGGTAAATATTTATCAAATTATTTTTAAGAATAACTTGGTTTCACAGCATGTAGAGTCGTCTGAAAACTACCAACTATGCTATATCTTTAAAATGGACTTTATCAGGAGTGAAATATCTACTAACACCTATTGTCATCTGGAAATCTTTACAGTTATTTATTAATATGTCAATATTAAAATGTAAGAGAAATTAAGTAAAACATCTGCCTTTATTTTCATGAAGCTTGTTTCTTTAGCTGGAGTATAAAAATATTTGAACCAATTAGAAAATACTGAATAACCTTAATGTTAAACAACACAAAAATAACTATCATAGAAAGTTTTCATTAAAAAGGAGATTTTTTTGGTTAAGAGTTAAATTATATTTGGGAGTTCTACCAAGATTGTGGAATAGGGAGACAAGCTACACAGACCCTCTGAAACAAAGCAATAAGAAACCAATTGAAACCTATATAGAAGATAATCCTGGAACCCTCAGCTGTGAAGGGAAGGATAAAGAAGTGGATTAAATACCAACTAGTAAAAGATCCCAAATGAGAACAGTGAGTAAGGAGACAAATAAAGCTCTGTACTGTGGATTGTCCTGAGAGTGCAGCCATTTTGAATATTTGCAAGCATGTCCTGGTAGCAACGTAAGAATCAGCTCTGCTCACTGAGGACTGCATGTGCAAGGACTGCATTGATACCTGAGAACCACGATGGAAAAGCACAAAGAAGAAGACAAACAGTCCTGTGAACTGCCATCTGTGCAACCATTTAAAATAATTACAAGGGGCATAGCTATTTTGAATATATGCAAGTTGCAGTTCTCACCTGGGCGGCAAACTAAGAATAGGCTCCCCAAGCTGAGGACAGCAGGGGCAACTGTGCTGGAGACTGATGACTAGAAAGGTGCAATATTTCCCATGTTACTCTTACACCCCACACCCTCTTGGTGAATAGACATTTGGACATTCCCCACTTCCACACACCTTCCTAATCAACAGGAATGTATCCTGTCTGTGCTCTGACAGAGCCTAGACCCTCTGGGTCAACCCTCTAAAGTTTTGTTTTTGTTTGTTTGTTTTAAAATTATTCTTTTTTCTTCCTTCTTTATTCCTTTTTACTTATTTACTTTTTCTCATTCCCTTCCCTGGTTCTTGTTTTGTTTTGTTTTTTCCCAACTCTTCACTTTTCCTGGTTCCCTTCTATTTTCTTTCTTTTAGTTCTTCACACATCTTTTTTTTTTCCTTTCATCAGTTTTCCATTTCTTCTTTACTACATTTTACTCTTGCTCTTTACCCTCATTCCCCCCTCCTAGATATTGTTTTGTTTTCTCTTTTTCTCATTATCTTTTGTCTTTTTTAAAATATGTTTTTAAATGTTTTTTCTTCTTATTTATTGCTTTTCTTTGTGTGTGTGTGATTGCTCCTGTTTATGCAATTTGAGTTTTTTGTTCTCTTGTTTTTATTTTTATGATGACTTTTTTTTTTTTTTTAGTAGCTCAGGTGGCATAGAGCCTAAGGCATTTGACTGTTAACCAGAAGGGTGGTGGTTCAAACCCACCAGCCACTCCTCAGAAGGAAGGTTGGGCAACCTACTTCTATAGTGACACTGCCTCAGAAACCCAAAAAGGGGTCACTATGAGTTGGATCTGACTCAACAGCAGTGAGTTTTTAGAGGACTTTTTTTAAAAATTGATTGATTTTTGTCTACCCAAGTGTAAGACAGCAATCATTCCTACACAACCCAATCACATCTGCATCTCCTGAAGCCCCATCCACTGAGTAAGGATCTCCACTTGCTTTTGAACCAACTGACCACTGACAGATGGCAGCCAATGCAGGTCAATTCATCATCAACAGCTCTTTAAGAACAGCTAACACAGATCTGTTCACACACTCTCATTCTCTATTACACCCACTAGGAGACACATGGTGGGTACCAAAGGGCTAACAATTAATGAACAGAGAAGCACAGTACCTTGCTTACACACATACATCAAAACAAAATCAAGGAAAAAAATCTTGGGTAGAACACAACAACACACAACCAAAATTAAACATAAAACAACATCACAATGTCTTGGAAATAATTGATCATCCCAGTCCAAAGAAAGAAGCAAAATAAAGTAGGACAAACAAGGGACCAGGATGCAAACCAAGAAAACATCCCTTAGGAAGCAGCAGCATTGACACTCCCTGATAATGAATTCAAAAGAATTATATTTAGGTATCTTCAATGGCTTGAGAGGCAGATCAAGGAAAACATTGACAAAATTAAGGAAAACACAGAAGTCTAAAACAATTTAGGAAAACAATACAAGAAAAAAATGACAAAATGAACCAAAAATTACAAATGTTACAAAAACAAAAAATAGAAATGTTGTCATTGTTGTTGTTATATGTCATTGAGTTGAACCCGATTCACAGTGACTCCTGCTTGGGTTTCTGAGGCAGTATCACTATGGAAGTAGATTGCCCAACCTTCCTTCCGAGGTGGGTTTGAACCACCAGCCTTTTGGTTAACAATCAAGTGCCTTAGGCACTATGCTACCACAGCTCCTGGAAATAGAAATATAGAAGGTTAATACTAAAGTTTCAGAAATAGGTAACATATGGGATAGACAAAGGAGGAGAATTGAATCAATGGAAGACAGAATTAATGGGATTGAAAACAAATGCCTCAATTCTACTTTGTTAAAGGATCAATCAAAGAAAAGATCAAGACAAAATGAAGACAGCCTAAGATTCATCTGGGATACCCTTAAGAGGAGTAACCTACATAAATCAGAATTGCAGAACAGGAAGAGACATAAAACCCCAGAGAAAACTGTGGAAAGTTTGTTGAAAGAGAATTTCCCTATTATGATGAAAAACAAGAATATATCCATTCAAGAAGTTCAATGAACCCCCAACAAGATAGATCCAAAAAGAATATCACCAAGATATATCATAATCAAACTTATCAAAACCAAAGACAAAGAAAGAATCTTGAAAGCAGCATGGGGGAAAAAAGTTACCCATGAAGAGCCATCAATAAGACTAAGCCATGATTTCTTGGTTGAAACTATGCAGGCAAAGAGGCAATAGGATGGTGCATATATACAAAACACTGAAAGGAAAAAAAAAAAAAAAAAATCCAACCAAGAATTATATACCCAGCAAAATTGTCCCTCAAATATGATAGTGAAATTAGAACACTTCCAGATAAGCAGAAATTATGGGAATTTGTTAAAACAAGACCAACTTGACAGAAAATGCTAAAGGAATTCCTTCAGACAGAGAACCAAGAACAGCAAACAATCAGTAATTAACACATATGATGGCATAACCCAAAACAAACCCAGCTATTGAAGTAACTAAAGTAAAACAAGTTTACAAGACTGTAAACAGGGAACTATAGACATCAGTTGGTAAATGAGGACAACTACAAACCAAAAAGAGGAAATAAATAGTGCAGTTCCAGAACTAGATGGTGAAAAAATCAAGACAATTGTGAGAAAGAACAGACTATTTTAAACATGGGAAGGAAATTATAAATCATCTAAAACAACTCACTGCCATTAAGTTCTTTCAACTCATAGTGACTCCTCCTTGGGTTTTCGAGGAGGTATCTCTATGGAAGTAGATTGCCTAATCTTCCAAAGAGTGGCTGGTGAGTTTGAACTGTCAGCCTTCTGGTTAGCAGTCAAATGCCTTTAGGCACTATGCCACTAGAGCTCCCATAAATCATAGGTTAACCTCAATGAAAAATAATAAACCTTCACATCAAAATAAAAAGGGGGCAGTGAACAATTATTAAGCCAATACTATACCAATGAAACAGAAGATGACACAAGCCATAAACAAAATGAGCTTAGCACAGAAAATTACATGAAACAAAGAAACCAGTAACCCCATGAAAAAACACATAACAAAATGACTTCAATAAATGCATACTTGTCTATAATTGCAATTAACGTAAATGAATTAAATGCACTACTCAAGAGAAAGAGTTGCAAAATAGGTAAGAAAACATAACCCATCTTATGTTGTCTACAATAGACTTAGCTTAGACACAAAGACAAAAATAGACTGAAAATCAAAGATTGGAAAAATATCAACTAAATGGCAATCAAAAAAAAAAAAAAACAGGAGCAGAAATATTAATTTCTAATAAAATAGATCTTAAGACAAAAATAAACAAAGCCAACTCACTGCCATCTGGTCGATTCTAAATCATAGTGACCCTCATTGTGTTTCCAAGGAGATAAGTATTTGTGGAAATAGATTGCTCCACCTTCCTTGTGCAGAGTGGGTGGTGGGTTTGAACCATTGACCTTCTGGTTGGCAGCCAAATGCCTTATCCACTATGCCACTAGAGCTCCTTATAAGAAACAGAGAAGAAAATTATTTAGTGATTAAAGGATCAATTGAACTAGAGGACATAACCATAATAAATAACTATGCACACAATTAAGAAGTCCCAAAATCAATGTATCAGACTTTAACAGAATTGAAAAGACAAATAGATGACTCCACAGTAACAGTAGGAAACTTTCCTACACCGCTTTTTATAAGACATAGAACAAGTAGAAAGAAACTCAACACAGATGCAGAAGAACTAAACACTACTTGACCTTATAGACACATGCAGAGCACTTCATCCAAAACAGCACAATATACATTCTTTACCAGCACCCATGGGACATTCTTCTTGATGGACCATATGTTAGGCCACAAAGTAAGCCTCAATATATTTAAAAACACTGGAATACTATAAAGCATCTTCTCAGATCACAATGCTGTGAAATTAGAAATCAACACTAGGAAGAACAATGGAAAAAGAGTAAATGTGTGGAAAATGAATACTACTTTCCTCAAAAATGACTGAGTAATAGAATAAATAAAAATGAAACTTAAAAGTTCCTTAAATCAAGTGAAAATGAAAACAAAACATCTTTGGGTAATCTGATCATAAGGCTATTTATAGCAACAGATGCACTCATCAAAAAAGAAGAAAGAGTCAAAATCAATACCTTAATAGAACATCTCCAACAATTAGGAAAAGAGCAGCAAAAATACTTAAAGTCACCAGAAGAAAAGAAATAATAAAAATTTGAGCAAAAATAAATGAAACAGAAAATAGAAAGACAATATAAAAAAATCAACAAGACTAGAAGGTAATTATTTGAAAACATTAATAAAATTGAGAAACCACTGGCAAACTTAAGAATGGAAAAGAAGGAGAAGATGCAAATAACACAAATCAGAAATGAAATGAGTGATGTCACAGCAAAACCAAAAGAAATAAAAACAATAATATCAGGACCCTGTGAAGAACTGTATTCCAACAAATTTGAAAGCCTAGAAGAAATGGCCAGATATCTAGAAACACACTGCTCACCTAAACTAACACAAAATGAGGTAGAAAATTTGAGCAGTACCATAATAAAATAAGAAACTGAAGAGGTCATAAAAAAATTACTAACAAAAAAGAAGTACTGGCCCAGATGGTTTTACTGGAGAATTATACCAATCATTCAGAGAAGAGCTGACACCAATCATACTCAAATTATTCCAGAACACAAGAAAAGGATGGAATCCTTCCAAATTCATTTTTATGAAGAAAGTTTAACCCTGATATCAAAGCCAGGCAAAGACACCACTGAAAGGAAAGCAGCAGACCAATATCCCTCATGAATATACATGCAAAAATCTTCAACAAAATCCTAGCCAATAGACTCCAAACACACACACACACACACACACACACACACACACACACACACATATATATATATATATATATATATATATATATATATATATATATATATAAAGCATCATGACCAAGGGGGATTCATATCAGTTATGCAAGGTGGTTCAACATTAGAAAAATAATAAACATAATCCATCTCATAAGTAAAATAAAGGAAAAAAAAATCAAATGGTCATATCAATCAATGCAGAAAAGACATTTGATAAAATCCAGCACCCTTTTCTGATGAAAAAAAACTCTCAAAAAATAGGAATAGAAGGGACATTTCTCAACCTAACAAAGAGCTTAGGAGCTGTGGTAGCATAATGCCTAAGGCACTTGACTACAAACCAGAAGGCTGGTGGTTCAAATCCACCAACCACTCCTCGGAAGGAAGGTTAGGAAATCTACTTCCATAGTGATACTGCCTCAGAAACCCAAGAGGGGTCACTATGAGTCAGGTCTGACTTGATGGCACATAATAATAACAACAATAACAATAAAGAGCATATGTGCAAAAGCAACAGCAAACATTATTTTCAATGGAGAGAGACTGAAACCATTTCCCTTGAGGACAGGAACCAAACAAAAATGCTCTCTACCTCCACTTCTATTCAATATTGTATTGGAAGACCTAACCAAAGCCATAAGGCAAGAAAAGGAAATAAAAGCAGCCAAATTCGTAAGGAAGAAGTAACACCATCCCTTTAGGAAATGATATGATTTTATACATAGAAAACCCAAAAGACTCAGCAAAAAAAAACTACTGGAACTTATTGAAAGACTTAGCATAGTGGCAGGATACAAGAGCAACATACAAAAATCAGTTGGATTCCTCTACACCAGGAAAGAGGTCTCTGAAAAGGAAATCAATAACATTTATAATAGCTATGAAAAAGATAAGATACTTAGGAATAAATCTTACCAGGAACACAAAAGACCTATGCAAAAATCCCCACAAAACACTGCTTCAGGAAACTATGAGATATACATAAATGGAAGAACATATCATACTCATGGATATGATGAGTGAACATTGTGAAAATGTCAATATATCCAAAGCAATCTATACGTTCACTGAAATACTGATCCAGTGTGCATCCACATTCTTTAAATATATGGGAAAACCTATCACTAATTTTATATGGAAAGGAAAGAGTCCTCAGATAAGCAAAGTACTAGTGAAGAAGAACAATGTAGGAGGTCTCACAAACCTGGATCTCAAAACCTACTATACTACCACAGTAGTCAAAGCAACCTGAGACTGATACAATGACAGACACATAGACCAGTGGAACAGAATTGAGAACCCAGAAATAGGTCTATCGACCTATGGTTAGCTGATCTTTAACAAAGTGTCAAAATCCATGAAATGGGGAACACATAGTCTTTTTTAATAAATGATGCTGGGAAAACTGGATATCCATTTGCAGAAAAATGAAACAAGATCCATAACTCACCCCACACACAAAAACAAACTCCAGATGAATAGAAGACTTCAATATGAAACCTAAAACTATAAAGTTTATCAAAGAAAAAATAGGGGCATATTTACATACCCTAATTTATGGCATAAATAGACTATCAAGTATAACTCAAAATGTACAAACAACAGATCAACTAGATGATTGGGACCTTCTGAACTTAAATTCTTATATGTGTCAAAAGACTTCTCCAAAGAGTTAAAAAGAGAATCTATAGATTGGGAAAAAAAATATTCAGCAATGACGTATCTTACAAAGGACTTATCTCTAGAATTTATAGAAAACTCCAACACCTCAATAACAAAAAGACAAACAATCCAATTAAAAAATGGGCAGAAGACATGAGCATTCACTTCACCAAAGAAGATATTCTGGCAGCCAACAAACTCATGAAGAAATGTTCACAATCTTTAGCCATTGTTGCTGTTATTTGCCATCAAGTCATCTCCGACTCATAGCAACCCCTCCTTGGGTTTCAAAGGCAGTATCACTACGGAAGTAGATTGCCCAACCTTCCTTCTGAGAAATGGCTGGTGGGTTTGAACCGCCAACTTCTGGTTGTCAGTCAAGTGCTTTAGACACTACCCCACCAGAGCTCCCATTAGAGAGATGCAAATCAAAACAACAATGAGATACCATCTCACCCCAGCATTAATAGCAAAGTTCAACAAAACACAAAATAACAAATGCTGGCAAGGATGTGGAGAGATTGGGACTCTCATATACTGCTGGTAAGACTGTTGAATAATACAACCACACTGGAAATCAGTATGGCAAGCCCTTAAAAATTGAAATAGAAATACCATTTAATTCAGCAATCCCATTTCTAGGTATACATCTTAAAGAAGTAAGAGCTAGGACATGAATACATACATGCACACCCATGTTCATCACAGCACTAACCATAATGCCAAAGAGATAGAAACCACCTAAGTATTCATCAATGGAAGAATGGATAACCAGACTGTGGTATATACACACAATGGAATACTGTACATCACTAAGTAATAATGTAGAACCTATAAAACACCACATAACATGGATGAACTTGGAGGACCTTATAAACCAAAACAAACAAAATTCATTGCCTTCAAGTTGTCTTCGACTCATAGCAACTCCTCCTTGGGTTTCTGAGGCAGTATCACTATGGAAGTAGATTGCCCAACCTTCCTTCCAAGAAGTGGATGGTGGGTTTGAACTGCCAGCCTTCTGGTTAGCAGTCAAGTGCCTTAGGCACTACTCCACTAGAGTGCCCAATGGGCATTGTGCTGAGTGAAATAAGTCAATCGCAGAAGTATGAATATTGTGTTATTTCATTATTATAAAAAGTCAAGAAAAGGTTTATACATAGAAAGGAACTTTCTGTTGTTGGTTACCAGGTATTGGTGGGGGGAGGGGAGATTCCTAGATAGGTTAAAATATATATGTATGTATGCATATATGTATGTGTTTGTGTGTATATATATATATATATACCAAAGTTTATTAGTGGCTACCAGGTGTATGAGGGAGGAGGAAAGGGGGAGCTTTTGTTTGTGGAGCACTGAGTTTATGCTAATGGTGGTAAAATATTTTGGAAAATGGTGGCACACCATGAAAAATGTCATCAATGTACTTGAGATGTAAATGTGTAAGTTGTTATATTGGTGAATGTCTTGTTGTATATGTTTCACCAAAATAAAAATTTAAAAAAAAAAAAAAAGGTTATTATTTGCCATGGCAGTTCACAGCATATTTCTTGCAAAACTAATTCAAATTGGTTTGAAGTAGAACACGAATCCTAAATTAGAAATGACTAAAATGTGATGCCAAAAATGTGGTATTTTAATTTGGAAGAGATGTCTATTAAGCTGAGGTGGACTATAGACTGGATACCATATGACATAATTATGGTAATTGGGAAAAATTTACAAATGCTCTTCCCACTCATAGTGAACCCATGCCTGTCACAGTAGAACTGTGCTCCATGGGATTTTCGGTGGCTGAACTTTCAGAAGTAGATTGTCAGGATTTTCTTCCAAGGCCTTTTTGGTGGACTTGTATCTCTAACCTTTCAATTAGCAAGCAAGTGTGTTAACTGCTTGCACCATCAGTAGACTTCACAGCTATCATTGAGATAGATAGTCATAAAATACAACATGGCCTACAATGTTGGAAATGGGTCAGGTCGCTAAAATGAGATTTATTCCACAGAAAAGAAATTTTGAAGTGAAATTCATTGAACTTAATTTTCTTCTGAGAACCAGAGAATACAATCCCTGAAAAACTGATCCCCAAAGACAGGTGCTGTCTAATATAGTAACCACTTTCTATATGTACCTATTGAGCCCTTGAAAGGTGATTTGTCCAAATGGAGATGTGCTATACTGTATGTACAAAATACATACCAGATTTTAAAGAGTTAATGAGAAAAATAAGAATGTAAACTATCTCATTAGTAATTCGTTAAAATGATAGTATTTTTGGAATATTGGGTTAAATAAAATATTAAAAATAAAAAAAATAATTAAATTATATTTATAAATAATATAGAAATATAAATAATGTCCTGTGGAAGATCTGAATTAAGTTAGACTTAAATAATGAAGTAATTAACATAATTACCAGAGAATGTTCTATGTCCCAGGCACTGTGTTATTTGAGGACAATAAAATAAATGCCAATCAATAGCTTTGTCATCAAAGGGTTCAACACAGGAAATTGACAAACTAATTCTGCCAAATTTTGAAAAAAGTCAACTTAAAAAGGCACAATAAAATTGTGAATTTATCCAAAAGAAGGATACATTAAGATTTATTTGAAATGATTGTTTTTGTTGTTGTTATGTGCCGTCGAGTCAAACCCGACTCATAGTGACCCCTCCTTGGGTTTCCGAGGCAGTATCACTACGGAAGTAGGATTGCCCAACCTTCCTTCCGAGGAGTGGCTGGTGGGTTTGAACTGCCAGCTGTCTGGTTAGCAGGCAAGTGTCTTAGCCACTATGCTACCAGAATGATTAGGGGATAGAAAATTAATGGATATATTCACTGGGAGGACCATGTTGTGTAGGGCCAGGATCTAACAGAATTTACAGAAACTATAAAGCATGACTGAAGATGTATTAATTTTTTATTGCTGTAAAAAATTACAATTTGTTTACTAGCTTGAAACAGTAGACATTTATTATCTTACAGTTCTCAAGATCAGAAGTCCAACAAGAGTGTCACTGGGCTAAACTAAAACTGTCAGAAAGATTATGTTCCTTTGAGAAATTCTAGGGGAGAATCATTTTTCTTGCCTTTTCTAGGTTCTTGAGGCCCTTCAATTCCATCTTCAAACTCCATCTTCAAAATTAGCAAATTTCTGACACTGTTCCCTCCTCATATTTTTCTATGACCACAGCTAAAGAAGATTCTTCCCTCTTACAAATTAAAGTGAAATTCTGTGATAATTCTTCCATTCAAAGATCCTTGCTTTAATCACATCTCCCAATTCCTTTTTTGCCAGGTACAATTTTGGGGATTAGGATGTTGATATATTTACTCACTGCTGTCGCACAGTGACCCCTCCTTAGGTTTTCAAAGCAGTATCACTACTGAAGTAGATTGTCCAATCTTCCTTCTGAGGAGTAGCTGGTGGGTTTGAACTGCCAGACTTCTGGTTAGCAGTCAAATGCCTTAAGCACTACACCACCAGACAGTGGTTTTTTCATATATATAGATTTTCTTTTATCTTTATTTAGACTTTTTTAATTTCTCCATCTATGTTTTCCTACTGGTCATTATGGGCAAAGCCTTTTATTAGATTAAATGAAAGTTCCCTTGATTTTTATTATAGTTATAGAGATAGGGATGATTTTTTTTTTTTTTTTTTTTTTTCCCCTAATTCCTGAAAGTGATCTGACCTGAAACTACAGAAAGTGTTCCCCATGAGTGCTTGGTTCTGTAATGAAAGCACTGAGATGGCCCTATTGCATTGCTAAAAGTGTAGACAAAGCATAAAACAGATGATTTCTTCCATTATATTCCGTATTTTCTTTTATCTTGAACACAGATTGAAAATGCAGGCACCAATCTGCTGACTCTAATTCCTCATAGACTTGAACCCACATAAGGAAATTATCATCATGCTGCATTCTGCAGTGTCAAATATTGTGCAATGATGATGTCTCCTTATAGCCAAATTGGTGTGTATGCATGTGGGTAATTCATGTCAGTTTGAGTCATGTCTAGAGCAGCACTGAAAACTGGACAGTTTTTGCAGTATAGCCTGAAAGGCAAGAGCAAATAGAAAGGGAGAGGGCTCTGTCTGAGATATAGTGTTATGCGAGAGACATAAAAAGCAACAGACCTTGCAGTTACTGTCATTATCTAAAATAAATACTTATTGAATAAATGGTCTGGGTATACAACCTTTGTCTTTAAAAGTAGTTCAAAAGGGAATTAACTTTTGATGATGAAATGAGTTATTACCCACTTATTCTCTGAGACTATGTCTATAAAATATTATGAAATCATAATAATCCTGTGTCTTACTTCTCGAGTGCTGCTATAACACAAATACCACAAATGGATGTCTTTAGCAAACAGAGATTTATTCTTAATAATCCTGTGTCTTAGTTCTCCAGTGCTGCTATAACACAAATACCACAAATGGATGGCTTTAGCAAACAAATTTACTCCCTTACAGTTTAGGAGGCTGGAAGTCCAAATTCAGAGTGCCAGGTGTAGGGGAAGACTTTTTTCTCTGTGCGTCTCTTGTTCCTAAGAAAATCACAGTGCACAGACCCTGGGTCCAAAGGATCCACTCCGCTCCTGGCTCCCCTTCCATGGTGGTAGTGCATCCCTCTTCTCTCCCCTTTTATCTCTTGCGAGATACAAGGTGTTGCAGGCCACAGCCCAGGGAGTTTCCCTTACATCAGATCAGGACTTTGATGGGACTAAGGGTTTTGCAATCCATCTTTATTCTTAATCCCATTACCATTGATAGCTTTACCATATCAGATCACATCATGGGGTATCATTACATATCTGCCACATTACATCATTACATAATTCTAAATCACAGAGAATCATAGCCCAGGTAAGCTGACAAAAATTTTGGGGGACACAATTCATTCCATGACATCCTGAAAACAATAAAAGGTAAACACGTTTAACTGAGTTCAACAAATCTTCACAATAAATAAATAAATAAATAAACAAAATCCTTCTGTTCCAGGCACTGTGCTAGGCATCATTGAATACAAAGTCAAGTTAGGTATGGGTTCTGTTCTCAAAGAACTTGAAATTTTATTGGCATAAGGACCTAACAGCAGATGCAATATATTGATATATGTATAAAAAATAAAGGGAAGAAAAGGAAGGTGAAGATAAATCTGGGGCTTGAAAGAGAGGTTTCATAAAAAATGTTTATAAATGACTTTCATTATGTGTTTTATTTCTTAATCATTGAAAATGATTAAGGCAAAATACTTTGTCTCCAGACTCTTAAAATATATTGAGGACCCTAAAGAGTCATTTATCTGAGTTATAGCCATCAATAATATCTAAAAAAAAAGAAAAAAACAAAGTCACTGCCATAAAGTCAGCTCCAACTCATAACAACCTCTGCTTGGGTTTCTGAGGCAGTATCACTACTGAAGTAGATTGCCCAATCTTCCTTCCAAGGAGTGGCTAGAGTGTCTGAACCACCAGCATTCTGGTTAGCAGTCAAATGCCTTAGGCACTATGCCATAGGAAATTAAATTTTAGAAACTTAAAATATGTATTTAATTAATTTACAAATAATAACAAATGTGTATACCATTGCATAATATTAGCAATATTTTTCATAAAATATAGACATAGCAAGTCAGTGATTTACATTTTTGTAAATCTCTTCCATGTTTGGTTTAATAAAAGTTAAACATACTCTCAAGTCTGTATCTGCATTCCGAAAATTGAAAAATGTTTTCATTTTAATATACAAAGAAAATCAACTCCCCACAAATGTAGTGGCAAAAGGAAGAAGGCCTATAGTAGCCACTTCAGAATGTTGTGAATAGTCTTCTTTGATACACCAGAACTCAGCAAGTGGTACTTTCTGAAAGTTAATTGCAGTGTCAAAAAAAAAAAAAAAAAACACCTCACTGCTGTCAAGTTGGATCCAACTCATAACCACCCCTCCTTAGGTCTGAGGCAGTATGCCTAAGGAAGTAGATTGCCAAATCTTCCTTCCAAGGAGCACCTGGTGGGTTTGAACCACCAGCCTTCTGGTTAGCAGTCAAATGCCTTAGGCATTATGTTACCAGATGTCCCAGTTGCAATGTAAATCTGAAAATATTTCAAAAAATTTTTTGAATTTGTTTACACTAAAACTAATTGATTTATCTTCATTTTTAACAAATCTTTTATTCACTCATTATTTTGTAACACCATGATTTGGCCATTTTCAAAATATTGACTTATTTGGTTATACAGATTTCTCAAACATATAAAAAAATTCACTATCATTAACAAGATCAATAATTTCATCAGAAATTATTGTATCTTCATTGTGGCCAATACAAGTTTCCCAAAACCTAACTTTCATTTGAAAACTTGAAATTTATTATTGGCAAAAATAATTTCAATTCTTTTCTTTGAAGAGACAAACTCATTCCACTCATTTCCATCAAAATGTTTACCAAATACACAACCTAAATAGCCATAGATTGTCTATCAGTATTGTTTCAGGAAAAAATAGTATACCTTATAAAAGCAGCAAGTTTTCCTTAAAACCCAATAACATAGTTCTCTTCTTTGAGGCCATCACTATATTTCAATAGGCAGCAGATATGCTTTATGTATTCTTCATATTTTATTCACACAAAATATTGAAGGGCTGTGAACTCATGAGTAAAGATTGTTTGTACTGTTACTCAAGAATATTCTTAAATAAAATTTTTATTTTATTTTATTTTTTTGCAAGTGTGTTGTTGTTAGCTTCTCTCTAGTAGGACCCTGAAGGATGGTGACCCTTGTACTACAAAATAAAATGCTGCCTGTTATGAAATCTCCATGACCAGTTAGGTATCCGACCACTGTGAGTGTGTCTATGTCTGAGCTCTGGTAGCATAGTGCCTAAGGCACTTGACTGCTAACCAGAAGGCTGACAATTCAAACTCACCAGCCACTCCTCAGAAGGAAGATGGGGCAATCTATTTCCATAGTGATACTGCCTCAGAAACCCAAGGAGGGGTCGCTATGAGTCAGGTCCGACTCGCTGGCACATAACAACAACCACAACATGTCTGATATTCAGAAACAGATTTCCTGGTCTTTCTTCCTATTCCATTTTAGCCTAGAACTTTGTCTGAAACCTGCTCAGCATCACAGCAACACATAAACCTCCACTGACAAACAGGAGGTGGCTATGCCTGAAGTACATTGGTCAGGAATTGAAACCTGGTCTCCCACATGGAAGATGAAAATTCTACCACTAAATCACCAAAGCTTCACTGCAAGGTATGGAAGTGAAAAATATTATAAAAACTAGTACAGTTTAGTGACACACACTGGATTTGTCCTAAAATGTCAAAAGACTTACATACTTCCTTTTGCTGTTGCACCATTAATGCCAATGGTCATTCACTTGGTGATACAAAAATCAGCACCACAGCTTTATTATGAAAATAATTTTGACCTTGTAGATTCCCTAAATGTGCCTTGGGAACCAAAAAGAGTCTTTGAACTACACTTTGAGGGCCACAAATTTGTAAAAATAGAAGCTTGGTAGTGCAATAGTTAAAGGTTCTGCAGCTAACCAAAGGTGCTATGTGTGGGGGGAAATGTTGGCAGTTAGAACTCACTAGCCACTGGGAGGGGAAAAGCTCTAGTAATCTACTCTGGTAAATATTACAGTCTAGGATACCCTATGGTATCCTACTTTATCCTGTAGGGTCACTAAGAGTTGGAATTGACTCGATGACACACAACAAAACAGTTTATAAATATCAAAAACAAAGATAAGCGGAAAAAGAAAATGAATCTTAAGCATAAATCACCATGTATCAGCATTTTGGTGCACAGTTTTCCAGGTAAATTTTTCTGGAAAGGCTGTATACCTAGCATAGTGCCAGATATGTATTAGGAAGTAATGAAATATTTGTTTAATAATTTTATAAAGAATTCACACTCAAATGTGAGGAGTAGTTAGACTCTTGTCCTGGGAAAGAAAGCTGTTTAGAGTACTGCTGAGAATGCTCGCAGGAAGAATGCTGAACACAGCTATCTGAAATAAGGGTGTGCCAGCAAGTCTCCAGATCAAGAAGTTCTCGACAAAATTCACTGTGACCGTCAAGAAAGCTCGTAGTTCCCAGTAAAGAATGTTTATGAATTCTGCACCTGTACTCAGTTAGAGATTATAGACATCTTAGAAACTTTGTTCTTTGTAAGCCTTCATAAGATTTTAGTATTGGATGAATATAGCTCTCAATATGATTTATAAATTCTGAACTCACAATAAACGAGGTCTAAGAATTTTCTTAGTCCCCCTGTGCCTCGCTTTTCTCTTGTAAGTTTTCTTCAGCAGCTCCGATCCTTCAGGTTCCCGCTGGTAAACAGCGACACTCAAATATGCAAATGTCTATACATCTAAACTGCCTATACCACAACTCATCTGTCAATTTGTCTTACTCTGATGGCTGCCTTGTTGCTCTGAGACTGGAGGCTACGTCACCAGTATTTCAAATACTGTCAGGATCACACATGGTGGACATGTTTCAGCACGCCTTCCAGACTAACACACACTGGGAAGAAGGACTGGGCAATCCACTTATGAAAAACTTGGCCACTGAAAATTTTATGAATAGCAGTGTAACATTGTCTGATATGGTGCCTGAAGATGAGACCCTTACATTGGAAGGTACTCAAAACACAACTAGGGAAGAACTGCCTCTTCGAAGTACAATTGACATTAATGATGTGACTAGAGTAATGCTTTCAGGACCTTCATTTGCTGATGGGCAAGACTCAAAATGGTAAGAAACAGTTGCAAAGACTTTTCAATAATTGGAACAAGGAATGTAAGAAGCATGGGTCTAGAAAAATTAGAAGTTGTCAAAAATGAGACTAAATGCATAAAGATCAATATCCTAGGCCTTAGTGAGCTGACATGGACTGATATTGGACATTTTGAATCAGACAATCATATGACTTTCTATGCTGGGAATGACAAATTGAAGAGGAATAGTGTTGCATTTATCATCAAAAAGAATGTTTAAAGATATATCCTGAAGTACAATGTTGTCAATGGTAGGATAACATCCATATGCCTACAAGGAAAATTAGTTAATAGTACTATTATTCAAATTTATGCACCAACCACTAAAATGAAAGATGAAGAAACTGAAGATTTTTACCAACTTCTGCAATCTGAAATTGACCAAATATGAAATCAAGATGTATTGATTATTACTGGTGATTGGAATGGGAAAGTTGGAAATGAAGAATCATCAGTAGTTTGAAAATATTGTGTTGGTGATATAAATGATGGCAAAGACTACACCATAGAATTTTACAACACCAAGGACTTATTCATTGAGAATATCTTTTTTTCAACAACATTAACATTGGCTATACATGTGGATCTTGCCAGGTGGAATACACAGGTATCAACTTGATTACATCTATGGAAAGAGATGCTGGAGAAGTGCAATTTGTTCAATCAAAACAAGGCAGGAGATGACTGAAGAACAGACAGTCAATTGCTCATATATTTGTTCAAATTGAAGCTGAAGAAATTAAAACAAATCCATGAAAGCCAAAATATGTCCTTGATTACAACCCACCTGAATTAGAATAGACTTGATGTATTGAAGACCAATAACCAAAGACCAGATGAGTTGTGGGATATATCAAGAACAACATAAACAAAGAAAGCAAGTGGTCATCAAAAAGTCAGGAGGAAGAAAAGATCAAAATGGATATTAAAGGAGACTCTGAAACTTGTTCTTGAATGGAGATTCTTGAAAGAAAATGGAAGAAATGCTGAAAAAAAGAGCTGAATAAAGATTTCAAAGGGCAGCTCTAGAAGACAAAGTAAAATATTATAAAGAAATGTGCAAACACCTGAAGTTAGAAAAACTAAAGGGAAGAACACACTTGGCATTTTGCAAGCTGAAAGAACTGAAGAAAAAAATCTAGCTTCTAGTTGCTATGTTGAATTGGCAAAATATTGAATGATGCAGGAAGCATCAAAAGAAGATGAAAGGAATACACAGTCACTGTACCAAAAAGAATTGGTAAACATACAGCTATTTCAGGAGGCAGCATATGATCAAGAGCCCATGGTATTGAAGGAAGAAACCCAAACTGTACAGAGGGAATTGATGAAAATCATGGCTCCAGGAGCTGGCAGAATACCCATTGAGATGTTTCAACAAATGGATGCAGTGCCAGAGGCAATTACTCCATGATATTTGCCAATAAATTTGGAAGACAGCTACCTGGATAACTGACTGTAACAGATCCATATAGGTGTCCATTCCAAATAAAGTTGATCCAATAAATGTGGTGTATATAT
>NW_006921591.1:26326655-26330080 GCF_000298275.1 Orycteropus afer afer
ATATATCATTAATGTCACACATAAGTAAAATTTTGCTGAAGATAATTCTAAAATTGTAGCAGTATATTGACAGGGAACTTGGAGAAATGCAAGATGGACTCAGAAGAGGATGTGAAATAAGGGATATCAGTGCTGATGTCGATGGATCCTGGTTGAAAGGAAAGAATACCAAAAAGATGTCCTCACGTTTTATTGACTATGTAAAGGCATTCAACTGTGTGGATTATAACAAATTATGGACAGTATTGCAAAGAATTGGAATTTCAGGATGCTTAATTGTTCTCATGAGGAACCTGTACATAGACCAGGAGGCTGTCCTTAGAACAGAACAAGGAGATATTGTAAGATTTAAAATCAGGGAGGGCTTGTGTCAGGGTGGTATCCTTATACCTTACTCTGGTGGCATAGTGCCTAAGGCATTTTATCACTAACCAGAAGGCTGGTGGTTCAAACCCACCAGGTACTCTTCAGAAGGAAGGTTGGGCAATCTACTTCTGCAGTGATATCACCTCGGAAGCCCAAGGAGGGGTTGCTATGAGTCAGGTTCGACTTGACAGCAGTGAGTTTGGTTTTGGTTTTGAGCAAATAATCAGAGAAAGTGGACTATATGAAGAAGAACATGGCATCAGGATTGGAGGAATACTCATTAACAACTTGTGTTATGCAAAAGACACAACATTGCTTGCCAAGAGTGAAGAGGACTTTAAGAACTTACTGATGAAAATTAAAGACTACAGTCTTCAATATGGATTATAACTCAACATAAAGAAGACAAATATCATCACAGCTGGACCAATAATCAAAATATTATAAATAGAGAAAAGATTGAAGTTGTTGGGACTTTCCTTTTACTTGGATCCACAATGAACTGTGTTGGAAGTAACAGTCAAGAAATCATATGTCACACTGCACTGTGCAAATCCATTGCAAAAGACCTCTTTAAAGTGTTAAGAAGCAAAGATGTCACTTTGTAGACTAAGGTACATGGTACATGGTATTTTCAATCACCTTATATGCATGTGCAAGCTGGACAATGAATAAGGAAGACCAAAGAAGTGTTGAAGCCTTCAAATTGTGGTGCTGGTATAGATTATTGAAAATACCAGCAACAAAATTGTCCTGGAAGAACTGCAGTGAGAATGCTGGTTAGAAGTCAGAATGGCCAGACTTCATCTCATCTACTTAGGTCATGCTGTTAAAAGAGGTCAGTTTCTGGAGAAGAATAACATTCTTGGTATAAAGTAGGGGATCAGCAGAAAAAGGCAAGACCCTTAATGAAATGCATTGATGCAGTGGCTGAAAGATGGGCTCAAGAGTAACAGGGATTGTGAAGCTTGCACAGGAATAGGCAGTGTTTTCATCTGTTGTGCATAGGGTTGCTGTGAGTTGGAGTTGATTCGACAGCATCTAATAACAACAGATGCAGGGATCCAGGTGAGGAGAGAGAACCCAAGCACGTCCAAAGCAGCAGGATGGGAGAGCAGGAGAAAGGGGATTAAAAGCCAGAGCCTGGACAGAGGAGCAGTCAGATGCAGAGATCCAGGGGAGGAGAGAGAACCCAGGAATGCCCAAATCAGCAGAATGGGAGAATGGGAGAAAGGGAATTAAAAGCCAGGAACCCAGCACTGAGTTCTGGCAAGATGGCAGACTAGGCAGAAAGACTGCACAGACCCTCTTCCACAAAGAAAAGGGAAACCAATTAACACAGACACAGAAGACAATGTTGGAACCCTGAGCCTTGAAGGGAAGGATATAGAAGTGGACTAAACTCCAACAACAGAAAAATTTGCATGAAAATACCAAAAAAGGAGACATACGGAGCTGCAGTCTGGCAATGATCCTAAGCAATCCTGAAGGCACAGACAGCTTGGAGATTGACGAGTGGTGGTTGGACCTAAGAATTAACCCAAAATTCAACCCTGCTAGCTGGGGACTGCACGGGGGACTGCTCTGTGGCTGGGGAATAAATGGAGAAGGTGAAGAGAAAGGCAGGCTGAGCTGTGGACTTTTGTTACTCCGGAGGGTGCCACCATTTTGAAGGTTTAAAAGCAGCTTGACTATTTTGGATATTTAAAGAGACAGTGCTTTGGCAGATTCCCGGGGCTTAAGAACATGTTCTGCTTTCCAGCAACCCCAAGGACACTCCGGAACTGTAAGACTGAAAAGGTACCACATTCTTCTTGCTACTCTTATACCCCACACCCACTTGGTGAATGGAGTTGAAGCCATCCCCCACTCCAACCTACCTTCTGGGCCTACAGGAATTCCATCACAATCTGTGTGCTCAGAAGGAGCCTGGATGCCTTGCCCTACTATCCACCAATTTTTTTTTTTCTTTGTCGATTTCTTGTTTCTGGTGATTAGTTTGCTTGTATTTGTCTGTTTTAAAATAACTATTATTACTAATACTTTTGCCTTTATACTACTATTCTTAATTTTCCCCTCCCAGGTCCTAGTTTTCAGCATTTTTTCTTTTCCCTGTTCCTGGTTGAATTTTTTTTATTATTATTATTTAAATTTAAGTGTTTTTTTTTTCTTCCCCTTTTTTCTTGTGGTTGACCTCATTCCTTGTTTTTCCTTTTTTCAATTTTCCCATTTTTAATCCTTCATTATTCTCCTTCTTTACTTTGTTTCTCTTAGTGCCCTATCCCCAGATATTGCAGGTTTTCTTGTTTTTTCTTCTTCTTTTTCTCTTTTGTTAGTTACTGTTCTTATGTGATTGCATGATGTGTTTTTTTATCCATGTGCTTTTTGTTTTTTGATGGTTATTCAATTGCAATTTGTGTCTAACTGAGTGGGAGACAACAACAGTCCCCATAAGATACAACTACACCCACACCACCTACAACTTCACTTACTGAGCAAGAGCCACTACCTCCTTCTCCAACAACAGGCCAATGATAAAAAACCACCAAGAGCCTGAATAACCCTTGGCTGCTCTTCAAAAACAGTTAACAGAGATCTAAATACAACAATGCCACGATGCCTCGGAGACAATAGACCATCACAGTCCAAAGAAGCAAGATAAAGTGGTAGAACCAAAGCAGCAGGATACAGACCCAGAACACTACCCTGAGGAAGAAGCAGCATTGGAACTCTCTGATAAGGAATTCAAAAGAATTATATTTAGGTATCTTCAAAGGATTGAGAGACAGTTCAAAGAAAACACAGAAAAAAACTTACAAGAATTTTGGAAGAAAATATAAGACCAAAATGACAAAACAAATGAAAAATTAGAAATGATTCTAAATTTACAGACAGAAATCCAAAAGATTAATACTAAATTGTCAGAAACAGATAACACATTGGAAGGGCAAAGGAATATAATGAATTGATACGATGGAAGACAGAATTAATGAGATTGAAGACAAATACCTGAATACTTCTTTAGAAAGGGATCAGTCAGGAAAAAAAAAAAAAAAAAA
>NW_006921591.1:26331070-26332397 GCF_000298275.1 Orycteropus afer afer
CATTGAACACCAACGACCAAAAACCAGAAGAATTGTGGGAGGATATCAAGAACATTATCCATGAAGAAAGCAAGAGATCACTAAAAAGATGAGAAAAGAAGAGAAGACCAAAATGGATGACATAAGAGACTCTGAAACTTGTCCTTGAGCAGAGAGTAGCTAAAGCAAATGGAAGAAACTTCAAGATAAAAGAGCTGAACAGAAGATTTCAAAGAGCAGCTCGAGCAGACAAATCCAATTACTATAATGAAATGTGCAAAGAACTGGAATCTGAAAACCAAAAGGGAAGAACATGCTTGGCATTTCTCAAGCTGAAAGAATTGAAGAAAAAAATTATGCCTTGAATTGCAATATTGAAAGATTCTATGGGCAAAATTAAGGCACTTGACTGCTAACCAGAAGGCTGGAGGCTCAAATCCACCAGCCACTCCTTGGAAGGAAGATGGGGCAATCTACCTTCCATAGTGATACTGCCTCAAAAACCCAAGGAGTTGGGCCCGACTTGATGGCACATAACAACAACATGGACAAAATACTGAATGATGCAGGGAACATCAAGTGAATATGGCAGGAATACAGAGTCACTGAACAAAAAGAACTTGTCGATCTTCAGCCATTTCAGGAAGTGGCATATGATCTAGAACCAATGGTACTGAACAAGGAGGTCAAAGCCGCAACAAAAGAATTAGCAAAGAACAAGGCTCTGGGAATTGGCGGAATACCCATTGAGATATTTCAACAAACAGATATCCTACTGAAGGCACTCACTCAATTATGCCAAGAGATTTGGAAGACAGCTACCTGACCAACTGACTGGAAGAGATCCATATTTGTACCCTTTCCAAAGAAAGGTGATCCCACAGAATGTGGGAATTATAGAACAATATCATTAATATCACACACAAGTAAGATCTTATTGAAGATAATTCAAAAACGGTTGCAGCAGTATATTGACAGAGAACTTCCAGAGGTGCGAGATGGATTCAGAAGAAGACTTGGAACAAGGGATATCATAGCTGTTGTCAGATGGATCTTGGCTCAAGACAAAGAATACCAGAAAGATGTTTACTTGTGTTTTATGACTATGCAAATGCATTTGATTGTGTGGATCATGACAAATTATGGATAACACTGAGAAGAAAGGGAATTCCTGAACACATGATTGTACTCATGAGGAATCTGTACCTTGACCAGGAGGCTGTCATTCGAATGGAACAAGGGGACACAACATGGTTTAAAATCAAGAAGGGAGTGTGTCAGGGTTGTATCCTTTCCCCACACTTATTCAATCTATATGCTGAGCAAATAATCCGAGAAGCTGGATTAT
>NW_006921591.1:26332928-26335437 GCF_000298275.1 Orycteropus afer afer
AGAAGGGGCCATTCCCTGGAGAAGAATGTCATGTTTGGTAGGGTGGAGGCCTTCAATGAGATGGATTGACACAGTGGCTGCGATGATGGGCTCAAATGTAGCAGGGATCATGGAGCTGGTACGGGATCGAGGAGTGTATTGTTCTGCTGTGCATGGGGTCACTGTGAGTCTGAAATGACTCGATGGCACCTAACAACAACAACCACATACACCTATATCAGAAATTTGCACTATCCAATATGCTAGCCAGTAGCCACATGTGACTATTTAAACCTAATTTAAATTGAGTGAAATTAATAATGAAGTTTTGTTCACTCCCATCATTTATCATGCTCAATAGTCAACAATGACTTCTAGTATAGATAAAGAATATTTCAACCTTGCAAAAAGTTGTTTTGGACTAGTCTGATCCAGATCAAAATATATGTGAAATATTTTATAATCTACTATTCATTGTATAATACTGTCAACATCATTGTAGCCAAGCAATTTGCTCAGATATAGAAGAAGACCTGAATTATTTTGCCTTTTTTGTTTGTTTGTTTGTTTGTTTGTTTGTTTAGGTTCCATTATATTCTTTAAACTAAGAAATATTTTAACTGATTTATACATTTTTTAATGTCCATGTTTTACCATTAAATATGTCATTTTTTCATTTTCCCTTTTCTGAGCATATGTATTTGGAAAAAAGATCAAAACATGGAGCTGATTCTGAATGGAAAACTAGAGTCACATTAAAAAAGAAAACAACAACCAAAAAAAAAAAACCTGACTGCAGTTGAGTTGGATCCAACTCATAGCAACTCCTCCTTGGGTTTCTGAGGTGATATCACTACGGAAGTAGATTGCCCAATCTTCCTTCCAAGGAGTGGCTGGTGGGTTTGAACCTCCAGCCTTCTGGTTACCAGTGAAATGCCTTAGGCACTATGCCACCAGATTTCCTATAGGACGATTTTAACCCTACCAGTATTAATCTCATTAATCTACTAGTTAATACATATATGGCTACAAAAAAACAATTTTTAATTGATATAATAACATTGTTTATATTTGTGCATATTTTTATCTCTTCAAGTTAAATCTTCAGATATGAAATTTCTAATCAAAAGATATGCACTGTTTAAAGCTTTTAATATATATTTCCAAACGATATCCTGGAATATCTGTAACTGTATAAATATATTTTTGTAATATGTCAATATGACTATATTTCATACCAACTGGATTTTATCTTCCATTTTAATTTTTGTCTAACCAATCTCATTATAATAATGTTATCTTGCAATGTTAAAATATAGCATTGATTTTATTTCTTGAGTAGAATGTTAAAATCAAATGCATAAATTCCATGCTGCACATTTCAGGGGAGTAAAAAGAGTGAATGAAGGACAAGCCAGGAAGAAAAAGCCAAATTAAATAATATTTATTTCTAATATATAATAGTTGACAAAAATAAGTTCAGATTCATGTGCATTTTTGCATGAGTTTTAACTATTGTCAATTACTACTACATATGCGCAGGTTACTGGGTTCTATACATCCACAAGTGATTCTTACTTTCATGATACTTCATCATTTACATTTGATTCTTTTTTTCTGAACTCTGTGGGCCTGTCCTTAATTTGCCTACTCCATTCCTTTTCTCATGAACATTGGTAAGTACACTTTATAACTGATTTTTATTTTCTTTTGTGTAGTCTAAAGATTCTTAATTTTTTTCTATGTTTGAGTTACTTTAAGGCCCATATCTCAAAAATGTAATGAAAAGAAAGTGCTTTACCTTTAAAAATTTATCAGTCACTTACATAACTACCATAGGAACAGTCTACAACCTCATGAAGATGAAGATGACAGCCTACACTGAAGGCAATCCCAGGTATCGCACTAGGATAAGCAGAATTCTACAATAGTTCCCAAAACTCCTTCCTTGTGAAATACACACACTGTGTAATCCCCAGGATTTGTAAATATGATTGCATAGTCTCTCCTGGGAAAGTTATTTTATACGGCAGAGGTGATGTTAAAAAAGGGAGATTATCCTGATCTGACATGGTCTAATCACACAAACTATCCAATAAGATAGGGGGGGTTCAAACTCACCAGCCACTCCTCGGAAGGAAGGTTGGGCAATCTACTTCCGTAAAGATATCTCCTTGGGAACCCAAGGAGGGGTCGCTATGAGTCAGATCCATCTCCATGACAGTGAGGTGTTTTTTTTTTTTTTTTTTTTTTTAAAAAAAAAAAAAAGATTCTCTGTTACTGGTTTTGCTGATGGAGAAGTCACCTTCCATGAGGATAAAGGCATCAAAGATATGTATGGAGGTAGCTTACTGGGTTATCACCAATTCTTTCTTGCAGGTCATCTTCCTCTGGCTTTTGATTTCAGTAACTTTGAGTAGGAATGAGTTTTTGACAGGAACTATCTTATTCTAAGCATTGTCCATCAAGAAGGCACAGAGGAGTCAGAGTAGAATACTAAGCTATTACTGTAATATTTCTGTTATGATTA
>NW_006921591.1:26335537-26356244 GCF_000298275.1 Orycteropus afer afer
GTCCTGAGTCTCTGAAACAAAGAAAAAAGAAAAGAAAGAAAAAAACCTCACTGCCATTGATCCAATTTGACTCATAGTGACTCCTCCTTGGGTTTCCAAAGCAGTATCTCTACAGAAGTAGATTGCCCAACCTTCCTCTGAGGAGTGGTTTGTGGATTTGAACCACCAGCCTTCTGCGTACTTTCACACACACACACACACACACCACCCACTTGTTTTGGTGAAAACTTAATTTTTAAACCAAATGATATGACTCAGCTCATGATTTACTGTATCTCTGAAGCATTGACCCAGTGGGGAAGCTGGAATAGAGAAATTTGGTAGAGCAAGGAATCTGAAAGATAAAGTATCCAAAATAATGCCAAATATCTGGATATTTTGAAGCTGGCCATACTCCTTAATTCTGTGGCTTTCAAATATGTGCTTCCTTGTATTAGTGGAAAACATTGATTTCATGTATTGAAATTGATTAAAAAATGTATGTAGTTTATTTAGGAATGTTTCTTTCTGAACTGTTGAAAAAGCAAGAGAATCAACTCTTAAATACTAGGTAACATTTTATTGTTTGAATGCCTTTTTAACTCTATCTCTGATTAGAAAAAGAAATCATATATAGCTTTTTTACCTTTTACTTTATAAATGTTCTAGAAATCTCCCTCCAGAGGAAACTGATGTCTGTGTCCTCATCCCCAGACCAAACACTTCCTTTGGCATGAAGTTCAGTGTTTCTTAGGCCATCATAGCTTTCTCTCCCAATTATCCATGTTTCTTTATTAGCATTTGCCATACATACAAACACATGAAGACCATGTGTCAGTGTAGAACTGTGTTCCACAGATTGTTCTTTAGCTCTTTTTTTGGAAGTAGATTGCAAGATCTTTCTTTCAAAGTTCCTCTGAGTAGACACGAATCTCAAACCTTTCAGTTAGCAGTCAAATGCATTAACTGCTCCAACCACCTAGAAACATTACAAAATAGCAATTATAATGAACTATGGAAAGATAATTGATGTTGCTCTGAGTTGAGTAAATCAAGAATTTCTATCTTTCTATAAGAAGAGATCACTGATAAAGCCAGGGCACTATTTATATGGATGATAGATGCAAATTGAGAACACCACAGCAAAGCCCAACAAGAATAAAGCCACCACAATTATGATACCAAACTAATTCCTTCTAAAATGAGCTAAAATCTAAGAGGCATTGAAATAATTTTGGAAGGAAATTATGAGTTAATGCCAGGCACTGTTGAAAACTTAAATTAAAAAAAAAAAAAATGTGGGAGAAGATGAAGTTGTTTCATGAAGACATCATGCTTTTCAGTTGACCCAACATAAATGACATATAGAAGAATTACTTACAAGATACCACTTGTGAAACTTGAATCAAAAATGCAGCAAACAGTACAGGAAGGTTTGTTGTTGTTGTTATGTACCGTCAAGTCGGACCTGACTCATAGCAACCCCTCCTTGGCTTTCCAAGACAGTATTACTATGGAAGTAGATTGCTCAACCTTCCTTCTGAGGACTGGCTGGTGGGTTTGAACCGCTAGCCTTCTGGTTAGCAGTCAAGTGCCTTAGGCACTACGCTACTAGGCAAGGTCAATAATATTTCCTGAACGTGGTACTATGCTTGAGTAATATTTCTATTATTTAAACAATTTTATTTGAAATATGATAAAATGATCTGATATAATACCTTAAATTAATACAGAGAAATAAAATGTTCTTTTGTGCACTCTTAAATGTTCTCCAAGTCACCAAATTTCATCATAGCATAAATAAAGTCATTCTTATGTTAATCACTAATTTGGCCTTTTTTCAGTTGCAATTATTGCAAAAATGTAATTATATATATATATATATATATATATATATATAACCTTCGGGGAACTTTTCATTGTTTTTGTTCCAAGAGTTTAAAAAGTGGTTTATTTATGTTTCTATTTCTGCTGTGTATCTATGATGTGAAAACAATTTGTGCCATCATTAAAAAGTCATCTGAACTTTTTAATGACTATAGAAAGTCTCACTATTTCTATCCATCCTCCTTTTCTGCTCTAAGCAAGACTGTACACTGGGCTTCAGAGTTTTGCAGAAACTGGCTCTGCATCTTAACCTGAGAAGTTATCAACACCATCTTCATCATACCATCACTACCAAATAGGATTTATGAGGATTCCACCTACTGATGCCATTGAGCTTGTCCAGTTGAGCAGTTCTCAATAAAGTCAGTCTCCCTGCTGATGCCAATATTGTAAACACAAAGAGGGCATAGAGAGAAGGAAGTGAGGACAAACACTTTCTGGACACATGGTCTGTGCCCCACACTGTGCAAGGGGTTTTGCATATTTCATGTCATTAATCCCTCATAACCCTGCAAAGTAGATATCATTATACTCATTTACAAATAACATATATTACTATCAAGTATATTGGAAAAATACTGCCAAAAGAAAAACAGCTAGAAATCCAAAGAATTAGTATTTAAATCTAGATTTTTCTGAGCCCAATTCTTTGATGTTTTATGATTTATGTTGCATGTTGGCTTTGTTTGTTTTTATGTTCGTTTTAACTGCTTCCACTGCTCCCTCTCCAACACACTCTTCCTTGCTCTCTCGCTCTCTCTTTCTCTCTCACAGAAGTTGTACTTGGTTTTCCCTTATATGTAAACTCCACAAATATCACTCATGGGCTAGGATAAGAAAATGTTTCCTAGGGATTTTATCCAATGAAACTTCCCCAGTGTTTCTTTTATTCAATTTCTAAAATTCCTCGCATTCAAGATTCTTAAAGTATTAGGGATTTTCCCATTCTCGCTGCCCACACATTAATTTATTTTTCAAAAGCATTACTTTCCTTTAATTGGGTCTGTGCCTTGTTTAAATGATCATCTGGTATTAAGGAAGTTAATGATATAACACATATTATACATGAACCACCTGATCTCATGGATATTCTTTATTTCCAATAACAAACCCATGTAGCTAAGCCAGATCATATGGCAATAAACATTCAGAAACCTGTTTCACTTGTGATCTCAATAGGAGTTACAAACTAGCTCCCAGCAAACCTTTGCTCTTCATACCTGTGTTCCAACCTTTGTCCTACCTCCTAACCCTAACAAGAATCTGGGTTTCCTCTTCTTAATTAGGCTTTCCTGCTCAGTTCTCATGATTCTGATGGGAGAAAAGAAGTAAAATACCATGGACAAAGAGCTGACCTTTTTTCTTCTTCAATCCATGATCCCATCCACCTGTAAAAGATGATAAATAATAAGACCTTGTAAAAATCACCTCATTCAATTTTAGTATACTTTCGTGAGTGTAATATTTTTACATTACAAGTTCTATTTAATATTAAAATAGTGCCTGTCATTACATCATAGGATAAATTAAGATCTATTTAAATCATCAGGTAATGAAAATAATCAATATACTAACAGATATCTGTAAGTGTCTGCATATTTACAGTGTGTTATACATGATAACTTTCTTAAAAAATAAAACCTAAGTATTATGTACTTATTTACTATACATTAGTCTATCTGCTATCTATTTATCTTTTTGTTTATCTGCATAGACAGAAAAAAGGAAATAATCAATTTTATGTAAGGCAGGTATGAGTGAGTCTTTACACAAGGGAGTCTAAAAAAAAGCAAACCCACTGTCATCAAGTCCATTCTGACACATAGGTGTGATTCAGAATCAATTCACACTCGTAGGTGTGAGCAATTCTTTAAACAAGGCAGTCTAAAAATCAAAACAAACCCACTGCCATTGAGTCAATTCCGACTCATAGCCAGTCCCATTGGGTTTCCAAGGCTGCAAATCTTTATGGAAATAGATTGTCTCATCTTCCTTTTGGTTAGCACACAAATGCCTTACTCACTACAAATACAATAATATAAGCTCTTTAAGCACTCATCAAGAAGTATATACATGAAAATTTCAACAGGCACTCAAAATAATACATAATAATAAACAGATCTTTAGTGCAGTTGGAAAGTATTCTATGTTCTCAGAGGAGGGAGACATGGTCCACTGGGAAGATAAGGGAACACTAAGGTATAGGCTTGTCGGATGACTATGGGACATTACTACTATTTGCCAGGAACTAGACAATTAAAACAAATGCACAAGAGCCAAAATGTGACCTTGATTATAACCCACCTGAATTTAGAGACCATCTGAAGAATTGATTTAATACATTGAAAACCAGTGACTAAAAACCATAAGAATTGGGGCATGACATCAAGAACATCATACATGAAGAAAAGCAAAGGTCATTAAAAAGACAAGAAAGGAAGAAAAGGCCAAAATGAATGTGAGAAGAGACTCTGCAATGTGCTCCTGAATGGAGACCAGCTAAAACAAATGGAAGAAAAGACGAGATAAAATAGCTGAACAGAAGATTTCAAAGAGCAGCTCGAGAAGACAAAGCCAATTATTATCATGAAATATGCAAAGACCTGGAGTTAGAAAACCAAAAGGAAAGAACACACTCGGACTTTCTCAAGCTGAAAGAACTGAAGAAAAAATGCAAGACTTGAGTCGCAATATTGAAGGATTCTATGGGCAAAATATTGAATGACGCAGAAAACACCAAAGGAAGATGAAAGGAATAAACAGAGTCACTGTACCAAAAAGACTTTGTCAATATTCACCTATTTCAGGAGATGACATGTAATCAAGAACCAATGGCATTGAAGGAAGAAGTCAAAGCTGCATGAAAGAATCGGCCAAAAACAAGACTCCAGGAATTAAAAGTATACCCATTGTATAACAGTATACCCATTGTATAACAGTATACCCATTGTTAAGGTGTTTCAACAAATGGATGCCACGCTGGAGGCATTACTTGTCTATGCCAAGAAATTTGGAAAACAGCTACCTGGCCAACTGACTGGAAGAGATCCATATTTGTACCCATTACAAAGAAAGGTGATCCCACAGAATGTAGAAATTGTCAATAACATTAACACAAGTAAAATTTTACTGAAGATAATTCATAAATTTTTGCAATAGTATATTGACAGGGAACATCCAGAAATACAAGCTGGATTCAGAAGGGGATGTGGAATGAGGGATATCATTGCTGAAGTTTGATGGGTCTTGGTGGGAAGTAAAAAAAAAAATACCAGAAAGATGTTTACATGTGTTTTATTGACTATGCAAAAGCATTTGATTGTGTAGATCATAGCAAATTATGGATAACATTGAAAAGAATGGGAATTCCATAACACTTAATTTTGCTCGTGAAGAACCTATAAATAGACCAGGAGGCTAAAAAAAGGGAGGGGGGATACTTCATGGTTTAAAATCAGGAACAGAGTGTCAGAGTTGTATCCATTTCCCATATTTATTCAGTCTGTGAGCTGAGCAAACAATGGGAAAATCTGAACTATATGAAGAAGAATGTGGCATCAGGATAGGAAGAGTACTGGTTAACAACATGTGCTATGCAGAAGACACAAACTTTCTTGCTGAAAGTGAAGATGACTTGAAGCACTTACTTATGAAGGTTAAAGGCTACAGTCTATGATATGGATTACACCTCAACATAAAGAAAATGAAAATCCTCACAACTGGACAAACAAGCAGTATCATGATAAGTAGAGAAAAGATTGAAGTTGTCAAAGATTTCATATTACTTGGTTCCATAATCAAAACCAATGACAAGATCAAATAGCTGAATAGAAGATTTCAAAGAACAGTCAAGAAATTAGATGATGTATTGCACTGGGCAAATCAGCTGCAAAAGACTTCTGTAAAGTGCTAAAGAGCAAAAGTGTCTCTTAACGTGTCCCTAACCCAAGCCATGGTATGTTCAATAGCCTCATATGCATGTGAAAGTTGAACAATGAATAAAGAGGACTGAAGAAGATTTGAAGATGCCTCTTTGAATAAGATCGGAGATAAGGCTTTCTTTAGATGTTTAGGCAAACCTAAACTCATGGCACATAGGAAATGGGAGAATATGGCATTTTATTGAAAGAAAGAGAAGTTAATGGATGTTTTGAGTTTTACATTACTTTCAAAAGGAAGGAAGAAGAGAAATATAATGGAATCTTTGTAGATTGTACCATACAGTTCAACATTTGTTGAAATGTTTTGTGCATAAATCATCTATCAAAACACAAATCTGTCCATGCCTTTCTTCTACTTTAACTTCTTTGTTGTTGTTGTTATTACATGCCATCAAGTCGGCCCCAACTCATAGCGACCCCTCCTTGGGTTTCTGAGGCAGTATCACTACGGAAGTAGATTGTCCAAACTTCCTTCTGAGGAGTGGCTGGTGGGTTTGAACTGCAGCCTTGTGGTTAGCAGTCAAGTGCCTTAGTGTCTCATTATTGTCCAAAAGATTTGGCCCTGACTCTTGTACAAGTAGGTCCTGCTCCACACTCCCACTGAACAACACAAATATCTTTAAAATTTCAAGAAAAATAAATTATTTTTTCTCATTGTAAATGTATCTCAATATATAGCTACATAGATGTTAGATAGATGTACATATACACATATATAATATATTTACATAATATATGAAATTCTAAAGTGAAAAAAATTACCGGAAATCAACTACTCAGAGACACTCAGTTATAACAAGCCTTTTCATAAATTTCTTTGAATGATTTTTGCTTCTTTTTTGTTTTCTTTTCCAATTTCTGATAATATAATGTTTAATATTTAAAATCAAAATTCTACCACAAGTTTTTTCAATATTTTAAAACACTCATAATGTCCTTTCAGTGGTTGTAAAAATATTGCACTCAGTAGAATATGCTTAGCATTGTCCTTGTGGCATAGACTGATAGGTCTATTTTCTTTTCATAGAGATATTTGATCCATAGTGACCCCATGTGACAGAGTAGAACTGCCCCACAGGGTTCTCTAGACTGTAATCTTTACAGAAGCAGATTGCCAAGTCTTTCTCATGGGGAGCCACTTGAGAGGGTTTGAATCTCCAACCTTTCAATGAATAGCTGAGCTCTCAGCTGTTGTGCCACCAGGGGTCTCTCTATCTCTCTGTATCTCTGTCTCTGTATCTCTCTCTCTCTCTCTCTCTCTCTCTCTCCACACACACACACACAAACACACACATATAAAGTAAAGAATAAATGCATACCTTTTCATTTCTATGTTTGGAATATTTATATATCATTTTCCAAGAATAGTTTTCAAAAAGAGATTACATAGGTGAATGTCTTTACATTTTAAATTGTCCTGCTACATATTTTCCATATATCTTGAAAACACCTATTTACAAGCCAAAGATAGCACATAAACAAATCATTACATCCATTTTAAAAACTATTATTAAAAAATTATTTATTTTGATTAGTAGGTAACGCTTTGTCAAAGGAATTTTTTTTGAGTCCTTGTGACATTATACATGTTCCATAAATTTGTGAAGTTGATATATTTTCCATTTTATAAATATTTTATTTATTGAAATTGCCACTTTTTATATTGGAAGTTTATACTAAATCTGGATAAAATCTATAAGACAAACATAGTAGACTTATGCTATTTTCTTTGATTGATTTAAGCATTCATGAATTAAAATATTTTTATTTTCTGAAATTTAAGACTCTGAAACAAAAGATTCATAGCTGATTATAATTTAAGAGGCATTTGTTATTCAGACTATATCATGTTTCTAGGTGATATTTTCAGATACATGGATTTTTCAAGTTTTCATTTTCTTCTTAAGGAATATTAGAATTTGCTTTTGTCTCTCTGTTCCTATTTCCTGCATTCTTTTACTGAAGTATAAAAAATTTATTTTTAAAGAGTGGGAGTACATTTGCATGTTTATTGTTTTCTCCTCTCTGTATATTACAGATAGATAAATTGCTGTAGTGTAGGTGGCTCCGCTCCTGCCAAGGTTGATAACTCATATTGCTCTGGCGCACTGTCTGGGGTTATGTTTGCTGCCTAGAGGACTGATCCCCTGATGTAATTGCTTCTGATGACGTATTGACCTGTTGGATTAAGAAAGTTTGAAATTACAGCTGCAATTCTTCCTTTCACTTCACTATTGCTTATCTAATTACATGTTAAGTTTTCATAGAACCCATTTTCACTGCAGTTTGGATAAACAGAGAAAACATTTTGGAGATCCTATAAGTTTGACATTATTTACAATTTCAAAATCTTTCTGTACCAGATGGTTTTACATGGGTAGTGCTGGACAATCCCATTCCCACCCACTCCAAGAGTTTCAGAGTGGAGAACAAGGAGGGGAGGGTAAAGGGGGCATTAAGCTTGTATGTGATCAGAAAAAAATCCTCAAAGTAAAATTTTTGGAATTACCTTAATCTCTCCAGCAGTTGCTGACTATATTTTGATTTGTTTCATGAGTCTATGACTGGTCTTCCTTCTCCTTCAACAACTTGCCCTCCTCTACCACCTCCAAAAACTAGATATCGCACAGCTTCAGCATAAAAGCTTATTATGTCACCCATTGAGAAAAATAAAGTAAAATAAAAATTCAATGCCACCAAGTTGATTTTAACTCATGATGATTCCATGAATTACAGAGTAGAACTCTTCCATAGGATTTTCTTGTCTGTAATATTTCTGGAAGCAAACTTTCAGGTCTTTCTTCTGCAGCACTACTGGATGGATTTTAACCTCCAACCTTTAGATTAGTAGATAAGATCAAACTACCTATGCCACTCAGAGTAAAATTCTAGAAATCTAATATGTGTTGTGTAAAAATTAATTTTAAATTTCAGTATAAATATTGTAAGCAGCAGGATAACTAAGATAGATCTATGTTTGACTTTTATTCAATATTGTTATATTAAAAGTTATATCAACACTTTCAAATGACTTGTATTTTGTAGGGCATTTTGGTAAGCATCATTTAATTTTGGTATGCATTAACCAAACAAGAAACAAACCCGGTGCCATCAAGTCGACTCCCATTCATAGCAACCCTATAGGTCAGAATACAATTGCCCCATAGTGTTTCCAAGGCTATTAAGTCTTTACAGAAGCACATTGACTCATCTTTCTTCATGGGGTAGCTGGAGGGTTCAAAGCATGGACCTTTTGGTTAGCCACCAAATGCTTTCACCACTGTACCACCAACGTGCCTTTGTAAATTAGATGCTATTAATGGTTTTATTAGGAGCTCTGATAGCATAGTGCCTAAGGCACTTAACTGCTAACCAGAAGGCTGGCGGTTCAAACCCACCAGCCATTCCTCCGAAGGAAGGTTGGGCAATCCTACTTCCATAGTGATACTGTCTCAGAAACCCAAGGAGGGGTTGCTATGAGTCGGGGCCGACTCCATGGCATATAACAACAATAACAACGATTTTATTGGGAGCTCTGGTGGTGTAGTGCCTAAGTCATTTGATGGCTAACCAGGAGGCTGGTGGTTCAAACCCACCACCCACTTCTCAGAAGGAAGGTTGGGCAATTTACTTCCATAGAGATACTGCCAAGGAGGGCTCACTATGAGTTGACTCCACTCCATGGCAGTGAGTAGTTTTTTTTGTTTGTTTGTTTTTGATTTGTTGATTTAATGGTTTCATTATTATTCTTGTTTCATAATTTAATTTAATGAACTCAGGTGTTTGACCAATGTTTCACTGCTAATAAATTGCAGAGTCCTCAAGACATACTCCCTAACTCTAAATACAAATTTATTTTCAGAACAGCCTCATTAAATATGCTCTGGTCATGTAGTGCCTAAGGCATTTGACTGCTAACCAGAAGGCTGGCAGTTCAAACCCACCAGCCAGTCCTGGGAAGGAAGATTGGACAATCCATTTCCATAGAAATACTGCCTTGGAAACCCAAGGAGGGGTCTCTATGAGTCTAATTGACTCGACTGCAGTCAGTTTGGTTTGGTTTTGGTATATTATAAACAATCTAAGGTAGAAAGTTTGCTCATGTAATATTGGCTATACACTAGCATTTCAAAAAATAATAAATTCTATAAAAAGGTATTTTGGTGGTGTTGTCAGAAGAAATCATTACCTGGAGAAGAATACCATACTTGGTAAAGAGGAGGGTCAGCTACGAAGTGGAAAACCCTCAACAAGATGGATTGACACAGTGGCTGCAACAATGGGCTCAGGTACAGCAAGGATTGTGAGGCTGGCACAGGATCAGGCAGTGACTATGAATCAGAACCAACTCGGCACCTAACAACAAAATGCCCCTGCCATCATTTGATGGGTTTTGAGTAACAAAGATTCTTTGCATTAATCAAATATAGGAAATGATAATGGAGTTGGATAAGATGGAAAAAAAAAAAACAAACTTAAGTTTAGAAATTTTGATAATTGGAACGTTGTTACTTCTGAAAAAAATATGAAAATAAGCTTTGTAATGAGGTAAATAGTTACAAGTGGAAGTAGCAGTATGTTTTGTAATCTAGTTTAGAAAATGACAAATTTCTTCTAACAATTCTCTCTTTGTAAATGAGAAACCTACCGAGACATAAAGAGAACATTTTGTTAAAATGCCAGATTTTAGTCATTTAAGAGATATAGTACATTCCACAGTACTCAAGAAAATGTTTCTGTGCAGAATCTGTTTCCCTTCTAGACCCTGAAATACACATTGTAAAGTGTACTATCTTTAATGCTCTTTTTTCTTTATTACAATTTAGAACTCAAATATAACAATATTGAGTGCTTGAAGTTTTACCTTCATCAAAAACTCAAAAGAAAATAAAATATGGAATTGCAAATTATTATTTCCCTCACCCATTCACTTAGAAATTTCCCTGTGGGAGACAAAAAGAAAAATCAAAATTACAGTTTTACAGATGTATATACATATCCCTGAGACATAACAGAAAAATAGCCACAATCTGAATATATGACTTTACTCTGATCTCTGGAGATGCAATTTTTCACTTACTTCTTTGCTATCTAAATAGATTTGTTATTCTGATTTCTATTCCTAAAACTTTTAGACCCCTCACAGTTACATCTAACACCTTTCAATTTAGATTCTGCAACATGTTAAAAATATTTATTCATTCTGGATTAAATAAAAACCTGATAAAATATGATAAAACATGTTAAACCTCCTTCCATCCATCTCTACAAGGTTACATAACCTTATTAGACATGTTTAAAGGTTAATCATTAATATTCTTTCTACCTTAAAAGAAGAATTGACACTTGCCATAAAAATAATTGAGGTGATAAATATATCACATATGTAGTCTATCCTTTTGCAAATGCAATAGGATCCATCTAACTTAACTCCAAAAAACATCATAATGGAACCTAGACAAAATATCTCAGTTCCCATTTGGCAAATACAGAAGCTGCAACAGAAAAGGAAGCCAGATTCATGGCAAATATGATAAGTTCTGATGTCAAATTCAATGTATGACAGTTTTCTATGTATAACCTATTAAAATGGCAAAGAAAAATTATTTCTCATGATGCTAAGTCATGGCAAAGATGTGAAATAACTGAAACTTTCATATATTACTTGTGAGTTCTGGTGACACAGTGGGTAAAGCATTTGGCTGCTAACCAGAATGTCGGCGGTTAGAACCCACCAGCCACTCCACGGAAGAAGGATGAGGCACTCTACTTCCATAAAGATTTATAGACTATTGTATGTATGTGGTAAACATAACAAAACATTTGCCATTTCAATAATCTTCACCTGTACAACTCTGTGATATTAATTATGTTTAGCAAGTTGTTCAATATCACCCTGTTACATTCCTGAGTTTTCCATTACCCTCAACAGTAGCTCAAATGTGCATTGTGTCCTCCTTTCCTCTTGCCTTTCACCTGCCCCGGGTAACCACAAATAAACTTCAGTCTTATTCTAGATATGTCATGTAAACAGGATCATACAATATGTATACTTTTGTGGTTTACTTATTTCACTCAGAATAGTGTTTTCTAGGTTCATGTTTAATGATATGACCCTACAAGCCCATTCTGGGTAATTATTTAACCAATAGAAATGACAACCCTACATTCACATAAAATCTGTAGATGAATGCTTGTAACAGCTATATTTATAATCACTTATAATTGGAAAGAACCTAAATGTCTTTCAATGGTTGAATGAATAAACAAATTATGTACATCTGTTCAATGGAATACTACTAAGGAATGAAACAAGAATAACAATAATATATAAAACAATTTAAATGAATCGCAAAGACATTAAGTTACATGAATTAAATCAGTTTCAAAAATTTACTTAGTTTATGTTTTAATTTTTAAGACAATCTTGAAAAGGTAAAACTAAAGTAGTTAAAAAAACAAAACAAAACAGGTCAATAGTTGTTAGGATTTGGGAGCAGAAAATTATGGAGGAATCGCCAAAGGAGGTTTTTGGGGTAACAGAACCATCCTGTTTCCAGGTGGTGTTGTGGGATATGCAAATCTAAATATATACTAAAACTATGGAAATGTAAAAATCAGTTAGTTTCATTGTAAGATTTATTTAATTTGTTAAAAATACATTTTAAAGAATAGATCTGTATTTGAGTAACAGTTTAAGAAAATTTTAAGGGATTTTAATTACATTGCCTTTGACAGTGTAAATATCATCTACAATATAAATGATAATTTAAATATTTGTTAGATAAAATAAGGAATATTTACAAAAATAGGTAATGTATTTTTTTCACTTAAATGGCTGTCAATAAAGGTATTAAATACCCCAAATAATTCATATTTGAAGGACCTATCTCCATTATTTTACAAAGAGCCAGAGCTGACCTATTTAAAGAGAATTATATATTGCCAATAATGCTGTGGGATAAGCTAGAAATAATATTAGAGAAAAAATGGCTCAGAATAATTGTGGAAATTGTTTGAAAGACTGTGAACTGATTAAAGGAAAATTATTCTCTGTTCTAGGATTGTGAAATTTGCAGCAGGTGCCTATAAATATTGAAGGCAGATTTATGAATTCCCTTGGGGCTTCAATTAACAGTTCTTTATTATTTCTGATTTACATGCTAATGAAGAGTGATCTAATTCAATAGTAACATGTTAACATTCCAAATCAAGATGATAACATTCTGTGGATAAATTTGGATTTCATTTAAACTGTTTCCTTTCTGTCAGATTATTTTGGATCAACAAATTCAGCTAGAAGTTAAGTTTCACAAATAGCTTTTAAAATGCCGTTTTTAAACACACTCATGACTGGGGTGAAGCTCTGCATAATATTATCAGGAATTCAACAAGACAGCTGACCAATGAATTAGATTTACCAAAAAATCAGAGAAAGGAGCAGAGCCTCCCCCACAAAAAAAATTGTGAATTTTTTAACTGTGTTTTTTTTTTTATTTTTCAATGCCATACAACTCATTTGTTTTAATTGGTGGCAGAGCTCAATGGTTTTTGTATATTTATAGAATTGTGCCCCCATCACTGATACCTAATTTTAGATCATTTCCCTTACTTCAAAAAGTAATATTAAGTTAATTTGTAGTTATGCTTCATACTTCACCCCACTCTCAGATCTAGGTAGTCATTAAACTAGTATATGTCTCTATACCAATAATAATAATAATAATAATAATAATAATAATAATAGATTTGTCTATTTTAGACATTTCATATAACAAAATCATAGAACATGTTGTCTTTTCAAGACTGGCTTCTTTCACTTAGCATAACGTTTTTGAAGTTAAACATATCATAGCATTTATCAATATTTTATTCTTTTTCTATTGTTAAACCATATTTCATTATACATATATATCCTATTTTGTTCATCCATTTACCAATTGATAGGCAATTGGGTTGTTTTCACTTTAAGATTTTACGAATAATGCTGCTATGAAAGTTTATTTGCCTTTCCTCATAATGATCAACAATGCTCCAGATAAAGACCTCTCTAACAGTTAATTGTAGAATGAAGACAGAGTGGAGGACAGCCACCAGGTTATTTTCAGCATACATGGTCGATGAGTAAATAATAGTCTTTTTTTTTTTTAAGCCACTGAAGTTTCATAGCTTTTTTTGTTTATTTGTCTGTTTGTTTTTCTCAGGTATAAACTGGTTTCCTCAGTTTGATAAGTACAAGGCATGTGTGCTTAAAAGCACACTTCTCCTATAAGCAGGCAGTACTGGTCTGAAAATCATTTATTTTTTATTATTACATTGGTATTTTACCTTACTTTTCAGATGTGGAAACAGACTTATAACTGATTGATTATATATAATACTTTCTTCCCATAATCTTCAAAGTGTGACTCAAACCCATTTCTATCTGAATTCAAAGCTCACACTCATTCCAGAAAAACTCTGTCCAAGATATCCACACATATTTATGAATAAGGCTAGAATAATCAAAATTGGAAACTGGAATGGTATTGCTAGGTTTTATCTTCCTCCATTTTGTAAAATATAATTTTTTCTATTTGGAATTAGATTTTTTCAAAAGTGGATTCATAAGCCATATACTAGTTACAATCTCAATGATGAAAATAAATAAAACCAAGTAAGTGAAATAAAAGTTGTTTATTTTGTCTCTTATTCCATGAAGAGGAAAATATTAGATTTTGAATTCAGTATGGAAAAAAGTCTCATTTTAGTTGTTTTTATAAAATATGTGTACTAGTTGATAGAAGGTACATTAAATAAAAGATATAGTAGTTAAGACCTATCATTTCAGAGATTTGATATCAAGTAATTTTGTTCATCCCTGACCCCTTCCATAATAGGATTGGAATGAAGTTAGATGGGCAGCAATGGTTAAAACTGTATATAGACTCTATTATACAGACTTTAACAAAATAAATTTTACAACCACCAGAAAATGTATGATAGCAAGAAGTAAATTTGGCTAAATATTTCATTTCACAAATAACTATGTGGTCTCTGACAAAATAAAAAGAAAAGTACACAAATTGGGAAGTCAGAGTTCACCACAAGGAATCAGAGGCTGTGAGACTTGGGATGGTTCTAAGAAGAAAGAGAAATCACCAAATCAAGTAGATTTGAGGCTTTGATTCAAAATCTTTTGATGCAAGAGCTGAACTGCAGGATTTATGACTGTCATGTAGTTTTGCACTGCAATTGGATGGGATAAAATTTATCATCAGAATGAATCAAGTTCATCTGCATCAAGAGATTTTACTATAGCAAGAAATAGATGGCAAGATTTTTTTCCTTATGTTTATTTTGTTTTGTTTATTATTTTGACATACATTGGAAGGATAAGCTATGTAGTTATTTGTGAGATAAATATAAATTCAAAGATCAAGCTATGTGGGGGGAAAAACACTATGTGTGTTTCCTTTAGGTATAAATTTACATGAAGAGATAGTGAGAGCAAGAGAGAGAGTACATAAACCTATAAATCTATGTAAGATACACATTTAGAGGTGGTGTAACAAATTAAGGACTCAAGTGGAACTAGTGGACTTAATGCCATTTTTTCACATATGAGGATTAGTTTTGACCAGGAAAAAAAATACACATTTGGGAGTCAGGCACGCCAATTTTGAATCCGGTTTCGTTTTTCTTTCTTTACATAAATTCTGTTTTAAAATTTATTTACCTTTTTCTTTCTGCAAGTTTGTTTTGAAAATTTACAAAGATTATTTTGTAATATGCCTAGCATTATGCTTTGCATACTGGCACTGGGGTCACAAAGATTATTATTGTAAACAAGTGAACAGTCACACTAGAATTGCTCATTTCCTAGCCTATAAAATAATAAAAATCTGTGATGGATAAATAGAATAATACGTGTTAAATGGCTGACAGCATCAGATATTTTCCCTTTATCCTGTACAAGAGCAATAAGAAGCAATCATTTCTATGGGCCTTATTAAATTCCACTTTAAGGAGAAAGAAAAGTGAGGTCTTTTCCTGATTTATTGTTCTGATTAACAACACTTTTCTGATTAACACTACTGTGCTTTCTTAGAATAATTTTGCCATTGAGAGTCTTATATGGATTCTGCCTTAACATCCTATATTTCATCTCTCATTTTATGCTATATTCTGTTTGAAACTTTTTGTCCTTCTAGCCGTACCTGCTTACTTTTCTCACATATGAATTGCACATTAGACATCTCAATGCAAGCCCTGATGTATACTTCTCCTGCGTGCATGGAAAGTGCCTGTCTATTTCTACTATTTACTTGTTCATTTGATTATATCTTATTTCTCTAGGGTGTGAGAACTAGCACTGATGATCACCATTGTATCTTCCAAAGAGCATAGCATAATAATTGCCATTATTTTAATAACAAATGCCTGTTTTGGTATTATTTTATTTTATTTTTGGATGGAGTCTTACATGTAGTGGGAAGAATAAGGACTTTGTAATTAGAAAGAGCTGGATTTGCAGAGGGAGCCAGTAGTTGGACCTGTGGGCTCAGGAACACAGTCAAAGAGGACATCAAGCTCAACTGGCATAACATACTACACAATACATTGTTTCACCTTCTACTTTGATGAGTAGCAACTAGGATCTTAAAAACTTGCAAGCACCAATCTAGATGCAACAATGGGTCTCTCTTCATCCAGAGCAAAGAAGAGTGAAGAAATCCAATGACTCATGGAAATAATTAGTCCAAGCGACTGATACACCATGCGATCCTCAGCCTATACAAATATGAGACCAGAAGAACTAAATGGTGCCCGGTTACCACTGTCAACCACTCAGAGGGGGATCTATGTAGGAAATCCTGGATAGAGTGGGAAAACAATGTGGAACAAAATTCAAAATCATTTGGGAAAAAAAAAAAAAAAAGAACTAGGTTCTGTTGTCTGATAGATCCTGTTGGAACCAATGAGATTATGGCCCCTAGCTGCCCTTCAGGTCTGGAATTGAACCCACACCTGTGGGTGAGGTGAACATTTACATTAGGTAGATAAACTCCTTGGAGAGAACAATAATGGCAGAATAGAAGGCTGTTTATGTACAGAGACATAGCTCAGGGGGCAGGAGTGCATGCGAGGGAAGAATACAGGGCAGAGGTAACTATGGGGAAGAAGTGGGAGGGGAGCCAATGCAATTTACAATTGGTAAATTGTAGTCAGTGTAATGAGACAAAGTGTATGTGAACTGCTGTATGGAAAGTGAATTTGCTCTGTAAACTTTCACCCAGATTACAATAAAAATATAAAATAAATGATAATAATAATAAAGAAAAAGAAAGAGCTTGGTTTGAATATTGGCTGTGCCAGACAAGAGATCTTTCACTTTGGAGAGATTGTGTATGTCTCAGTTTCTTGATTTACTACTTTTGTCTATAAAATGAAGATATTAGTATCTACATCAACAGGTTACTATAAGGATTAAGACAGGTGGTATTTAAAAATACTTGGCATGTAAATGTCACTCAGGAAATGAGAATCATTATCAATATTATGCCAAGCTAATATACAATTGTTCAATAGGATATAGAAAAATAGATAGATAGATAATCATTTATAAATATAAACTGTCTATGTTTACATGCATCTTTAGAGGCTGGGTAAATAACTGTCTTTTACAGGAATCACAATTGTGCTAAACATAAATTTCATGAAATTAAAAATTCTGGAGAGGGTCCATAGCTGGATCAGCTGAGGCTCACCAACAAATACGGGTATTCTGATTTGAAATTGCATAAGACTCCTTCCAAAGGAGGAATCCTTGTGTCAGTAGGTCCCATCAAGATGCTACCAGAGGGACACCACCTCGGAAACCCAAGGAGGGGTCACTATGAGTCAGATCTGATTCAACAGCAGTGAGTTTAGTTTTTGTATATTGACAAAGGCCAGGAGCTCTGGTGGCATAGTGTCTAAGGCATTTAACTGTTAACAAGGGTTCAAGCCCACAAACCACTCATCGGAAGGAAGGTTAGGCAATCTACTTTCCTAGTGATATTGCCTCAGAAACCCAAGGAGGGGTTGATATGAATCAATGGCAGTGAGTTTGGTTTAGGAGCTCTGGTAGCGCAGTGCCTAAGGCAATTGAATGCTAACCAGAAGGCTGATAGTTCAAACCCACCAGCCACTCCTCGGAAGGAAGATGGGGCAATCTATTTCCGTAGTGATACTGCCTCGGAAACCCAAGGAGTGGTTGCTATGAATCGAGTCTGACTGGACAGCACATAACAGCAACAACAACAACATATTGACTGAGAATTTCCAGAAATGCAAGTTGGATTCAGAAGGGGACATGGAGTGAGGGATACCATAGCTGATGTCAGATGGATCTTGGCTTAAAGCAAATACCAGAAAGCTATGTGCTTGTGTTTTATTGACTATGCAAAGGCATTTGATTGTGTTAATCATAAGATATTGTGGATAACAACAAGAAGAATGTCAATTCAATGTACTTAATTGTACTCATGACGGACCTTTACACAGACCAGGAGGCTGTCGTTTGAAAAAAACCAGGAGATATTGCATGGTTTAAAATCTGGAAGGGAGTGCATCAGGGTTGTATCCTTTCACCATACTTATTCAATCTGTATGCTGAGCAAATAACCCAAGAAGCTGGACTATATGAAGAAGAATGTGACATCAGGATTGGAGGAAGGCTCATTAACAACCTGAGATATGCAGACAGCATAACTTTGCTTGCTGAAAGTGAGGATGACTTGGAGCACTTACTGATGAAGATTAGAGATTACAGTCTGCAGTATGGATTATACCTCAATATAAAGAAAACAAAAATCCACACAACTGGACCAATAAGCACCATCATGATGAATGGAGAAAAGATAGAAGTTGTTAGACACTTCCTATTACTTGGTTCTACAATCAACACCAATGGAAGCAGCAGTGAAAACATCAAAAGATGTATTGCATTGTGCAAATGTGTTTCAAAAGATCTTTTTCAAGAGCAGAAGAGCAAATATATCTGCTTGAAAACTAAGATGCTCCTAACCCACGTCATGGTATTTTCAATCACCTCATATCCACATGAGAGCTGGACAATGAATAATAAGGAAGACAGGACAAGAGTTGATGCTTTTGAGTTGTGGTGTTGGTGAAGAATGCTGAAAGGACTGTGGATTGCTAAAAAAATTAACAAATATGTCCTGGAGGGAGTGAGCTGGAATGTTCCCCAGAAGCAAAAATGGCCAGACTTGGTCTACTTTGGTCATGTTGTCAGAAGGGACCATTCTCTGGAGAAGGATGTCATGCCTGGCAAAGTGGAAGGTCAAGGAAATAAGGAAAGGCCCTTAACAAGATGAATTGGCACAGTGGCTGCAGCAATGGGCTCAGGTATAGTAGGGATTGTGAGGTTGGCACAGGACTGGGCAGTGATTTGTTCTGTAGAACATAAGGTTGCTATGAGTCACAGACCACTTGACAGCACATAACAACAACAACCTCAAGCCAATCCTTCTAGATGAGTGCAGTGTAACCTGACTTTGAGTACAATTTCATGGCATACTCTCAGCCAGAACTAGCCACTGAAATCATGTTTGACATGTTTGAATTTCTGGCCCATAGAAGCCATAAGAGATATGAAATGGATTTTTGGTTATAGTTATTTTAAGCCAGCAAGTTTTGTGGTGACCTGTTATACAACATTTATAACAGGAACACCAAGTGATTGGTTTAGGGATGGACAAGTAATTCAACCAATGCCAAAATTATCAAATGAGTGTTTTCATCATTTATTTGGGAGGGAACCAGGGGCAAAGGGAGAACTTTCCTCTTTTCCTTTGGATATAAACCTGGATTGGAGGCTGTGTTATCCTTTCTCCTTAATGGCTTGATTAACATAGGCCTAAGATATATGACCTACTCAAAAATACAGTTTGAGAGTGAAAAATAGCTGCATATCCAGAGGGTTACCAGAAGGAAAATAGATCAACATTAAGTAGTAAACATTGCACAAGAAAAGTGACCATTAACAACAAAACAAAAGGCAGCCCAAAAGTTGGACTGTTGTTGTTAGCCACCATCTAGTCACCTGAGGGCTCATAGTAACTCAATGTTTTATAGAGTATAATTGTTTCTTAGAATCTTCTTGGCTGTAATCTTTACAGAAACAAATTTCCAGACCTTTCTTCCATAGAGCCACTGGGTGAGTTATCACTGCCAACCATTATGTGAGCAGCCCATTACAGACTGCTTGCCCATCTATACTCCTAAAGACATGATTTTATCCCTGAACCCAACAGTGCCTGAGATTCCTGGACCTATCCATTTTGCAAGTTTATAAATTCTCCATTTCAGTAAGACAGTTTTCAGTGGAAATTCTAACTCTTAGAGCTGACTGATTATTAACTGATACATCTTCCTTGATAAAATATTTTCAGCAGAATTATTATGTATCTGAAGGCAGTAAACACAAAGAGCTGAAAATCAAATACAATGTATCTTTACAATATTTTACAAACATAAGAGATTTGATGACATTATATTCCACTCATTTTACAGACAATAGAAGAAGGCTTAGAGAGGAAGTAATTTGATCAAGGTAACACTCAGCTTAATTGCAAACTTGAGAGATTTTTATTTTATTTTATTTTATTTTATTTATTGTGATTTGGGTGAAGATTTACAGAGCGAATTCACTTTCCATACAGCAGTTCACATATAATTTGTCTTATGTCATTGACCACAGTTTACAATGCAACAGCTCCCCTCCCATTTCCTCCCCATAGTTACCTCTTCCCAGTGACCATCCCTCCATACTCTCCTGCCCCCTGAGCTGTCTCCCTGTGCATAAGCAGCCCTTCCTTCTCCCATGATTGTTCTCTCCAGGACATGTGTCTACT
>NW_006921591.1:26356467-26357145 GCF_000298275.1 Orycteropus afer afer
TCCCTTCCAAGAGGATGACAGTGGTAGCTGGGCACCATCTAGTTCTTCTGGTCTCATAGTTGTATAGGTTGCCAATAGGACGGTGTACCAGTCACTAAGACTGATTGTTTCCATTAATTTTGGTTTCCTTCTTTCTTCTTTGCTCTTGATGAGGAGAGACCCATCGTTGCATCTAGATGGCAGCTTGCTACCTTTTAAAATCCCAGTTGCTACTCACCAAAGTAGGAGGTGGAACAATGTTTTGTATAGTACGTTATGCCAATTGAGTTTGATGTCCTCTGCGACTATGGTCCCAAGCCCGCAGGTTCAACTACTTGGTCCCTCTGGGTAGCTGGTTGTGACCCAACAGTGACCACAACCTTGCCCCTTGGCAGCTCTACTATACACCTGGGAATTCTGATCATTCATATAAACTTATAGGACCTTTGTCTGCCAACCCTATATGTGATCTTGGATACACTCCCCATTTCATAGACATACCCAATCGTTCAGCTTGTCCATCTAACTATCCATCCATATACCCATGTTTGCCTTCACTTACGACTCAGTACTATATATGCAAAAGGGTTCATATTTCTTGTCTGTACTTCCCATGTACCTCTCTATGTCATATTGGTCACTCACATTTGGTACATTGCCCTTCTCTTCACCCAAATCAATATTTATCTCTATCTATCT
>NW_006921591.1:26359845-26363883 GCF_000298275.1 Orycteropus afer afer
AGTAAGTGAAGTCACAGGAGGTGTGGGTGTAGTTGTGTCTTATGAGGACTGTTGTTGTCTCCCACTCAGTTAGACACAAATGACAATTGAATTACCATCAAAAAACTAAAAGCCCATGGACAAAAAACATCCCATGTAATCAATCACACAGGAACAGTAACCAGCAAACTTGAGAGATTTAATATTCTTAATCACTTCTTTAACATTGCGTCTTACTATTCAATTCATATAATCTTGCAGCATTTTGTGTGTGTGTGTGTGTAAAACCACTCTATTTTATTCTGTAAATTTGTTTATTTATAAATTTAAAAATCTTTATTTTGACAGCTGTTTGTTTATCACATTCTGTTTAGAAGATTTAATGAATAACTTTAGTGTCAGAATTTTAGGTTTTAATTATGCTTCATTTTGGTTAAATGACCAGATACCCTATGGTCCAAACCATCAAAGTTTTGAGACCAAAAGACAAATATAAACTATGTAGAATACCATTGCTACAAGTGTAAAATGGAACTGTTTGGAGAAAACTAGAACATAGAGTTACTCTATTTATAGAATAAGATCAAGTTCATAGGGACAGGTTTTTTTTTTTTTAAAAACACTTCAATTCTAAATAATTCTAATAATGCCTGGGAAAGGTGTGTGTCAGTGTTGTATACTTGTACCATACTTACACAATCTGTATGTTGAGAAAATAATCTGAGAAGCTGGACTATTAAGAAGAAGAATGTGACATCAGGGCTGGAAGATGAATCATTAGCAACTTTTGATGTTCAAATGTCACAACCTTTCTTGTTAATTATAAAGAGGATTTGAAGCACTTACTGATGAAGATCAAAAAGTACAACCTTCATTATAGGTGACATCTAAACATAAAGGAAAAAAGAATTCCTCACAACTGGACCAATAAGCAACATCATGATAAATGGAGAAAAGACAGAAGTTGTCAAAGATTTCATTTCACTTAGATCCACAATCAATGCCTACAAAAGTGACAGTCAAGAAATCAAACAACATATTGCATTGGACAAATTTGTTGCAAAAGAACTCCTTAAAGTATTAAAAAGCAAATATATGACTTTAAAGACTAAGGTGAATATGACTCATGCCTTGCTAATCACCTCATATGTACTCAGAAGCTGGACAATGAATAAGGAAAACTGAAGAAGAATCAATGCCTTTGAATATAGCATTGGTAAAGAATGCTGACTACCATGGAATCACAGAAGAGCAAAGAAATATATCTTGGGAGAAGTACAATCAGAATTCTCTTTAGAAATAAAGATGACAAGGTTTCATCCCGTGTACTTTGGAGGGAGGTCCCTGGTCCCTCGTGTATCAGGAGGGACCAGTCCCTGGAGAAGGACACATGCTTGGTAAAATTGAGCATCAGTGAAAAAGAGGAAGATCCTCAACAAGATGAATTGACATAGTGGCTGCAACAATGTGCTACAATATAGCCATGATTATGAGGATGGCACAGATGTGTTTTATTTGTTATAACCGGTGTTGCTATGAGCCAAGGCACCTAACAACAACAATAATAATACCTGTTTTAATGGTGGGGTATGAGAAAAACAACAACATGAAGGATTCCAATAAATAGTAGCTATGATTATTATTCTTGAATTTGTGAAAATTCCCTGATAAAATAACTGAAAATAAGGACTACTCCCCTAGACTGATATTTGTGTCAGTTACTGAGTAATTGAGGTGCAAATTCTCTTCAAAATATGCAAATGAGTCCTAAAACATCTTATAAACATGTGTCCAGTTTCTCTGACATTAGCATCTGAGAAACGTGCATGGGTGGGCTGGGGAAATTTAGCTGTGGTTAATGGATTAGTCAAAACCTCTATTCAATCCAATTTTCAATTTAAAATACCAACCTCCTTTAATTTTCCAAAATTTACAAGGTGTTTATAAAGTGACCAAATCTCTCATTATTTTTGTTTTGTTTGAAAAAATAGAAATTAAAAAAAACAACAACAAAAACAACAAGCTGACCCAAGCATGTCAAAGCTTAGCTTTTACAGGGCACTTGTATTTAATCTCATGGATGAATTAATTTTTACATGTCACCTGTATTTAATCTCATTGATTTGCCATAAAAGTGAGTTTTCTGGCCCTATTCTAGTGATTTATATGGCTATTATTGACTTGGTGAAAGGAAAATAGATAAATATATAAAACTAAATTGTCATCCAAGTTTTAAATATTTGAGATTTGGATACGAAGATATTAACATAATAAAATTCAGTATCCACGGGAACAATCTAAAATAATTGTTTTCTCAAAATTACAAATTAAAGTATGATTGTGCACTATGTATCTTTTTATAAATACTAAACAGATGTGGTGTTTTGCTTGTGTCTCCTCTGTGATGATGCTGCCCACAACACTGTCTTATTCATTGTTTTCCAGCACTCGTCTCATGTCTGTTAAATATGTGAGAAATGAATAATTGAAGTGAGTAAATTGCACACAGTATGGTCTCAGTTGCAAAACCATTTCCTTTCCTTTTCCTGTACATAATACATGGACTGGGAGCTGCTTTGTGAGTCAGGTCTGATCATTTCCTTATTGCCCAATATTACTCTATATATAGATTCTTATAGAGTTATTCCACATCATTCCCAACCTCTTTGCTGGGTTTTTGTGCACAATCTGCTAAAATTGACATCTTTTAAGCAACAATACATATAGGTAGCTTGTAGTCAAAATCTATTTATATAATCACTGTTTGGAAAAAAGGAAAAACAAATAAATCAGAAAGAACAGAGAAAATTAAAAATATATAAAATGTTTACTATGTGAAGTCATAATTCAAATAATATTGATAAAATAATATGAATTATTATAGTACTAATTCCAGCCACTCCTCAGAAGGAAGGTTGGGCAATCTACTTCCATAGTGATACCACCTCAGGAACCCAAGGAGGGGTTGCTATGAGTTGGGTCCCACTCCATGGCACATAGCAACAACAACAATATATATTTACAAGGTCAAATATAGTAAAATTCAGTATTAGAGTCTACATTTAAAGATGAGAATACAGAGCTCAGAATTATTAACTGATTTGCCTATGTAAGACATATGTAAAATCACCCCAAAAGATAAAATATGAACATATTTAATTTTGGAAAGTAATGATTGACTCTCCTTTTTATGTACATGTTAACAAAGTATTTGTAGCCTCAAAACATAAAGCAATTTTAAGTTTTGTCAAGGTTTGCCTTTTGGAATATTCACTTAGCTTATATTCACCAATATTTCACTGGAATTGAGTGGCAGATTACCATTTAACCAGACAGTTTCTGTTGAAAGTTTCTGTGCTCTATAGTATATTTTCACCAAGGGAGTCACTGCAAAGAAAAATTTTTCAAAAGAAAGAAAGAAAGACAAAAATATTTCTCCTCTGATGTTCTTAGCCCCTAGTTTCCTCTAGATATGGAAAGTATTCTTTTCAACATTTTATGTTCTTATATTTTCTGGAAAGATATATATTTTTATTTTTTTAAGGGCCTGAGAGTGTTTGTTTACACAAAGGGAATGTTAAAGTATTAGATATTAAATGTTTACCTAGCTTACAGAGACATGGATCTTTTAGAATAAGTAGATAGGCCACCAGCAAAAAATACATAGAATAATGAAATGTTCAGAGTGAATAGTATTTTTTTTATAACTCTGAATTTATTTATAGAGTTTGACTTTCTAATCATAGTCACTGTATCTCTGTTTTATGGCAGTGCAGGGCACCCAGAGGGAGAATTCATTCTAATCAAATTTAATATCTCAAAAATAACCACACAAACAAACCAGCCATCCCCTCATGTTGTAAACATTGGGTAGACAGATGATTACATTACTAAGCTGTTTTACTTTGGAACTAATTCTCAGTGGTTGAAATGCTGATTTCTTTCATATAAGCTGCATCTCTTTCGTGGTAGAATAAATTTCAAGACTAATAATTTTGGGGCAAAGTCTGAATACATTTTTTTCTCAATTTTTTTTTCAATTTAAAAAAAAATGTTGGT
>NW_006921591.1:26364056-26380958 GCF_000298275.1 Orycteropus afer afer
CATACATATATGTAGGTGCTCTGGTAGCATAGTGTCTAAGGCACTTGACTGCTAACCAGAAGACTGGTTGTTCAAACCCACCAGCCACTCCTCTGAAGGAAGGTTGGGCAATCTACCTCCATAGTGATGTTATTGTTGTTGTTGTTATGTGCCGTCTAGTCGGACCGACGCATAGCGACCCCTCCTTGGGTTTCCAAAGCAGTATCAAGAGAGAAGTAGATTGCACAACCTTCCTTCCGAGGAGTGGCTGGTGGGTTTAAACCGCCAGCTATGAGCTGGGTCCCACTCGATGGCACATAACAACAACAACAACATATGTTTATGTGTGTGTGTGTGTATACACACACACATATACATATATATATATATTTATACATACACACACACACATACATACACACACACAGATATTGGTCTCTCCTCATGCAGAACAAAGAAGGGTGAAGAAAATAAAAAAAATGCATGGAAACAATTAGTCCAAAATACTAATGAATCTTGTGAACCTTGACAACTGATTTTCACCATCGCCATATGTACAAATCAGTAACATTAGTTATATCACCATGTTGAGTAACCATAACCTCTATTCCCAAATTACTTTTTCTTTTTTTTTTGATAAACAAAAATTTATTTTCTCACACTTTTTGAGGTTAGAAATCTGAAATCAGAGCTCCAGAGTTGGGGAAGGCTTTTTATAGGCTCTAGGGGAAGTGTTTGTCTTTTTAGCTTCTATTCCTCAGCTCACTGGTATTTTCTTCTGGCATGATATCTATCTTCTCCCACCTTCAATGTCTGCTGGCTGGTTCTTAACCTGCTTTTTTTTTTTAATTGTTTTCAAATATGTTGTAATTTGGATGAAAATTTACAGAGTGTGATAGTTAAGTTATGTGTCAGCTTGGCTGAACCTGGTTTTGAGTAGCTGAGCAGCTGGGTATAGTGATCCCCATGATGAGACTTGTATTCAACTCCGTGGTGGAATCTACTGGAACAGCTGAATAGCTGCCTTATGGATGTGATCTTCTTCCAGTATATTAGAAGATGCTTTGAGAAAAATCTGGAGCTTCTTGATGCATTTGGATCCTGCATTTGTCAGAGTCATCGGTTTTTCCTGTCACTCTTGGGACTTGAAATAATGGCCTACCATGTAGTTTGATATGCCATTTTATTTGTTGACCTTGGGTTTGTCAGACTCAACAGCCAGAAGCTGCCTGTGTTAAAAGACACCTCCATCTCCAGTGGCCAGGAGGAAGGGACAGAGCTGTAACCCAAGTTTGAGGGCCCTTCACCCAGCCCCTAGTACTGGCACTTTGAACTCAGACTTCCAGCCTCCAAAACTGTAAGAGAATTTATTCCTGTTTGTTAAAGCCATCCACTTGCAGGATTTTCTGTTTGAGTGGCACTAGAGAACCAAAACACAGAGCAAACTCATTTTCCATTCAGCAACTCATACACATTTTGTTTCATGGCATTGAAATCCCCATAATGCAACAGCTCTCATCCCATTTCCTCCCTGTATTTCCTGTTTGAATTTATCCTTCTTTCCTAATAATCCTACTTTCTGATCATTGTCCCTGGGCAAATGATGCCCTTTTTATGTCATATGGTTGATTTTCTAAGGAGTGCATATCTCTCTGCTGTTATTGTTCACCTTTCCACTGTTTGGCTAAAAGTTGTGCCACGGGGGTGGGTTCAGTGTGATAGTTAAGGTTATGTGTCAACTTAGTTCGTCCTATTATTAAGTACCTGGGCAGCTGGGTATTGTGATTCCCAGGATGAGACTGGTAATCAACTCCATGGTGGAATCTTAATGTCTGACTAAGAGTCATGGTCCCAAGGGTTCTGTGAGTCTCTATTAGACCAGTATGCCTGTTCTGATTTATGGTTTTGGATATTCTTTTCTACATTTTTCTCCCACTCTATCCAGGACCTTTTTGGATATCCCTTTCAGAGCAGTAAGGACTGGTAGCGGGGCACCATCTATTTCTACTTGTCTCAGGAATGTGGAGGTTCACATGGTTCATAAGTACTTTGGAATAATTGTTTCCATGTTTTTTTTTTTTTTTTTAATTATTTTCTTCACCCTTGTTTGTTCTAGATATGGGAGACAAATACTTGTACTTTAGATGGCTGTTCACAATGTTTAAGACCCTAGGCTGACACTACACAACCCTCTGCAACAAAGCAATAAGAAACCAATTGATACTGATATAGAAGATGATCCTGGAACCCTGAGCCTTAATTTAAGGGAAGGATAAAGAAGTGGATTAAATGCCAACTAGGAGAAGAACTTGAATGGAAAAGTGAGTGAGGAGGCAAATGGAACAGTGGACTGCCAGCTGTTCTGGGGACATAATCATTTTGAATATTTCCTGAGAGAAACCTGAGAATCAGGCTTGTTCACCCAGGACTGCAAGGGCAAGAACTGCATTGGTACCTGACAACCAGAAAGGAAAACAGTGGGGAAGGAGACAAATGGGCCTATGCACCAGAGGCTGACAACAGGAGAGATGTGATATTCCCCTTGTTGCTCTTATACCCCCCATAGACTCTTGGTGAACAGGGGTATGGCCATCCCTTACTTCCACCCATGTTCTTGACCAGAAGAAATTCCAATCTGGTCTGTGCTCATACAGAGCCTGGGTGCCATGCCTAGCCCATTATAATTTTGTTTTTGTTTTAAAATTCTTTTTGTTTTCCTCCTTTCTTCATTTTTTTTGGGGGGTGGGTCTCTTTCTCACTCTTGGTTCTTGCTTTCTTATCAATTTTTTTCCTTCCATTTTTGTAGTTCCCTTCTGTTATCTTTCCTTTGGTTCTTCCCATTCCTTGTTTTTCCTTTTGCAATTTTCCATTTTATCTCCACTGTTCTTTTTCTCTTTTCTCTCTTTCCTCCCTCTCCAGATACTGTGGCTTTTTTGTTTCTCTTTTCTCATAATATTTCCTTTATCCTTTTTTAACATATTTTGAAAACTTTTCTCCTCATTTATTGCATTTTTTTTTTGTTACTGTTCCTGTTTGCTTATGCAGTTTGAGCATTTTTATTCTGTTTTTATTTTTTCAGGTTTTTTTAAATGTTTTTTTTGTCTAAATTAGTGGGATACAGCAACCATTACCCCAGAAACCATACTTACACCTCCTGTACCCCCACCCACTGAGTGAGGGCCAGATACGTTTTGCACCAACTCACCAATAATAGACAGATGCCTGTCCCAGCTCAACTCACTCTTGACTGCTCTTTAGCTGAGATAAATATGTGCACACACTCTCATTTTCTATCACACTCACCTGGAAACAGATGATGAGTTCTAAAGTGCAAACAACTAGCAAATAGAGGAGCACAGTACTCTACTCACACAGATATATTAAAACAAATTAAAGGGAAAAAATATATATTGTACAAATCACACATACAACCAAAAATTTGACATAGATACAACACCACCACAAAAGCTCAGAAACAACAGACCATCATAGTCTATTAAAAAAAAAGTGAGATAAATTAGCAGGAAAAAGGAACCAGGATACAAATCCAGAAAACAACCCTGGGGAAGAAGCAGCATTGGAACACTTTTATAAGAAATTAAAAATATATATATAAAAATATATATATATAAATATATAAAGAACTAAAGAACATGAACCAACTGACAAGATCAAAGAAAATACTGACAAAATTAAGTAACATAAACAAAAACCTAGAACAATTTAGGAAAACAATATAAGAACAAATTTATAAAATAAACAAAAATTTAGAAAAGACACAAAAACAACAAATAGAAATACAGAAGATTAGTACTAAGATTTCAGAAATAGATAACATATTGAATGGGTAAAGGAACACAATCGAATCAATAGAAGACAAAATTAATGGGATTGAAGGCAAATACCTGAATACATCTTTGGAAAGGGATCAATCAGAAAAAAGATAGAAACAAAATGAAGAAATCCTAAGATTCATGTAGGATACCATCAAGAGAAATAACCTACATGTAATCGGAATTCCAGAATAGGAAGAAACAGGTAAAACCGCAGAGAAAATTGTAGAAGATTTCTGGGAAAGGAATTTCCCCAATATGAAGAAAGATAAGAATATATACATTCAAGAAGTTCAACGAACCCCAAACAGGATAGACTCCAAAAGAAAATCACCAAGACTTACCATCATCTAGCTCACCAAAACCAAAGACAAAGAAATAATCCTGAAAGCACCATGGGAAAAATGAAAAGTTACCTATGAAGTGCAACCAGTAAGACTAAGCTCTGATTTCTTGGCAAAAGCCATGCAGACAAGAAGAGAATGGGATGATGTATATAAAAACCTGGGGGGAAAAAAAAATCCAACCAGGAATTATATACCCAACACAACTGTCCCTCAAATATGAGGGTGAAATTAGGAGGCTTCCAGATAAGCAGAAATTAGGGGAATTTTTGAAAACCAGACCAATATTACAAAAGATTTTAAAGGAAGTCATTCAGACAGAGAATTAAGAACACCAAACAATAATTGATGATTGACGTAAGTGATGGCATAATCCAGAAACCATCCTATTTATAAAAGTAGCCAAAGTAAAATAAGCTTACAAGACTGTAAACAGGGAATCAGAGACATCAATTGGTAAATGAGGACAACTACAAACCAAAAACAGGCAATAAATACTATAATTACAGCTCTTCCAAATGATAAGGAAACCAAAACAATTGTGAGGTAGACCAGACTGTTATGAACTAGAGAAGAAAATAATAAATAACAGGGTAACCTCAAAGAAAAATAATAAACCTTCTCATCAAAATATAAAAGAAAATGAGTACAAATATTTAGCAAATACTAAAATAATAGCAAGGGAGCTCTGGTAGCATAGTGCCTAAGTCTAACCAGCTAACCAGAAGGCTGGTAGTTCAAACCCATCAGCCACTCTTCTAAAGGAAGATGGGGCAATCTACTTCTGCAGTGATACTGCCTCAGAAATTCAAGGAGGGGTTGCTATGAGTCAGGTCTGACTTGATGGCACATACCAACAATAACAAAAATATAATAGCAAACAAGGAGATGATAATATGATTCATAAAAACAATGAGCTCAGCACAGAAAATTATATGCAACAAAGAAAGCAGCAACATCACAAAAAAACACAGAACAAATTGACATTGATAAATTCATACATGTAAATAATTACACTGAATGTCAATGGATTAAATGCCCCATTCAAGAGATGGAGAGTTGCAGACTAGATAAGAAAACATGACCCATCAAAATGTTGTCTACAACAGACTCAGACACAAAGACAAAAATAGACTAAAAATCAAACATTGGAAAAAGGATACATCAACCAAATGACAACCAAAACAGAGCAAGAGTGGCTATATTAATTTCTGATAAAACAGATTTTAAGAAAAATAAAATGGCCACAAGTGACAAAGAGGACATGATGTAATGGTTAAAGTATAAACTGCATATAAATTGAACAAGAGGGTATAATGATAATAAATAGATATGCACCCAAAGAAAGAGACCCAACATATATAAATCAGATTTTAACAGAATTGAAAAGACAAATAGATGAATTCACAATAATAGTAGGAGACCTTAATGCACCACTTTCAATAAAAGATAGAGCACAGGAAAGAACCTCAACAAAGATGAAGAAGAACTAAAGAACATGAACCAACTTGACCTTATAGACATCTTCAGAACACTTCACCCAACAACAGGATAATACACATTGTCTTCCAGTAAACATAGAACATTCTCCTGGATAGAACATATATTAGGCCACAAAGCAAGCCTCAACAATTTAAAAACATTGAAATACTGCAAAGCATCTTCTCAATTCACAATGGTGTAAAATTGGAAATCAACACTAGGAAGACCTACGGAAAAAAAGCATATGTGGAAACTGCACAATACCCTCTTTAAGAATGACTGGGTAATAGAAGAAATAAAAATGAAAGTAAAAAAATTCCTTGAATCAAAAGAGAATGAAAACACAACATACAAAACTCTTTGGAACACAGCAAAAGAAGTGACCAGAGGGCAATTTATAGCAATAGATGTACACATCATAAAAGAAGAAAGGGCCAAAATTGCAACTTTAACTCAACATCTCCAACAATAAGAAAAAGAGCAGCAAAAAACTCTACAGTCATCAGAAGAAAAAAAATAAATAATAATAAAGATTAGAGGAGAAATAGATGAAACAGAAAACAGAAATAAAATAGAAAAAAATCAATAAGATTAGAAGTTGTTTATTTGAAAAGATTAATAAAATCTACAGCCCATTGGCAAACTTAACAAAGGAAATGAAGGAGAAGATACAACCAATAAGTGAAAGGGGTGATGTCAAACAGAACAAACAGAAATAAAAAGAATAACAGAATACTACAAAGTACTGTACTCCAACAAATTTGAAAACCTAGAACTGGACAGATTTCTACAAACACACTGCTTACCTAAACTAACACAGACTGAGGTAGAAAATTTGAACAGAACCATAAAAATGGAAGAAATTAAACAGGTCATAAAAAAATTACCAACAATAAAAGAAGTCCTGTCCCAGACGTTTTTACTGGGGAATTCTACTAATCATTCAGAGAAGAGCTGATACCAATCCTACTCAAACTATTCCAAAACATAGAAAAGGATGGAGTCCTCACAAATTCATTTTATGAAGAAAGTTTAACCCAGGTACCAAAACCAAGCAAAGACACCCCTAGAAAGGAAAATACAGACCGATACCCCTCATGAAAATAGATGCAAAAATCTTCAACAGAATCCTAGCCAATAGACTCTTAAAACATATAAAAAAATAATAATACATCAAAAGCAAGTGGGATTCATACTAGGCATGCAAGGATAGATCATTCAACATTATAAAAACAATCAAGGTCATCTATCACATAAGTAAAATAAAGGAAAAATAATCATATGTTCATATCAGTAGATTCAAAAAAGGTATTTGATAAAATCTAATACCGATTCCAGATAAAAACTCTCAGAATAAACAGGAATAGAAGGTAAATTCCTCAATATAATATCCTCAATATAATAAAGGGCATATATGCAAAACCAATAGCCAACATTATTTTCAATGGAGAGAGACTGAAACTATTCCCTTTGTAAAGAGAAATCAGACAAGAATGCCCTCTCTCTCTACTTATGATCAACATTGTATTGGAAGTACCAGCCAGGGCAATAAGGCAAGAAAGGGAAATCAAGGCATCCAAACTGGTAAGAAAGAAGTAAAATTATCACTATTTGCAGTTAATGTGATCCTGTACACAAAAACCCAAGAAACTCAGGAAGAAAACTACTGGAACTTCATGAAAGACTTAGCCCAGTGGAAGGATACAAAATCAATGTAAAAAAAATTAGTTGGATTTCTGTACACCAGCAAAGAGGTCTCTGAAAGGAAATAATAAAATCCATACCATTTACAATAGCTACCAAAAAAAAAAAAAGATAACTCACTGCCATCAAGTCATATCTGACTCATAGCAACTCCTCCTTGGGTAGATCACCCAATCTTCCTTCCAAGGAGTGGCTGGTGGGTTTGAACCACCAGCCTTCTGGTTAGCAGTCAAATGCCTTAGACCCTATGCCAAAAGAGGAATAAATCTTTCCAGGAACACCAAAGACCTATACAAAGAACACTATAAACACTAGTTCAAGAAACTGTAAGAGATCTACATAAATGGAAGAACGCACCATGCTCATGGATAGGAATATTGAACATTGTGAAAATGTCAACACTACCCAAGGAATGTACATATTCCATGCAATCTTGACCCAGATTCCATTCACATTCTTTAAATACATGAGAAAAAAAAAAAAATCAGTCTTTTTATATGGAAAGGACCTCAGATCAGCAAAGCACTACCAAAGAAGAAAAACAAAGTAGGAGGTCTCATGCTCCTGGATCTCAAAACCTACTATATACAGCCACAGTTGTCAAAAAAGTCTGGTAATGGTACAATGAGAGACCCATAGACCAGTGAACAGAGATCCCAGAAATAGATTCATTAACCTATGCTCAGCTGATCTTTGACAAAGGGCCAAAATCCATTCAATGAGGAAGGGATAGTCTCTTTCATAAATAGTGCTGGAAAAACTGGACATCCATGTTGGGAAAAATGAAACGAGATCCATACCTCACACCATATACAAAAACTAACTCCAGATGGATCAAAGACTTAAATGTTAATCCTAAAATGATAAAGTTCCTCAAAGAAAAAATAGGCACAAAGTTAAGGACCCTAATTTATGGCATAAATAGACTATCAGGCATAAGCCAAGATGCACAAAGGACAGAAAATAAATTAGATGATTGGAACCTTCCAAAAATAAAAATTTATTTATTTATTTATATTGTGATTTGGGTGAAAGTTTGCAGAGCAAATTCACTTTCCATACAGCTCTTCACATACATGTTGTCTCATGACACTGACTACAATTTATCACAATGCAACAGCTCCCCCTCCCACTTCTCCCTCATATTTACCTCTTCCCTGTGTCCTTCCCTCCATGCACTCTTGCCCCCTGTGCTATGTCCCTGTGCATACACAGCCCTTCTATTCTCCCTGACTGTTCTCTCCAAGGAGTGTATCTACCTAGTGTATATGTTCACTTCATATGCCTGTCTTTTGTTTGGCTGGAAGCCACAGGCATGGGTTCAATTCCAGACCTGAAGGGCAGCTAAGAGTCATAGTCTTAGTGGTTCCACCAGGCTCTATCAGACCAGCAAACCTGGTACCTTTTTTTCAAATGATTTTGAGTTTTGTTCCACATTGCACTCCCACTCTATCCAAGATCACCTGCATGGATCCCCTGCTGAGTGGTTGACAGTGGTAGCTGGGAACCTTCTAGTTCTTATGGTCCTGAAATCATATAGGCTGAGGATCGCATGTGTACCAGTTGCTTGGACTCATTGTTTACATGAATCTTTAGTTTTCTTCATTCTTCTTTGCTCTGGACGAGGAGAGACTCATTGTTGCATCTAGATGGCTGCTTGCAAGCTTTTAAGATCCCAGTCGCTACTCACCAATGTAGGATGTGGAACAATATTTTATGTAGTGTGTTATGCCAAATGAGCTTGCTGTCCTCTGCAACTATGGTCCTGAGCCCACAGGTTTAACTACGTGCTCCCTCTGGGTAGCTGACTGTGCCCAAGAAGTGATTACAAACTTGTCCCTTGTCAGATGTACTATAAATTAAATTCTTACATGCATCAAAAGACTTCTCCAAAAGAGTAAAATGAGAACATGGAGAATGGGAAAAAAATAGTTGGCAACGACCTATCAGACATTTGACTTATCTCTAAAATATATAGAAAACTCCAACATCTCAACATCAAAAAGGAAAATAACCTATGTTCAATAAAACAATTCAAAAAACAAACAAACAATAATATGGGCAGAAGACAAGATGACACTTCAATAAAGAAGATAGGCAGCCAACAAACATTTGAAGAAATGTTCATGATCATTAGCCATTAGAGAGATGCAAATTAAAACAACCATGAGATACCGTTTCACCCCAGTAGTCATAGCAAAGTTAAACAGGACAGAAAATAACAAATACTGGTGAGGATATGGAGAGATTTGGACTCTCATACACTGCTGGTGGGACTGTAAAATGATAAAATCACTGTGAGAATTAGTATGGCAATACCTTAAAAAGTTGGAAATAGAAATAACATTTGATCTAGCAATCCTATTACTAGGTATATAACCTAAAGAAGTAAGAGGTAGGACATGAATAGGTATATGCAAATCCATGTTCATTATAGCACTATTCATAATTCACTATTCACTACTAACAATAGCAAACTGTCTATCAACCAGGGAGTGGATAAAGAAACTTTGGTACATACATACAATGGAATAACATGCATCTCTACAGAATAATGTAGAATCTGTGAAACACAGCATTACATGGAAGAACTTGGAGGACATTATGCTCAGTGAAATAAGTCAATCACAGAAGGACAAATATTGTATAGACCACTATTGGAAAAAGTCAAGGAAAGATTTATACATGAAGAGAATTTTCTTTGTTGGTTACCAGGGATGGGAGAGGGGAGAGGAGGGAACATTTCTAGATAGGCTAAGAAAAGAAAAAAAAAAAAAAAAAGATATAGAGATAGGTAGATTGGAGAGATAGACAGAGCAAAGATTATTAGTATTTACCAGGGGTGTGAGGGGGAAGCTTTTATTTGGTGGTGGGGGATTGAGTCTATGTTAATGATGGTGGAATATTTCAGTAAAGGATAGCAATGATAGTGTCACAACATGAAAAATGTCACTAATGACCTTGAGCTATAAATGTGGAAGCTGTTATGTTAGCAAATGTCTTGTGTATGTTTTAACCACAATACAAGTTAAAAAGAAAAAAGAAAAAGTAAAAAAAAAGGAAAACAAAACTCCAGTTACTACTCACCAAAATAGGATGCAGAAGATTTTCTTTGTGGACTATGTTGTAACTGTTGACTTGTCCCATGAGACAATGATCCTGAGCCCCTATCCCTGGCAACTCATTCTTTCAAAGTGTTTGGTTATTATTAAGAAATTTTCATAACTTTGCCCTCTGAATGCTATACTATATTCATGGAAATATTTGCAGCACATATAAATACATATGTACAGATATTCTCTATCAAACACTATATGCAGAAAGTAGCTCCATATGTGTTAAAGACCTAAATGTAAAGCCTAAAATTAAAAGATCATCAAAGAAAAAAAAATTAAGTTAGCATTTGACACTAATGACAATGAGCTTGAGGTGAAATCAGTTAAAATCACTATGAATGCTTCCTCAGCTGCATTCAGATAAGGATATTTAGCAGTAGAATTTAAATTAGATTTAACCAAACTTGAAACCTTTCAGAAGAATGAAGAGTGGGCAAGGAATTAAGTAGGAAGAGAGAGATTAATGTTTGAATTTCAGATATTAAGAAAGTAAGTGAGAAAACAGGAGGTTGAAGGACAGTGAAAATATAATAAATCAATGAGCAGGCACAAGAAACTAAAATAAATGCCGTAGTATTTAAGACTTTGTTATAGGTAGAAGGAGACACACAGATCAATAGAACAGAAGAAGACTCAGAAATAAACACACAAATATGCCCAACTGATTACTGTCAAAAGTGTAAAGAGAAACCAAAGAAAAGAAGATATCATTATGCACAAATTGTATTTGAACAATTGGGCATCCATAGACAAACAAATGAAAATCTACCTAATCCTCATACATTACAGAAAATCCACTAAAAATGATTCATGAATTTAAATGTAAAACAAATAACTCTAAAACCTTTAGAGAAAAAAAAAAAAAAAAGGAAATCTGTAAGATCTGGGACTAGATAAAAAGTTCTTAGACTTGACACCAAAATCAAGACACAGAAAAGGTAATAATGGATAAATTTGAAATCAGAAAAATTAAAAAGTTTTGTTCTTTTAAAATACCAGTAAAGAGAATGAAACAAATAAACAAAACTATAGACTAATAGGAAATATTTGTCAACTACATATGTGATAACAGACAAGAATCTAGAATATATAAACATCTCAAAATTCAGCAATTCAAAAACAAACAATTCAAATTAAAAATAAACAAAGACATGAACACACATTTCAATTAAGAGGTTATATAGATTGTACTATATAACCTTTTTCCTCCTTTTTTTTTTTTTTTCTTTTTTCTTTTTTTCTGCGTTGGAGTTATTTCTGAGTTTGGAAATCTTTTCCAGGAAGAATAGTGTTAAACAAGTTTATTTTTCTATGTTTTGCTTGGAAAGTAAACTGTTCCTTCCTAAGTTCACTTCTGCTTTATATGCTTTATCATATGCAACTTATTGCTTATAAAGCCAACTGCCACTTTCTTTAGTCAGCTTGGAAATCTATTCAATCAGTTTCAGATTTAGTTAAACACATATTCTGTTTTCCAAACAACCACAGGAAATAATTTACCAATTGTTGTCTAATTATTTAACACAAGTTGCTCTTTTTTCCGGTTTCTTACTACTCTTCCAGCCTTCCCCTTACCAAGTCCCAAAGTCAATGTCACAGTTAAGCTTTTTGTTAAAGTGCACCCCACTTGTAGTAGTAACTGCTATAAAAGTAGCCTATTAGTGCATAAAAACAAACTCAATACTTAGTGTATTGAAACCACAGTAAACATTTATATTTTCACAAAATCACTGTTAGATTGAGCTGGGATTGGATTCCATGTGTTTCAATCATACAGTCTTAGTAGTTGACTATAACATCCAAGATATTTTAACACACATGTCTGGTTCTTCAGCTTAGATGACTAAATGAGCAGGATCTGGCTGAGTCTCTGTCTTCTTGTGCTTTTTATTCTCTAGGGCCTCTCAGCCACTTTCTTCTTTCTTTTTTTGGTCTCTCATTCTCAAATGAACTAATTTGTTTTCGTTATCAGATATCATCGAGTTAGTGTCAAATCATAATGACTCTATGACCAAGAGAATGAAACACTGCCTGGTCCTATGTCCTCACAATCCTAGCCATGCTTGTGGCCATCATCGCAGCCAGTGTCAATCCATCTCATTGATTGTCTTCCTCTTTATAACTGGCCATCTAATTTACCAAGCATGATATCCTTCTCCAGGAATTGATCCCTTATGACAACATGATCAAAGTGTTGTTGTTATTATTGTTAGGGGCCATCAGGTTGGCTCCAACTCATGACGACCCTATATATAACACAACAAAACCCTGCCCAGTCCTGTGCCAGCCTGCCAATCCTTGCTATATCTGAGTCCATTGTTGCAGCCACTGTGTCAATCCTTCCTATTGAGGGCCTTCCCCTTTTTCTCTATCTACTTTACCAAGCATGATATTTTTCTAGGGAAGGGTCCCGTCTGAAAACATGACTAAAGTAGCTGAGACGAACTCTGGCCATTCTTGCTTCCAAGGAGCATTCCGGCTGCACTTGTTCCAAGACAGATTTGTTAGTTCTTTTGGCAGCCCATGCTACTTTCAGGATTCTTCACCAGCACCACAACTCAAAAGCATCAACTCTTCTTTGATCTTCCTTGTTCATTATCCAGCTCTCTCATGCATATGAGGTGATTGGCTTGGGTTACCATGACTTGGGTTAGGCGCACCTTAGTCTTCAAGGTGACATCTTTGCTCTTCAGCACTTTAAAGAGGTATTTTGCAGCAGATTTTCCCAGTGCAATACTTCATCTGATGTCTTGACAACCACTTCCATTGGTGTTGATTGTGGAACCAAGTAATATAAAATCTTTAAAAATGTCAATCTTTTCTCCATTTATTGTGATGCACCTTATTGGCCCAGTTGTGAGGATTTTTGTTTTCTTTGTGTTGAGGTGTAATCCATACTGCAGATGGTAGTTTTCAAACTTCATTGGTAAATGCTTCAAGTCATCCTCACTTTCAGCAAGCAAAGCTGTGTAATCGTTTGCATATCACAGGTTTTTAATGAGTCTTTCTCCAATCCTGATGCCATGTTCTTCTTCATATAGTCCAGCTTCTTGGATTACTTGCTCAGCATACAGATTGAATAAGAATGGTGAAAAGATATACCCTGACACACTCTCTTTCTGATCTTAAACTGTGCAGTAACCCCTTGCTCTTTTCAGCCTCCTGATCTATGTACAGGTTCCTCGGGAGCACAGTCAAGTGTTCTGGAATTCCCAACCTTCTCAATGTTATCCATATTTTGTTATGATCCACACAATTGAATTCTTTTGTCTAGTAAATAAAACATAAGTAAACATATTTCTGGTATTCTTTGTTTTCAACCAATATTCTTCCTTTATCCTTTATTCCACATCCTCTTTTGAATCCAGCTTGCATTTCTGGAAGCATTTCTGCAACCATTTTTGAATTATCTTCAGCAAGATTTTACTTGCATGTAATATTAATGATATTGTTTGATAATTTCCACATTCTGTGGGATCACCTTTCTTTGGAATGGGTACAAATATGGATCTCTTAGTCAGTTGGCCACGTACCTCTTTTTCAAATTTCTTGACATAGACAAGTGAGTCCCTCCAGTGCAGCATCTGTTTGTTGAAACATCTCAATGGGTATTCCATCAATACCTGGAACCTTGTTATTTTGCCAATTTGTTCAATGCCATTCCGACTTATTCCTTCAATACCATTGATTCTTGATCATATATTACCTCCTGAAATGGATGGGCATCAACCAATTTTATTTGGTATAGTGACTTTGTATTCCTTCCATCTTATTCTGATGTTTCCTGCATCATTCAATATTTTACCCACAGAATCTTTCAATATTGCAACTTGGGGCTTGATTTTTTTTCTTCTGTTCTTTCAGCTTGAGAAATAGTGAGTATGTTTTTTTTTTTTCCCTTTTGGTTTTCTAACTCCAGATATTTGCATATTTCACTATAGTAATTGATTTTGTTTTCTTGAGATGCACTTTGAAATCTTCAGCTGTTTTATCTTGTCATTTCTTCTATTTACTTTAGCTACTGTCTGTTCAAGGGCAAATTTCAGTCTCTTCTGACACCCATTTTGGTCTTTTCTTCCTTCCTTGTCTTTTTAATGACCTTTTGCTTTCCTTATGGATAATGTTCTTGATGTCATCCCACAATTCATCTGGTTTTTGGACATTGATGTTCAATGCATCAAACCTATTCTTTTGATGGTCTCCATATTCAGGAGGGGTATAATCAAGGTTATATTTTGGCTCTCAGGGGCTTGTTTTAATTGTCTTCAACTTAAAACCTAAACTTGCATATGAGCAGTTGGTGATCTGTTCCACAGTCAGCTAATGGAAATGTTTTGGCTGAAATTATTGAGCTTCTTTATTGCCTCTTGCCACAGATGTAGTCAATCTGATTCCTGTGTACTCCATTTGGCTAAGTCTATGTGTATATTCACTGTCTGTGTTGCTGAAAAAAAGCACTTTCAATGAATAGGTTGTTGGTCTTGCAAAATTCTATCATGTGAGCTCCAACATTATTTCTATCACTTACACCAAATTTTCCAACTACTGGTGATTTTTCTTTGTTTCCAACTTTTGCATTCCAAAAACTATTTATAATCAACACATTTTGATCACATGTTTGGTCAATTCAGACTACAGAAGTCGGTAAAACCCTTCAATTTCCTCATCTTTGGCTTTGGTGGTTGGTGTATAAATTTAAATAGTAGTAGTAACTGGAAGGCACACTAAACACCCTGAGTAGAGCCTGGGGCAGGCAGGGTAAGTGAGCCAGGGGAACACCAACGCTGGTGTTTGGAATTCCTGGAGATGGATGGGTAAGTGAGCTAGCAGGTGTTAGAGCACCTGGGGGAAGCTAGAAAAGTGAGCTGGGGGGTTTGGTTTGGCTAAGGGAGTGGGGGAATTTGGAATGACACAGGGAGGAAGTGAGGGGAGTCATTTGGAACAACTAAAGGTGACAAATTTGTCTGCCAGTTCATTGGATTCTGGTGGCTTGCATGTTGCTGTGAGGCTAGAGGCTATGTCACCACTGTATTAAGTGCCAGCAGGGTTACCCATTGTTGACAGGTTTCAGTGGAGCTTCCAGACTGACACAGACTCGGAAGAAGAAAAGGACCATCCAATTCTCAAAGAAACGACCAGTGAAAACTTTATGAATAGCAGTGAAACATTGTCTGATATACTACTGAAAAATTTTATGAATAGCCTTGAAATGTTGTCCTATATGCTGCAAGAAGATGGGTCCCTCAGGTCAGAAGGCACTCAAAATACAAATGGGGAAGAGCTGCTTCCTCTGAGTAGAGCTGACCTTAATGATGTGGATAGAATAAAACTTTCAGGACCTATATTTGCTGATGTTGCACGTCTCAAGATGAGAAGAAACATCTGCAAAGATCCATTAATTGTTGGAACATGGAATGTACAAACTATGAATCTAGGAAAATTGGAAGTTGTTAAAAATGAAATGGAAGCATAAATACTGATATCCTAGGTATTAGTGAGCTGAAATAGACTGGCTTTGGACATTTTGAATCAGATAATCATTTGATCTACTATGTTGGGAATGACAAATTGAAGAGGAATGGCATGGCAATCATCATCACAAAGAATGTATCAAGATTTATCCTGAAGAACAAAGCTGTCAGTGATAGGACAATATCCATATGCCTACAAGGAAGACCAGTTAATACTACTATTATTCAAATTTACACACCAATCACCAAAGCCAAAGGTGAGGAATTTGAAGATTTTAACCAAATTTTAAGTCTGAAATTGATCAGACATGCAATCAAGATGTGCTGATTATCACTGGCGATTGGAATGCAAAAGTTGGCAACAAAGAAGAATCACCTGTAGTTGGAAAATATGGCCTTTGTGATAAAAATAACCATGGAGATCACATGATAGAATTTTGCAAGCCCAATGACTTATTTTGAGTCAGGCCCAGGGTTACAGGTGAGGAGAGACAACTCATGAACAAAGCATGAATCTAGGAAAATTAGAAGTTGTCAAAAAGGAAATGGAACACATAAAGATTGATATCCTCGGCATTAGAGAGCTGAAATGGACTGGTTTGGGCCATTTTGAATCAGACAACCATATGATCTACTATGCCAGGAATGACAGTTTGAAGAGGAATGGCATGGCCTTCATCATCACAAAGGATGTTTCAAGATCTGTCCTGAAGTACAATGCTCTCAGTGATAGGATAATATCCATACGCCTACAAGGAACACCCTTTAATACGACTATTATTCAAACTTATGCCCCAACCACGAAAGGCAAAGATGAGGAAATTGAAGAATTTATCATGTTCTGCTGTCTGAAATTGACCAAACATGCAATCAGAATGTGTTAATTATCACTGGTGACTGGAATGCAAAAGTTGGAAACAAAGAAGAATCACCAGTAGTTGGAAAATTTGGCCTTGGTGACAGAAACAATGCT
>NW_006921591.1:26382893-26387316 GCF_000298275.1 Orycteropus afer afer
AGAATGGCCAGACTTAATCTCACCTATTTTGGTCATGTTGTATGAAGGGACCATTCCCTGGAGAAGGATGTCATGCTTGGTAGGGTGGAGGGTCGATGAAGGAGGGGGAGGCCTTCAACGAGATGGATTGACACAGTGGCTGCGATGGTAGACTCAAGTATAGCAGGGATTGTGGGGCTGGCACGGGATCGGGCAGTGTTTCGTTCTGCTGTGCATGGGGCTATGAGTCGGAAACGCCTCGACGGCACTTAACAACAACAACAACAACAACAATGACTTATTTATTGCAAATACCTTTTTTTTCAACAACACAAACAGCAGCTGTACATATGAACTTCACCAGACGGGGTACACAGGTATCAGATTGACAACATCTGTGGCAAGATGTGATGGAAAAGTTCAGTATCTTCAGCCAAAAAAAAGGCCAGAAGCTGACTGTGGAGCAATCAACTGGAAAAATCAACTGCTCATATGCATGTTCAGGTTGAAGCTGAAGACAATTAAAAGAAATCCATGATAGCCAAAATATGACCTTGATTATACCTCTCCTAAAGTTAGAGACCGTCTAAAGAATAGATTTGATGTATTGAATACTAATGACCGAAAACCAGAGAAATTGTGGGATGACATCAAGAACATTATCTATGAAGAAAGCAAATGGTCATTAAAAATACAGGAAAGGAAGAAAAGAGCAAAATGGGTGTCAGAAGAGACTCTGAAACTTGCCCTTGAATGCAGAGTAGGTAAAGCAAATGGAAGAAATGACAAGATGTAAGAGCTGAACAGATTATTTCAAAGAGCAGCTTAAGAATATTATAATGAAATGTGCAGAGATCTGCAGTTAGAAAACCAAAAGGGAAAAACATGCTTGGCATTCCTCAAGCTGAAATAACTAAGGAAAAAAGTAAGCCTCAAGTTGTAATACTGAAAGATTCTATGGGCAATATAATTGAATGACGTGGAAATCATCAGAAGAAGATGGAAGGAATACACAGAGTCACTATACAAAAATGTATTAGTTGATGTTCATCCATTTCAAGAGGTGGCATATTTTCAAGAACCAATGGTAAATAAGGAAGAATTTGAAGCTGCATTGAAAGAATTGGCAAAAAACAAGTCTCCAGCAATTACGGAGTACCTGTTGAGATGATTCAAGAAACGGATGCCACGTTGGAGGCACTCACTGGGTTATGCCAAGAGATTCGAAGATAGTTACCTGGCCAATTGACTGGAAGAGATCCATATTTGTACCCACTCCAAAGAAAGGTGATCCCACAGAATGTGGAAATTATCAAACAATATCGTTAAAATCACATGCAAGTAAAATCTTACTGAAGACCATTCAAAAATGGTTGCAGCAGTATATTGACAGAGAACTTCCAGAAGAGAACATGGAAGGAAAGCTATCATTGCTGATGTCAGATGGATCTTAGCTGAAAACACAGAATGCCAGAAAGATGTTTATTTCTGTTTTATTGACTATGCAAAAGCATTCAATTGTGTGGATATTAACAAATTATGGGTAACATTGAGAAAAATGGGAATTCCAGAGCACTTAATTGTACTCATGAGGAACATGTACATAGACAAGGAGGCTATCTTTCAAACAGAACAAGGAGATACTACATGGTTTAAAATCAAGACAGGAGTGTGTCAGCGTTGTATTCTTTCACCATACTTATTCAATATCTATGCTGAGCAAATTATCCTAGAAGCTGGGTTATGAGGAAGAATGTGGCATCAGATTTGGAGCAAAACTCATTAATAACCTGAGATACACAGACAACACAACTTTACTTGCCACAAGTGAAGATGAATTGAAGCACTTACTGATGAAGATTGAAGGCTAAGGTATGCAATATGGATTATATCTCAATATAAAGAAAACAAAAATATTCACAACTGGACCAATGAGCTACATCACAATAAATGGATAAAGGATTAAAGTTGTAAAAGACTTCATATCACTTGGTTCTACAGTCAACACCAATGAAAGCAGCAGTCAAGATATCAGAAGACTTATTGCATTGGGCAAATCTGCTGCAAAGGACCAACAGAAGCAGCAGTCAGGACATTAGACGACGTGTAGTATTGGGAAAGTCAACTGCGAAGGAACTGTTTCAAGTGCTGAAGACCAAAGCTATCTCCTTGAAGACCAAGGTGCACATAACCCAAGCCATATTATTTTCAATCACTTCATATGCATGTGAGAGCTGGACAATGAATAAAGAAGACCAAAGAAGAGTTGATGCTTTTGAATTGTGGTGTTGGCAAAGAATGAGGAAAGTACCATGGATTCTTAAAAGAACTAACAAATCTGTCCTGGAGGAAGTGCAAGCTGAATACTCCTTAGAATCAAGAATGACCAGAGTTCATCTCACCTACTCTGTTCAAGTTGTCAGAAGGGACCATTCTCTAGACAAGGATATCATGTTTGGTAAAGTGGAGGGTCTTCAATAAAGGGGAAGGCCCTCAACCTGATAGACTGATGCAGTGGCTGCAACAATGGGTTCAGGTATAGGAGGGATCATGTGATTGCCATAGGACCAAGCAGACTTTTGTTCTCTTGTACATAAGGTTTTTACAAGTTGGAGACAACTCAACAGGACTTAACAATAAGAACAACAGTATTAACTGGTCTTCTTTGTAGGCATATAGATATTATCCTATCACTGACAGTACTGTACTTAAGAATAGATCTTGAAACATTCTTTGTTATGATGAATGCTTTGATCTTGGCATAGTAGATCATATGGTTGTCAGATTGTCTGATTCAAAATGGTCAAAACCAGTCCATTTCAGCTCACTAATTCCTAGGATATCTATCTTTATGGGCTTCATTTCATTTTTTACAACTTCCAATTTTCCTAGATTCATACTTCGTATGTTCCATGTTCTGATTATTAATGGATATTTGCAGCTGTTTCTTCTCATTTTGAGTCATGCCACATCAGCAAATGGAGGTTCTGAAAACTTTATTCTATCCACATCTTTAAGGTTGGCTCTACTCTGATGAGGCAGCCCTTTCCCAGTCATATTTTGAGTTCATTCTGACCTGTGGGGTTCATCTTCCAGCACTATGTCAGAAAATGTTTCAGGTCTATTCTTAACATTTTTCAGACAGTGTTTCATTGCTGTTCATAAGGTTTTCACTGGCTGGTATTTGAAATACTGGTGGCATAGCCTCCAGCCTCACAGCAACACACAAGCCACCACAGTATGACAAACTGACAGACAAGTGGTGACCAAAAGTAGGTGAGATGAAATCTGGCCATACTGGCTTCTAAGGAGCATCCTTGCTGCTCTGGTGGTGTAGTGGATCAGGTATATGGCTGCTATCCAGAAGGTCAGTGATTAAAACACACTAGCTGCTCCATGGGCATACAACACTGAATTTTCACATAAAATTTTCTTAATAAAGTACAGTGTTCATTTTTTAGATATTCTTTTTAATATATAAATACAAAAGAAAAAATCACTCATTAAACACTGCATTAAATGAAAGCTATTATTTTATGCATGAATTTGTTAATCCTGGTAATAGCACAAGCTTAATGGAAATCAAAAGCTGGTGAAGCAGTTATACTTTCTACTTGAATGGAGAGTTGCAATAATCATTGTCTGAAATAACCATTATATTCAATTTATCAAGAACTACTCTGAACTTGCTATGAGATGTAGCCAAAGTCCAAAAGAAGATATAAACATTCATTTTTTGGAGCATGTAAGCCCTCAAGAATCAGCATGGAAATAAACATATCCTGTTGAGAAGAATTCTATATGCAAAAAATTAATATAGTCAATTTTAACTCATGATTAGCTGGCTTAATTTGTTCATAACTTGTTTGATATTTGTGGTAGTTAAGATTGTATGTTAACTTGGTTAACCTGTGGTTTTGAGTGGCAGTGCAGCTGGATATAGTTACTTATTCACCATGATGAGACTATAATCACCTCCATGGTGGAATCTGCTGTGAGCAGCTAAGTAGTATGGGTGATTCCTATATATAAGCAGAAGGTTTTTGTTTGTTTGTTTGTTTGTTTTAATTGTGATTTGGGTAAAAGTTTACAGAGCAAATTCATTTTCCATACAGTAGTTCACATACACTTTGTCTCATGACATTGACTACAATTTACCCCAATGCAACAGCTCCCCTCCGACTTCCTCCTGATAGTTACCTCTTCCCTGTGCCCATCCCTCCATCCTCACTCCTGCTCCCTGAGCTGTCTCCCTGTGCGTAAATACCCCTTCTTCCTCTCATGATTGTTCTCTCCAAGGAGTATATCTACCTGAGGTAATGTTCAAATCACGTTTCTGTCTTTTGTTTGGCTGGAAGCCACAGGTGTGGGTTCAATTCCAGACCAGAAGAGCAGCTAGGGGCCATAGTCTCAGTCGTTCCACCAGGCTCTATCTGACCAGCAA
>NW_006921591.1:26387416-26400437 GCF_000298275.1 Orycteropus afer afer
TTTTTTTTTTTCCAAATGATTTTGAGTTTTGTTCCACATTGTTCTCCCTCTCTATCAAGGATCTCCTACATAGATCCCCCTCCTAGTGGTTCAGAGTGGTAGCCGGACACCATCTAGTTCTTCTGGTCTCATAGGCATATAAGCTGCGGACGCATGGTGTACCAGTCACTAGGATTAATTGTTTCCTTGAATCTCTGGTTTTCTTCCTTCTGCTTTGCTCTGGATGGCTGTATATATGCAGACATTTTGAAAAATGTCTCTAGCGTTCAGCATATTTGGATCCTGCATTTGGCTGATTCTTCATCTCAGTGGACTGCCCTGTTGTCTACTGATTTGGGGATTGCTTCTGGACTTGAACCAGTGGCCTGCTATGTTGCCTGTTGATCTTGGGACTGGGCATTTTCCCTGCCAACCTTGGGTTTGTCAGCCTCAGCACCCAACACTTCCTTAGTCAGAAGAAGCCTCCAGCTCCAGTGGGCATAGAACTAAAGGCAGAGCTGAAGCCCAAAGTCAAGGGACCTTTACCCAGCCCCTAGACCCAGCACTCTGAAATTGGACTTTTAACCTCCTAAACTGTAAAAGGATAAAGTTCTGTTTGTTAAAGCCACCCACTTGTGGTATGTCTGTTATAGCACCACTAAAGAATCCAAACAGTGTCATTCTTCTAAATCAAATGTGTTTAATTCTTCTAGTTCATACAAATCTCCCCAAATGAAAAGATTTTCATTGATAGGAACTTCATCAAAGGTCTCATTTTCCTGTTCCTCCCTTATGTTGTCTTTTTCTAATCACATTTTTTTTCCCATTTGTCAGAACTAATTCTGGAAGCTTCACTTAATTTGTTTTCATCTTTTTCTGAAATATATGTACTGAGTCTTTCAAAATTGTCTACAGTAATACATATCTCACCTAAATCTCTTGCAATGTGTAGACTTAAATCAATATCATTTATCTTCAAAGAATCATCAGCCTCGTTACTACCTATTTCCTGGGTATAACAGGTATCATCTGCTTCCTCCTCATCATCATCAACCAGTTCAGGATAAAATTCAATTATCTCATGAATACTAATCACTAGTGATTTCCTTGCTTTGAAATCTGCTTTCCTTCTTTCTATAGTTTGCTTAAGTTTACTAATCTTTTCTTGACTTTTCCTTTCCTCCCATGCAAGAAAAGATTCTACAATAATTATGATAACAGTTGGATCTAGGTTTTGAATGGTTTTATTTCAAGAAGAACTTCTAATGAAATTTGACCTTCTTTCTCTTCTTTCTTTTTTTCATTTTTCACTACAAATCTGGAAGGAAGTATAATAGAATACGATACATAATGCATATTATACCCTACAGGTCATATCCCAAATCAGTCATACTTGTTTTCAATAGCTTCAAGAAAATGCTTGCATGCTATTTGAGTTTTGTCTTTTTTTCCCCGTTTTCTGCCTCAGTGTGCTTCCTATTCACTACTTCCTCCAAATTTTTCTCATCCCAAATATCCATGTTATCTTTTTCAAATTCTTCACTTCTTCCATCAGTGCAAACACGTAGGTTTTCCCATTTTCTCTCCAGAGTCAAGACATGAAAGAACTTACATTTATCTCTTCTAGTACATTCTCTTTGCGAGAAGAATGCACATACTGTGATCTTGGAATCCACACCCTTTTGATCAAGAGCAACAGGTTTGAGCAGTTTTTCTCCTGCAATTCCTTCTTGTTATCTGTCTTCAATTTCTTTTCAACTTCATTTTGTGGCCCAATTTAACTTGATGAGTGATAGCCTTGATAAAGTTCTGTTGCTTTGCTCCTTTCTTATACTTTAGACAGGAAAGATTTGTCTTTGATGATCATCTCTTTCTGCTTTGTCTTTTTTCTACATCCAGCCTGAGCTTGTTTATTGGGAGACATTTCAGAGAGGTGGCACAGGCCAGACTTAAGCACACTTGTACACTGTAAGGGGCTCTGACTCCATGGCAAGGAGGAAGACCAGGATTGCCATCACTGCTGGACCATTCAAAAGACAACTCTACATACTGTTTCTTGATAATACAATTGGTGACTAAAATGAGGTGAAAATGTGAAAAAGGAAATACAGTCCCACAACCATTAATACACAATTCTGAGATTCATAAAGCTTAGAATAACACTATTTTCTCTTTGTTCAATAGATGCTCCCATCTCCTGGACTCACTTGTAGCAAAATTAGATGGAACTAATATGAAGTAGCTATTACATTAAATTTCTCCATTTAAGTGATAGTCATAATTTTATGTTTCCTTTCAAGTACAGAATGATGTCATAAGATATATCATATACATACCTTATTACCATCCTAAATTAAAAAAAAATCAAAATTCTGAAATATTTCTAGTCCCAAGCATTGGAAAAAAGGTTGTAACTCTTTGTTATATGACTATAATAATTTAGTAGCATGATTATCCATGTCAGAACAAGGAATGGAGTCAAAATATCTAATTAAATTAATTTCAACCAGAGGAAATGAATTATTTTTATACACCCTACACTCTATAGTAGTAGATATTGTTAATTCTCAGTTTAGTTGACAACACAAAATTCTGCCTAACCTTATTATAATCAGTCATGACTGTGATGAAGCAATTTGAATAAACATGCCTGTTATGACAGTCATATCTTGTTAAAAGAAGATGAAAGCAGAGAGCTGAGAGAGACTACTACATATGGTCAAGGGATTGTAAAAGCAAGTGGTAACTAAAATTGAGAAGCACAGCCCACTGTGTTGTGTTTGAACCATCTGCTTCCAAACTAGTGTTCTAGTGCTTGCAATTTCATATTAATTTTAAAAAGCCCAATATACTGTCATTTTATTTTAAATAGTTGAAAATGTCATTAACATAAGAAATTATTTGAAATGATTGTATGCAGCATCTGCCTCCTCCCAAATTCACAATGTTTCAGGAGAAAGGACCTAAATTGCCTTTAAAGTATCTTTTATTTTTACATTTCTCATAGCAATGAGCACAGTGTTATTTATAATACTTGGCATAAGGAAACCCCTATAGGATGTATTAGTCTTACAGCCCTCTTATAAATCTTCTAGATATCTTTTAGGCTATACATAGACTGTGGTGGTTGATTCTATGTATCAAATTGGCTACAGTCCCCAGTGGTTTGGCCAAACACTACTCTATGCTGCTCCATAATATAATATAATATAATGTAATGTAATGCAACAATCTTCCGTAATGTAATTCAATGTTAAGTAATCAATCAATCAGTTGAAAAGGGAGTTTCCTTAGGTTGTGTTCTGCCTTCAAACTATAGATAAATACTTGAGCAGCACTCTTTTTTTCTTTTCACTATGTACTCTTTCCATTACTTGACCTACTGATCTTGGAACTCAAGCCTACAAGAGTCATTCAGCCTGCTGCCTGACCTGTGGATTTTGGACATGACTACCCCATAATCACATAAGCCCTTCCCTATAAGTAAATTATCTATCTATCTATCTATCTATCTGTCTATCTATCTATCTATCTATCTATCCATATCTATCATCTATCTCATCTGTCACTGGTCCTATTTTTCTAGAGAACCCTGACTAAGACATATGGCTCCCTCTTCTTCTGATGTCTCAATACTTCCCCAATTTCCCTACCATCATAGCACATATTGAATACCATGATGTACTGTGATTTTAGTCAGGCACTTGAAGTCTTTCTTTGTTTATGAAAAGTAAGTTGTACATATCTTCATAATTTTCCCAGATATGTAGAAATATGGGACAGAAATTGAGTGTTATATTTTCAGAGACCTTTCACATCTGAGAATGTCTTTGTTCTCTAGAAGAGCAAACCCAGTGAATTGTGTATATAAATGTGTGTGCATGTATGTAAAAGTATATGCATATAAGAGTGTGTATATGTATATGTACTCTCAAAAACCAAACTCACTGCCATCAAGTTAATTCCAACTCATAGCAATCCTCACTGGGTTTCCAAGGCTGTAAATCTTTATGGAATCAGACTGCCCCATCTTTCTTTCACAGAGTGGCTGGTGGCCTTGAAGCACCAACCATTTAGTTAGAGCCAAATGCCTTAACCATTAAGTCCTGCAATCAAGCGAAATCTGGTTGAACTCTGCTTAATCCAGTGCTCTCCAAACTCATTCAAATACTCAAACATTTTGGTCCTGTTTCTGTCACTTTAAGCCATATCTGTGTGCAAACCATGTTTTATGAAATGTTTTATAAATATTGGTGCCTTTTAACTAATTATTTTTTGGTACCTAAGGAGCTCTGGCAGCATAGTGCCTAAGGCACTTGACTGCTAACCAGAAGGCTGGGTGTTCAAACCCACTAGCCACTCTTCTTAAGGAAGGTTGGGCAATCTACTTCCATAGTGATACTGCCTTGGAAACCCAAGGAGGGGTCGCTATGAGTTGGGGCCAACTCGACGACAAGCAACAACAACAACAACAGTGAATCTTTTTAATTTCAAAATCTTAGAATTATTTTTCCATTTAATAAAAAAATTATATTGAATTATTGATTATTACTGCTATTGCAGTTTTTCTTATCTCTTTTTGAGGAACATTGGGTTATATATTTAATATCTATTTTTTTCTGCTTTATTCTAAACTCATTCTGATTATCTTATCTTTGTATATTTCCATAACATTCTGAGAAAGTCCTCAAATAACTTGAATTAGTAAAATTTCTTTATTTTAAACAACAGAGATAAAATTTTACAGAATTAATTAGAAAAGACATTTGTACCAAGTCTATTAAAATATTCAAAGCACTCCCAGGAACAACAAGTGGGCTTTAGATCTAGTCTGAGGGAGTTGGTAACAATAGACGGTGGCGAGACACAGAGAAGAATGCCATCAGGAATCATCTACCTAGAACATTGAATGGGCCTCATTACAACTGCATAAATATCTGTATCATTGCTGCCATCACAACTAGACAGTTGACTTTGTGTTTTAGGACTACAATCTCTTAGATTCAGTTGCATTACTAAATGCTGGATCTACTAGCAATGTATGCAAAAATCTCCAACTTTTTTCTGTGTGAGTATCTCAAGATTTAAATTCCTACGATAAACTACCTACTTGGCCAACCCTACATGATTCTGCAACTTGCAAGAGAGACAAAAATGGAAATGTCAGCTCTAGTTCAGCTTCTGTAAGGGAAGTAGGACTTTAACTCTCACCTATTTTGGGATATCCCAAAATTTTAAGTCATTGACTCTTGTGGATTGAATTGTGTTTTTTAAAAATAAGTGTTGGATCCCTGGCCCTTATACTGTTGGATATGATCCTATTTGCAAATAAGGTTTTTGTTATTTTGATGAGCTCATAACAGTATAAGGTGGATTCTAAATCTAATCACATTTGAGTTATAAAAACACCAGAATAGAGTACATACAGGGGCAAAAACAGATGCTATTTGAGGTTCTTCTATACGCCTAGAAACACTGTGGGAATAAGGAATGCCTAAGGCTATCAACAGGGAGCTCTGGTAGCATAGTGGCTAAGGCACTTGACTGCTAACCAGAAGGCTGGCGGTTCAAACCCACCAGCCACTCCTCGGAAGGAAGGTTGGGCAATCCTACTTCCGTAGTGATACTGCCTCGGAAACCCAAGGAGGGGTCGCTATGAGTTGGGGCCGACTCGATGGCAAACAACAACAACAACAACAAGGCTATCAACAAGAAACAGACTGACATAATGGAGACTTCGATTTGAACTTTTAAACTTGAGAGTTATGCAAAATTAAATTTCTGTTCTTTAAAACCATCCTTTTTGTGATATTTCTGTTACTGCAACACTAGGTAACTACACACACACACACACACACACACAAAGAGGAAAACGCCCATTATATCATTCATTTGCTTTTCTAAATTATTATTTTCTCTTTATATTTAAAATACATTGTTTATAATTATGTAGATGCATATTTGGTTTTAAAATATTCTTGTATTAGCTAGTTTCTTTGAGATTTCTGCTTATCACTCAATTAACTTTATACTTAACTATTACTCTATCTTCTCTTCCATTTTATAGAATTCATGCTCCATAAATTTTGTTGAGCAGATGCTGTTTAAAGTTTACTTCTCTCTTCTCTCTCCTACATTAAATTAGTTGTAAATTATATACTCCTACTATCTTTGTTATTATGGTCATTTCCTAGACACGATAAAATATTTTGGGGGGAATTTGTATTATTTTTCTCTTTCTCCATTAATCATTTAAAAATGAGGCATCTGGATGATTTAATGTTTGGTCTTAAAACAAATGAAGGATAATTTTACTTTTAAATGTATCCTTTTGAGAGTGTAGCTGGAGGGCTGATCTGTAGCCTGGGCTGCATGCAAAGTGCCAGCTTCCAGGCAACTAAGGAGATATTGATACCTAGGTTAACTATCATATCTGGTGAGACTTCTCTCCTTTCTTGCTATTATCACCATCAGTGTCAGAGAATAGCTTTTACTCTTTATGAAAAAACTCCTGTCAAATCTCCACCCATGCAACTTAATTTGCTGGTGGCTTCCTTCCTGTCTTACCGCCTGTTTCATACAGGTAGAATGCTGTCATCCCTCCAGTGATGCCACACAGGGTCACTCCATTCTGCAACTTCTTGAACCCTGGTTTTACTCTCATTGTATACACACTGTCCTAGTCTTATCCCTGACACTGAAGGACGAAGACTTCTCACCATTGTCTCACATAATTCATGACTGATGCCTTCCATTTTGGTGTTGTTTTTGTTAGATGCCTTCAATTCTGCTCCTATTCATAGTGGCCCATTCACAACAGAACAAAACATTGTTTCTCCTACTGTTATAACAATTGTTGCTATGTTAGGAACTATTGTTGCAATCACTGTGTCAATTCATCTCCTTGAAGAACTTCATCTTTTTTTTTACTGATCCTTTACTTTACCAAGCATGCTGTCCTTCTCTAAAAGTTGATCCCTCCAGATAACATATCTAAAGTAAGACAGACAATGTCTTGACACCTTAGTTTTTAAGGAGCATTTTTGATGTAATTTTTCCAAGACAGATTTGTTCATTCATCTGGCAGTCTATGGTATAGTCAATATTCTTCCCAAACACCGTATATCAAACTTATGAATTTTTCCTCCATCTTCCTTATTCATTATCCAGCCCTCACATGCATATGAGACAATTGAAAATACCATGGCTTTGGTCAGACACACCTTACTTCTCAAAGTCACATACTTGCTTTTTAACACAATAAAGAAGTTTTGCAGAATATTTGCACAGTGAAATATGTCAATTTTTTTCTTGACTGCTGATTCCATGGGTGCTGATAAAATGAAATTCTTAACAACTTCAATCTATTTTCCATTTATGATGATGCTTCTTATCTGTCCAGTTGTGAGGATTTTTGTTTTTTGTGGTGAGGTTTAGTTTCTACTGAAGGCTGTTTTCTTTGATCTTCATCAGTGTGATAGTTAAGGTTATGTGTCAACTTGGCTGGGCCTGAATTTGTGTGGCTGGGCAGCTGGATTTAGTATTCCCATGATGAGACTGGTAATTAACTCCATGGTGGAATCTACTGTGAGCAGCTGATTAGCTGCCTTATGGATATGGTCTGCATCCAGTATATAAGGAGAAGCTTTAGGAATGTTCTATAGCATTGGCATACTTGAATCCTGCATGTAGTTGAGTCATTATTCATCAGCCTGCTATGTTGTCTGCCAATCTTGGGATTTTTAATGGACTTGAATCAATGGCCTGCCATGTAGTTTGGTAATATCAGGACTGCGTCTTTTTACTTGTTGACCTTGGGTTTGTCAGCCTCAGGAGCTGCTAGCTGCTACTTGGGTGAAGAAGGCCTCTAGCTTCAGTGGGCCGGGAACAAGAGGAAGAGCTGAAACCCAAGATTGAGGGTCTTTCACCCAGACCCAAGTGCCTGGCAATTTGAACTTGGACTAGTAGCCTCAAAAACTGTAAGAGGAACTCCTTTTGGTTAAAGTTACCCATTTGTGCTATCTTCTGTTAGAACAGCTCTACAGAACCAAAACAGTCAACAAATGCTTCAAGTCCTCTTCACTTTCAGCAAGCAAGTTTGTGTAACCTGCCTTTCACAGATTGTTATTGAATCTTCCTCCAGCACTCATACTGTACTTTTCTTCATACAGTCCATCTTCTCAGATTATTTGTTCAGCATATCAATTGAATAAATATGGTGAAAGGATACAACATTGACACACACTTTTCCTGATTTTAAAGCATGTAGTAAACCCTTGTTCTGTTGAAATAACTGCCTCTTGGTCATGCACAGGTTCTGCATAAACATAGTTAATACTCTCGAATTTCCATTCTTTGCAATGTTATCTATAATTTGTTATGCTTTTGCATAGTCAAGAAATCACAAGTGAACATCTTTCTGGTATACTCTACTTTTAGATAAGACCCATCTGACATCAGCAATGATATCCCACTTTATCCATCCTGTTTGAATTCAACTTGCATTTCTGACTGTTCCTGTCAATGTACTGCTGCACCCATTTTTGACACAACTTAAGCAAAATTTTACTCAAATATGATATTTATGATATTGTTTGGTAATTACATTCCATTGGATCACTTTTCTTTGAAATGGGCATAAATATGAATCTCTTCTAGTCACTTGCCTACATAGCCACCTTAAAAATTACTTGGCATGGATGAGTGAGTGCTTCCAGCATTGTATCTGTTTGTTGAAACATCTCAGTAGGTATTCCATCAGTTCCTGAAGACTTATTTTTTTGCCAATTCCTTCAGTGCAGCTTGAATTTATTCCTTTATCACCAATAGTTCTGGATCATATAATTTCTGCCTTAAATACCATCAGTTATTGATTATGTGCTATGTCTTGAAATGGTTGAACACTGACCTATTCTTTTTGATATAGTGGTTCTGTTCCTTCCATCTTCTTTTGATGCTTCCTGTGTAACTTAATATTTTATCCATATAATCCTTCAGTATTGCAATGCAAAGGTTGAATTTTTTTTCAGCTTTTTAACCTTAAGCTATAGCTAGCAATAATTCTATTGAATTTTTATTGGTCTTTGCACACTTCATTATAGTACTTTATTTTGTTTCCTCAAGCTGCCCTTTGAAATTTTCTGTTCAGTTCTTTTACTTTATCATTTCTCCCATTTGCTTTAGCTACTATATATTTAAGAGCAAGATTCAGAGTCTCTTCTGACATTCATTTTGGTCTTTTCTTTCTTCTCTGTCTTTTGAATGAAATTTTTGCTCTCTTCATGTTCTCTGTCCTTGATATCATCACACAACTTGTTTGGTTTTCTGTCATTATTGTTCAATAAATCAAATCTGTTCTTGAGATGGTCTCTGATTCAGAAAGGATATACTCTAGGTCATATTTTACAGTAATTGACTTGTTTTAATTTTCTTCAGCTTCAATATGAACTTGCATATGACCAATTGGTGGTTTGTTCCACAGTCAGCTCCTGGTCTTGTTCTGACTGAGGATGAGCTATTCCATTGTCTCTTTCCATAGTAGTCGATTTGATTCCTGTGTATTCCATCAGGTGTGGTCTATGTACACAGTCACCATTTATGTTGTTGAAAAATGTTATTTCCAATGAATAGGTCATTGGTCTTGCAAAATTCTGTTATACAATCTTTGGCATCATTTCTATTACCAAGATTGTATTTCCAGCCACCAATCCTTTGCTTCCAACTTTCACATTCCAATCAAAAGTAGTTATTAATTCATCTTGACTACATTTTTGATCAATTTAAAACTGCAGAAATTGGTAAAAATCTTCAATTCCTTCATCTTTGGCATTAGTGGTTGGTGTGGAAATTTGAACAATAATCATATTAGCTGGTCATCCTTATAGGTATGGACATTACCCTCTCACTGAAAGTGTTGTATTTCAGGACAGATCTTAAAATGATTAAAGCCACTTCTCTTCAATTTGTCATTCCAGACATAGTACACTGATTCAAAATGTATACTGTCAGTACCAATCCATTTCTACTCACTAATGCCTAGGATGGGAGCTCTGGTAGCATAGTGGCTAAGGCACTTGACTGCTAACCAGAAGGCTGGTGGTTCAAACCCACCAGCCACTCCCTGGAAGGAAGATAGGGCAATCTACTTCCATAGTGATACTGCCTCAGAAACCCAAGAAGGGGTAGCTATGAGTCAGGTCCGACTCGACGGCACATAACAACAACAACAACAATGCCTAGGATACAGATGTGTAAGTGTCTCATTCCATTTTTGATGACTTCTGGTTTTTCTTGGTTCATACTTCATACATTCCATATCAAATCCAGGACCTAAAGTAGGCAGGCCTGGGGCTTGGAGGATGTTTTTCTTTTGGGAGTGGCTCTATATTTAAGATGCAGCCTGAGGTAGGATGGACCCAGGGTTTGTTGTTTGTTCTTTGCCAAGTTTAGGGGCTGCTTTTTACTTAGGGGCAGCTGTATTTTAAGGCCAAGGACCAAGGTAGGTGGATGCAGAGTGGTTAAGAACAACTAAAGGAGATGAACTTGTCTGTCAGTTTGCTTTCCTGTAGTATCTTTCGTGTTGCTGTGAGCCTGGAGGCTATGCCATTGGTGTTGCAAAAAGCCAGCAGGGTTATCCATGGTGAACAGGTTTTGATGGAGTTTCCAGGCTAAGACAGACTCAAAAGAAGGAAGAAACCATCTACCTCTGACATAATTGGCCAGTGAAAACCTTATGAATACCAGTGAAACACTGTCAGATATATTACTGGAAAACTTTATAAATAAAGTTTTATTTGAAATAGTGTCCCATATAGTGACAGAAGATGAGCCCATCAGGTTGGAAGGCACTCAAAATTTGACTGGGGAAGCAGTCACTCTTCAGAGTAGAAATTACCTTAATGATACAGATAGAGTAAAGGTTTGGGGACCTCAATTGATGGATGTGGCACAACTCAAAATGAGTAGAAACAGATAAAAACATCCTTTACTAATTAGGACATGGAATGTATGAAGTACAAATCCAGGAAAATTGGAAGTTGTCAAAAATGAAATGGAACACAAAAAGATCAATATCCTAGGCATTTGTGAGCTGAAACAGACTGGTTTTGGCCAATTTGAATCAGGCAACCATAAGATATACTATACCAGTAACGACAATTTGAAGAGAAATGGTATGGCATTCCTCATCACAAAGAGTGTTTCAATTTCTGTCCTGAAGCACAATGCTGTCAGTGATAGGATAACATCTATACACCTGAAAGGATGTGCCATCGAGTTGGACCCAACTCATCACGACCCCTCCTTGGTTTCCAAGGCAGTATCACTCTGGAAGTAGATTGCCCCACCTACCTTCTGAGGAGCGGCTGGTGGGTTCAAACCACCAGCCTTCTGGTTAGCAGTCAAGTGCCTTAGGCACCATACCACCAGAGCCCCCAGATCAGTTAATACTACCTATTATTCAAATTTATGCAACAATCACAAAAGCCAAAGATGAAGAAACTGAAGATTTCTGCCAAATTCTGCAGTCTGAAATTAACTGAACATGTAATCAAGATGTGATGATTATCACTGGTGACTGGGATGCAAACATTGGAAACAAAGAAGAGTTACCAGTATTTGGAAAATATGGCCTTGGTGATAGATATAATGCTGGAGATGGCATGATAGAATCTTGTAAGACCAATGAGTTATTTATTGCAAATACCTTTTTTTCAACAACATAAGTGATGACTATACACATGTACTTCACCAGATGGAATACACAGGAATCAGAGTGAATACATATGTGGCAAGAGGGAAAGGAGAACTTCAATATCTTCAGCCAAAACAAGGCCAGGAGCAGATTGTGGAATAGATGATCATCTGCTCATATGCAAATACAAGTTGAAGTTGAAGGCAATTAAACCAAGTCCACAGACACCAAAATATGACCTTGATAATGTACTTCCTGAATTTAGAGACCATCTAAAAAATAGATTTGATGCATTGAACACCAATGTCCGAAAACTAGAGGGATAGTGGGAGCACACCAAGAACATCATCCATGAGGAAAGCAAGAGGTCATTAAAAAGATGAGAAAGGAAAAAAAGACCAAAATGGATGTCAGAAGAGACTCTGAAACTTGCCCTTGATTGGAGAGTAGCTAAAACAAATGAAAGAAATAACAAGATAAAAGAGCTGAAACAGATTTCAAAGAGCAGCTTGAGAAGATGAAGCCAATTACTATAATGAAATGTGAAAAGATCTGGAGTTAGAAAACCAAAAGGGGAGAACAAGCTCAGCATTCCTCAAGCTGAAAGAACTTAGGAAAAAATTTAAGCCTCGAGTTGCAATATTGAAAAATTCTATGAGCAAAATATTGACTGATGCATGAAACATCAAAAGAAGATGGAAGGAGAGAGAGGATTCCAAGATGGCGGAATAGGCAGAAAGTCTGTACAAGCACTCTTCAACAAAGAAAAGGGAAACCAATTAACACAGACACAGAAGATAATCTTGGACTCCTCAGCCTTGAAGGGAAAAAGATATAGAAGTGGACTAAACCTCAACTAGCAGAAGAATTTGCATGACAATACCAAAAAAGGAGACATACTGACCTGTGGTCTGGAAGTGATCCTGAGCGATCCTGACAGCACAGACAACTTGGATATTCCAGAATTGTGGTAGGACCTAAAAATTAAACTAAAAATCAGCCCTGCTAGCCAGGGACTGCATGAAGGACTGCTCTGGTGGCTGACGAATAAAAGGGGAAGCAACGGTGAAGAGGTGAGTTGTGGACTTTTGCCTGTCCAGAGGATGCTGCCATTTTGAATGGTTACAAGCGGCTTGGCCATTTTGGATATTTAAAGGGATAGCACTCTCCAAGATTCTAGGGGCTTAAGAAGAGGTTCTTCTTTCCAGTAACCCCAAGGACAATCCAGACCTGCATGACTCTTGTTACTCTTATGCCACACACACACTTGGTGAATGGAGGTGCAGCCACCCGCCACTCTCACCCACCTTCTGGGCCTGCAGGAACTCCATCCGAGTCAGTGTGCTTGGA
>NW_006921591.1:26401075-26401742 GCF_000298275.1 Orycteropus afer afer
GACTAGGCAGAAAGACTGCACAGACCCTCTTCAACAAAGAAAAGGGAAACCAATAAACACAGACATAGAAGATAATCCCTGGACCCCTGAGCCTTGAAGGGAAGGATATAGAAGTGGACTAAACCACAACTAGCAGAAGAATTTGTGTGAAAATACCAAAAAAGGAGATAGACAGAGCTGCGGTCTGGCAGTGATACTGAGCGATCCCGATGGCACAGACAGCTTGGAGATTCCTGAGTGGTGGTAGGACCTAAGAATTAATCTAAAAATCACCGTGCTAGCCAGGGACTGCATGGAGTACTGTGCACGGTGGCTGGGGAGTAAAAGGAGAAGGTGACGAGAAAGGTGGGCTGAGCTGCGGACTTTTGCCGGTCAGGAGAGCACCGCCATTTTGAAGGTTTAAAAAGTGGCTTTACTATTTTGGATATGTAAAGAGACAGCACTCTTGCAGATTCCTGGGACTTAAGAACACATTCTGCTTTCCAGCAACAACAAGGACATTCAGGACCTGCAAGACTGGCAAGGTCCAACATTCTTCTTGTTACTCTTATATGCTATACCTGCTTGGTGAATGAAGGTGTGGCCATCCCTCCTCCCACCTACCTTCTGGGCCCACAGGAACTCCATTACAGTCTTTGTGCTCAGACGGAGCCTGGGTGCCCTACCC
>NW_006921591.1:26413850-26418661 GCF_000298275.1 Orycteropus afer afer
TTGCTCCAGCACTAGTAGCAAAGTTCAACAAGACAGAAAATAACAAATTCTGGCAAGGATGTGGAGAAATTGGGACTCATACACTGCTGGTGAGACTTTAAAATGGTACAACCATTGTGGAAAGCAGTGTGGCGATTCCTTCAAAAGTTCGAACTAGAAATACCATTTGACCTAGCTATTCCATTTACTAGGTAGATATCCTAAAGAAGTGAGAGCCATGACAAGAACTGACATATGGACACCCATATTCCAAAAGATGGAAACAACCTAGGTGTCCATCAACTGCGGAATGGATATCCAAACTATGGTACATACACACAATGCTAAAGAATAATGTAGAATCTGCAAAACACCACGTAACATGGATGAACTTGGAGGACATTATGCTGAGTGAAATAAGTCGATCACAAAAGGGCAAATATTGTATTGGTCTGTTATTGTAAAAGTCAAGGAAATGTTTGCTATGGAAGGACATTTTCTTTGTTGGTTACCAGGAGTGGGGGGGGGAGGGGAGGGAACACTGTTAGATAGATAGAGATAAGTATTGATTTGGGTGAAGAGAAGGGCAATGTACCAAATGTGAGGATAAATATAGTGACGTTGAGGAAGGGAAAGACATAGAGATGTACGTGGGAAGTACAGACAACAAAGATGAACACTTTTGCACATATAGTTCGCCATTGTCAGTGAAGGCAAACATGGTTATATGGATGGATAGATGGGTGGACAGGCTGAACTATTAGGTATGTCTATGAAGTGGGGATTGTACCCAAGAACATGTACAGGTTTGGCAGACAATGGTCCTATAACTTTATGTTTATGATTAGAATTCCCAGGTGTGTAGTGGAGCTGACAATGGACAAGGTTATAGTCACTGCTTGGTCACAACCAGCTACCCAGAGGGACCAAGTAGTTGAACCTGTGGGCTCAGGACCACAGTCGCAGAGGATATCAAACTCAATTGGCATAACATAGTACACAAAAAATTGTTCCACCTTCTACTTTGGCAAGTAGAGATTGAGACCTTAAAAGCTTGCAAGCTGCCATCTAGATGCAATGATGGGTCTCTCCTTGTCCAGAGCCAAGAAAAATAAAGAAAACCAAAAATTCTTGGAAACAATTAGTCCTAGCAACTGGTACATCATCTGATCTTCAGCCTATATGACTATGAGACCAGAACTACATGGTGCCTGGCTATTACTGTCAACTACTTGGAAGAGGATCTATGTAGGAGATCCTGGATAGAGAGGGAGAACAATGTGGAACAAAACTCAAAGTCATTTGGGAAAAAAAAAAAAGAGGGTGGACCAGGTTTGTGGATCTGATAGATCCTGATGGAACCACTGAGGCAGTTGCTTCCTGCCCTTCAGGTCTGGAATTGAACCCATGCCTATGGCTTCCAGCCAAACAATAGACATGCATATGAGTTGAACATTTATTTACCTGAGGTAGATACACTCCTTGGAGAGAACAAGCATGGGAGAAAGAAAGGCTGCTTATGCACAGGGAGATAGCTCAGGGTGCAGAAGAGTAGAAGGGATGGACACTGGGAGGAGGTAACTATGGAGAGGAAGTGGGCGGGGAGCTGCTGCATTGTAAATTTTGGTCAATGTCACGAGACAAAGTGTATGTGAACTGCTGTATGGAAAGTGTATTTGCTCTGTAAATTTTCACCCAAATCACAATAAATGAAAAAAAAGAAGAAGAAAAAAAAAAAAAAAAGAACATGGAAGGAATATACAGAGTCACTGTACCAAAAAGAACTGGTTGATGTTCATCCATTTCAGGAGTTGGCATATGATCAAGAACCGATGATATTGAAGGAAGAAGTTGAAGCTGCTGAAGGACTTGATTAAGAACAAGGCTCCACAAATTGATGGGATACCCATGGAGATGTTTTCACAAATGGATGCCCCACTGGAGGCACTCACTCAGCTCTGCCAAGAGATTTGGACAGCTACATGGCCAACTGACCCAAAGAGATCCATATTTGTACCCATTCCAAAGCAAGGTGATTCCACAGAATGTGGAAATTATCCAACAAGAGTATTAATATCACATGTAAGTAAAATCTTACTGAAGATAACTCAAAAATTGTTGTAGTACTATATTATCAGAGAGCTTCCAGTAATGCAAGCTGGATTCAGAAGAGAACATGGAATGGGGGATATCATTGCTGATTTCAGACGCTTCTTAGCTGAAAGCAAAGAATAGCAGAAAGATGTTTACTTGTGTTTTATTGAGTATGCAAATGCATTATATTGTATACATCATAACAAATTATGCATAACCTTGAGAACAGAATTCCAGAATACTTAATTGTACTCATGATGAATGTGTACATAGATCTGGAGGCTGTAATTTGAATAGAACAAGGGGGTACAGCATGATTCAAAATCAAGAAGGGAGTGTGTCAATGTTGTATCCTTTCACCATACTTATTCAACTTGTATGCTGAGCAAATAATCCCAGAGGCTGTATTCTATGAAGAAGAAAATGGCACCAGGATTGGAGGAAGACTCAGTAACAACCTGCAATACGCAGATGACACAACTTTGCTTGCTGAAAGTGAGAATGACTTGAAGCACTCACTGATGAAGATTAAAAACTACAGACTCAATATAAAGAAAACAAAAATCCTCATAACCAGAACAATAAGCAGAATCAAGATAAATGGAGAAATGATGAAAGTTGTTAAGGATTTCAGGTTACTTGGTTCTACAATCAACACCAATGGAAGCAGCAGTCAAGACATCAGACAACATATCACATTGGACAAATCTGTTGCAAAAGACCTCTTTTCAAGTGATGAAGAGCAATGATGTCTCCTTGAAGACTAAGGTGCACCTAACCCAAGCTGTCGTATTTTCAATCACCTCATATGCATGTGACAGCTGGGCAAAGAATAAGGAAGAACAAAGAAGAGTTGATGCTTTTGAGTTGTGGTGTTGGAGAACAACACTAAGAGTACCATGGTCTGCTAAAAGGACTAACATATCTGCCCCAGAAGTGAATCCAGAATGCTCTATGGAAGCAAGAATGGCCAGACTTTTTCTCACCTACTTTGGTCATGTTGTCAGAAAGAACCATTCCCTGGAGAAAGACATCATGCTTGGTAAAGTGGAGGGTCAGCAAAAAGGGGAAGCCCCTCAATAAGATGGATTGACACAGTAGCTGCAACAATGAGCTCAAGCATAGAAAATACTGTGAGAATGCAGCAACAGGAACTCAGACATCCTTATTTCACTGTAATTTCTCACAGAAACTCACAAGCTGCCAAGGAAATGGCCCACATGGTGGTGGAAGCTGGGACGCTTGCAAGTCTCAAGCCCATGGATAAGTCTGAAAGATTCTCTTCATTCATGGTTGCAAAGGTGGGTCAGATGACCAGCAGCTGTCTCATGTCCAGGGGTGAGATGATGACAAACCAAAGGCAGGAACAGGGCAAGAAAGGAAACTTTCCCAGAACATTCAAATATATAACCACAAGAAAACCAAGGGTGGTGACTTGAGTCACACCATCCAGCAAGGAGGGACTTAAGATACTTCCTGCCTTAAATAGGGGAGCTCTGGTAGCATACTGCCTCAGGCATTTGACTGCTAACCAGAAGGCTGGTGGTTCAAACCTATTGACCACTCCGTGGAAGGAAGGTTGAGCAATTTACTTCCATAGTGATACTGCCTCTGAAATACATAGAGACAAGGATTTACAATACATCACAAAATGGAGGACTATGGTAGTTATTGTTGTTAGGTGCCATAGAGTAATTTCCAACTCATAGTGACCCCATGCACAGCAGAACGAAACACCGTCCGATCCCGCGTCAGCTCCATGATCCTTGCAATACTTGAGCCCATTGTCTCACCCACCGTGTCAATCCATCTCATCAAAGGCCTTCCCCTCCTCTGTCAACCTTCCACCTTACCAAGAATGACATCCTTCTCCAGGGAAGAGTCCCCTCTGACAACATGACCAAAGTAGGTGAGACAAAGTCTGGCCATCCTCGCTTCCAAGGAGCATCTCGGCTGCACTTCCTCCAGGACAGATCTGTTAGTTCTTTTGGCAGTCCATGGTACCTTCAGCATTCTTTGCCAGCACCACAACTCAAAAGCAGCCACTCTTCTTTGGTCTTCCTTATTCATTTTTCAGCTCTCACATGCATATGAGGCAATTGGAAATATTATGGCTTGTGTCAGGCACAACTTAGTCCTTAAGGAGACATCCTTGCTCCTCAGCACTTGAAAGGGTTCCTTTGAAGTCGAACTGCCCAGCGCTACACATCATCTAATGACCTGACTCCTGCTTTTATTGGCTTTGACTGTAGAACCAAGCAACATGAATTCTTTGACAACCTCAATCTTTCTCCATTTATCATGATGCTGGCAATTGGTCCAGTTGTGAGGATTTTTGTTTTCTTTATATTGAAATGTAATCCCAACTGCAGACTGTGTTCCTCAGTCTTCATCAGTAAGTGCCTCAAGCTCTCCTCACTTTCAGCAAGCAAAATTGTATCATCAGCATATTTCAGGTTATTAATTATTCTTCCTCCAATCCTGATGCCACATTTATCTTCATATAGTCCAAGTTCTCGGATTATTTGCTCAGCATATAGATTGAATAAGTATGGGGAAAGTATACAACCCTGACACACTGACTTCCTGATTTTGAACCATGCAGTGTCCCCTTGTTCCATTTGAATGACAGCCTCCTGGTCAAGGTACACGTTCCTCATGAGTACAATCAAGTGTTTGGGAATTCCCATTCTTCTCAATGTTATCCGTAATTTGTCATGACCCACGCAATCAAATGC
>NW_006921591.1:26419142-26433153 GCF_000298275.1 Orycteropus afer afer
CTGTGTATTCCTTCCATCTTCTTTTGATGTTTCCTGCATCATTCAATGTTTTGCCCTTAGAATCTTTCAATATTGCAACTCGAGGCTTAATTTTTTCTTCAGTTCTTTCAGCTTGAGAAATGCCTAGCATGCTCTTCCCTTTTGGTTTTCAGACTCCAGGTCTTTGCACATTTCATTATAGTATTTGACTTTGTCTTCTCAAGCTGCTAGTTGAAATCTTTGGTTCAATTCTTTTATGTTGTCATTTCTCCCATTTGCTTTAGCGATTCTCCGCTCAAGGGCAAGTTTCAGAGTCTCTTCTGTCATCCATTTTGGTCTTCTCTTCTTTTGTTGTCTTTTTAGTGACCTCTTACTTTCTTCATGGATGATGCTCTTGATGTCATCCCACAATTCATCTGGTTTCCAGTCATTGGTGTTCAATGCATCAAATCTATTCTTTAGATGGTCTCTAAATTCAGGAGGTATATATTCTAGATCATATTTTGTCTTTCTTTGACTTGTTTTAATTGTCTTAAACTTCAAGTTGAACTTGCATATGGATGGTCTTTTCCACAATCAGCTCCTGGCCTGGTTTGGTTGACGATATTGAGCTTTTCCATTGCCTCTTGCCACAGATGTAGTCGATCCAATTCCTGTGTATTCCATCTAGTGAAATCCATATGTAGAGCTGCCGTTTGTGTTGTTGAAAAAAGGTGTTTTCAATGAAAAAGTCGTTGGTCTTGCAAAATTCTACCATGTGAGTTCCAGCATTATTTCTGTCACCAAGGCCAAATTTTCCAAATACTGGTGATTCTTCTTTATTTCCAACTTTTGCATTCCAGTCACCAGTGATAATTAACACATCCTGATTGCATGTTTGGTCAATTTCCTCATCTTTGGCTTTAGTGGTTGGTGCATAAATTTGAATAATAGTCATATTAACAGGTCTTCCTTGTAGGTGTATGGATATTATCCTATCACTGACAGCATTGTTCTTTAGGACAGATCTTGAAACATCCTTTGTGATGATAAATGCCACATCATTCTTCTTTAAACTGTCATTCCCGGCATAGTAGATCATATGGTTGTCTGATTCAAAATGGCCACAAACAGTACATTGCAGCTCACTAATGCCTAGGTTTTCGATCTTTATACGTTCCATTTCATTTTTGACAACTTCCAATTTTCCTAGATTCATACTTTGTACATTCCATGTTCCAATTATTAATGAATGTTTGCCACTGTTTCGCCTCAATTTGAGTGGTGCCATGTCAGCAAATGGAGGTCTCGAAAGTTTTATCTTATCCATATGAGTAAGGCTGATTTTACTCTGATAATGCAGCTGTTTTCTAGCCTTACTTTGAGAGCTTTCTAAGCTAAGTGACTCATCTTCCTCCTCTGTATTGGAAAATGTTTTTGGACTATTCATAAAGTTGTGCAGTAATGTATCAGACAGTGTTTCTCTGCTATTCATAAGGTTTTCCCTGGTCAATTCTTTGAGAAGTGGATGGCCTCCTCCTTCTTCCTAGTCTGTCTTAGTGTGCAAGCTGGGCTGATACATGTGCAACAGGTGCACCCCACTGGGTTTGAAACACCAGTGGCACAGCTTCAAGACTCACAGCAACACGCCACCACAGTAGGACAAACTGACAGACAAGTTTGTCTCCCTTAGCTGTTGGAAACCTCTCCAACCACCCTTACCTGGATCCCTGCAGCTAACTCCTCAATCTGTTCCAATCTCCTTTGCCTTTTCTGACCTCTCCCTGCTTTCCACCTTGCTGCATGGGGGATGGCCTGGGTTCCCTCTCCTCACCTGGCTCCCTGTGGTTGACTCCTCTATCTGTTACTATCCCTTTTACCTTTTCCGTCTTCCCCCTCCCTTCCCACCTCTCTCCTTGACATGCCTGGGTTCCCTGTCTTAACCTGGGTCCCTGCTGCTGACTCCTCAATCTGTTCTGGTCCCCTTTGCCTTTTCTATCCTCTCCCTGCTTCCTGCCTCACTGCCTGTTCTTAGGTCCCTGGAATCTGAATGAGAATGCTATCACTTTAAAATTCAAAATGGTTGCCACTTGTAAACATTCAAAATGGTTGTGCCCTTGGTCACTTTAAATATCCAAAATGGCTGCTGCTTGTAAACATTCAAAATGGCTGCACCTTCTGTCACTTTAAATATCTAAAATGGCTGCCATGTGTAAACAATCAAAATGGCCATGCCCACCAGACAACAAGAAGGTCATTGAAAAAAAACAAGAAAACCTGCAATATCTAGGGATAGGGTAATAAGAGAAAAAAGGCAGAGAAGGGGAATAATGAAGAAAAAATGAGAAAAATGCAAAAAGAAAAACAACGAACAGGGTTAACCATGAGAAAAAAAGAAGAAAAAAAAATTGGCAACCAGGAACAGGGAAGAGGAAAAAGTTGAAAATTAGGACATGAGAGGAGAATAATAGTAAAAAGGACAAAAGTATTAATAATAGCAGTAGTTTTAAAACAGACAAAAGCAAGCAAACTAAAAACCAGAAAAAGAAAGAGAAGGAAAAAAAAAAAAAAATCAGGGGAGAGCAGGGCAGGACACCCAGGCTCCATCCAAGCACACAGAGTGGGATGGAGTTCCTGCAGGCCCAGATGGTGAGTGGGAATGGGGAATGACTGAACCTCCAATCACCAAGCAGGTGTCGGATATAAGAGTAGCAAGGGGAATGTCTCACCTTTTCAGTCATCCAGGTCCAGAGTGTCCTTGGGGCTACTCAGATATCTTCTGGAGGCTAGAAGTCTGAATTCCAGGTGCCAGCTCTCGGGGAGGTTTCTCTCTCTCACGTGGACTACACAGGCAACCTGAAGCTTCCTCAGGCTGGGCACAAGCCCTCTGCTTCCCACCACCTCAGCTTCAGGGATTTCTGGTGCTTCAGCAATTCTAACTCTCCCTAGCTGGCCACCGCTTCTTACACCCATGAGGCTCACAGCCAGGCTGCACATCAGAGGCAAAGCTGATACCTCAACACTTATAGAAGCTGGTAAGTCCAAAGTTCTTGGATCAAACATCAAGCTGGAGGCTTTTCCCAACTCTTACAGGTTTAGGGGCTGAGGAGCTCAATGCTGGCAGGTAGTGTACTGGCTGTTGACTCCAATGAATGACAAATCCAAGATCTCCAGGCTGAATGGGGGATTGTTCACTCATGAACAGTTGTAGGCAGAACAATAGAATCCCTATCCACAGAGGATTCAGAGAACCCAAAATTACTTCCCTAATAAATCACATAACTGTGAATATGGCCTGAGTTCTGTGTGGCCATTGCAACAAAATGGTTAGACTATTCTAACCATTCTAATGGTTTCTATTTTCTTCTAACCAGTCTAATGGTTAGACTATAGAAATGGTGTGAACTATGGTTAGAAGGGTCACATTAAGCATTTCAATGTATTACAATGACAAAGAGCAAAAGTTGAAAGAGACAAAGATCTTCCCCCAGAGCCAACAAAGAGCATCTTCCTCTAGAGCTGGTGACCTGAATGTAGATTTCTACCCCATCAGGACTTCTTGGAAAGAAGTTTGGACAATCTACCTTCGTAGTGATACCACCTTGGAAACCCAGGGAGGGGTTGTTATGAGTTGGATTCTAGTCGATGGCAGAGTGTTTTCTTTTTTTTTTGTAAAGACCCTTTTTTTTTTTTTTTAATTTTGGTTCATTAAAGCCATGTACTTGTATTTATTCATAGCAGCACTAGGAAACTAAGATACTACCCATTCCTTGGACCTTCCACGTAGTTCCAAAAATGACTGACATTTGTTCAAGTCACACTGCTGCTTTTTGGAAAAGAACATTTTACTGTGAGGGAAATATGCCTTGGCCCACCCCTATTGTGGCTCTTCTATTTCCACCTCCAAAGATATATTTGCCAGATAACTTAGCCTTCACTTTTAATTCCAAACTCAAGAGAACTCATGATATCCATGTTTCTTTCATTCACTTTTTGCAGAACAACATGCTTTCATAGAAAGGAAGTTATACTTTGCTTTTCTTCTTCAAAGAGTCTTTCATCTGAGTGTAATCATTTCAGAGTTTTCAACAGTGAAATTGGGTTTTCTCTTATATCATTATTTTGGTCATTACTATGAAGATGCAAGGGAAGAGAGTCATGTACTTCCAATCAAGCATTTCCCAAGTCTAGATCTAGGTTAGTTTTTCAGCTTTCTCATCACATTTAACACCCATCTATTTCCTTACTTGAACTTGTAAATCAAGGACAATTTGATTTTATCCCTGGATTTACTAGATATGTGTATTTATATATTTAATTTATATTTGCTATTGTCTAACTTTTATTGTAATTCAGAGAATTACTTTGTTGCAGATATATTATTTTTCATTATATTGACTTAAGTTTAGTCTTACAGGCCATGAAGATATTGTTTTACTCCTTATTACAATTATTCTGATAACTTTTTTAAATACATTTTACCTATCTATCTATCTATCTACATATTTTCTTTTTCAGATGATCTGTATATCCATCTAGATCACTGAAGGAAGTACTAGATAGGTGCACAGCAAAGAAAAAGTAAAGGCCATGTCACAGTACTCATTTTTTCATACATCTCCATATATCACTACTATTTAGTCTGCCATTCTTCACTTTCTTTCTAAGAATGGGTAAGTGAGAATCTTTAATGACTATGATTTTTCTTAGTGATCATGGCTTTTATTTTTAATGGTGAGTATAAAATGTATTATTGATAATTTCTTCTATAGCTCTATTATTTCTAGATTCTGTTGTCAGTGTTGTTGTTGTTTTTCTCCATACATGTCCCCATATGTAGAGAGTTTTTAACCATGATTTTTAAAAGTTTACAACTACTATGTATCCTTAAGTTTACACCGATTATATATCCCTTGGCTGATAACGAAAAGCTTGGTGGGTCAAACCAACCCAGCCATTCCATGGAATAAAAATGGGGAAGTTTGCTTCCATAAAGATGTACAGCCTTGAAAATCCAGTGGGGGTTGCTGTGAGTCAGAATTGACTCTATGTCAACCAGTTTGTTTTTTGGTTTTAGTATATATCCATTGCTTTGCATTACAATCTTACTTAAAGTAGCCAGTTATGAAAACATTTATTAGATTGAAGATGTTATGATATGGATTCTTGATTATATAAACACTCAAGTTTGCTTAGTTTTTATTTGTTTTGCCAGTAATTTTTGATTAAACAAGATCCTCCTTGAACAAAAATTACTTCATCTAGAAATAAATGTTTTTTTTTTTTTTTTCCTGATAGGATATGACTGAAGACTGCTAAAAGGCAGATTGAATAATTGCTTTCCTTTGCAAAATGAGGTTGATTCCAATGATCCCATAGTTGGGCCTGATGACTCTGGGCATAACTGTACAAAAGAAAGACCAGTTCAACATTTTTTGGCATTTCAGGAAATATACAACCTATTCTGATATCCATTTGTCCCTGAGACACAAAATATCATATCTCTGTGACAGGAAGTTTCCCTATGAATAAACATTTGTGGAAGAATTAATTCTTTGAGAAAATCTACTTTTAATTCTATGCCACATTTGGTAGAAGGTAGAGAAACATGATCAGTTGGGAAAGTATTTTAAGGAAGTTAACATTTTAAAGACTTCAAGGTAAATTAAGTTTATATCTTCTTCATTTGGCTGGCTCTTATTGTGTTAATCTTAAATTGGTCAGGACAATTAATAAGTGGTTTATTATAAACCACAGGCATGCTTCTCCAAACTCTGTGGAATGCACTGCTTGGCAAATGATTTTTTAGTCTATTTTCAGTGAAAGAGAGCCTGGAGCACAACATGAGATGGAACATAATCATAAACAGTCACAGTGGGCAGTCTGCCTAGCATTAGATATTACTGGTGCATCTTAAAGCCAGGCCACACTGATTCTGTTTTCTGCGGTGTTTGAAAATTAAAACTGTGATCTCCTAAAGTACACAGGAGGGTAATCGTGGTTCAGTGATAGAATCTCACTTTTCATGCATGAGACCCAGGTTTGACTTCAGACCTGGGTGCATCTGTAAGTGGAGGCTTGTGTTTTGCTATGATTCTGAACAATTTTCAGTGGGACTTCCAGACTGAGACAGACTAGGTAGAAAGGCCTACCTATCTACTTCTGATAAAAATCAGTTATGAAAATCCTGTGGGTCACAATGGTTAGATCCTGTTGTGCATTGTGTCCCCATAAGTTAGAGGCTGACTCAATCATAATTAACAACAAAGTACAGAAAGAATAGAGGCCTATTCCACTTTCTTATTCTTGTAGAAAATTTAATATTTTCTTAGGTAATTTTTAAATATTTTATTACTTAGGTAAAAAGTCTTAGGTTAGAAGTGAAGAGGTAGAAAACTGAGAAAATTTAATATTTTAATTTATTTCGAAAAATGTCTGTGCTCGTATAGGTTACCAAGTCTTTCTTAGACAAAGTATACATAGGAGAATTTATGATATAAATAATGAAAACTCAAGGATCTAGATAAAATATTTTAAATATAAAGTATTGGAAATAATTACTCAATACAGCAAAACAATCAGCATTATAGCTAAAATATTGAAAGTTGAAAAGTCAAGTTTTAAATGGGCCTTGAGGTCACCCGCAATGATAAAGTTGGACATACCACCAGACACATAGTCTTAGGTTAGAAGTGAAGAGGTAGAAAACTGAGAAGTTATCAGAATGGACTTTCAACAAAGAAATGGAAAATGTGTGGAGAGAAAAGACACAAGCAGCAAGGAAATTGTTCTGAAGGAGAAAAGAATTTCTACCTTCAAGATTTTCACTGGTTCCAACAGGAAGTGTATGCAACCATAGCTAACACATCCACAGCACAGGGTGGATTACTTATATGGTATCTTCCCATACATACAAACATATTTATTCAAATCAATAAATATTTATTTTTTATCTCACAAGTATTTATATTATTAGTAATAATATCAAATTAGAAATAAATTGTCTAACAATGAAAATGTATTATAGGATAAACACTCAAACTATTAGCTATCATTACTAGTGATATTCACAAGTAATAAGATGAAAATTATTAGCTGTATAAATGAAAATTTCTAAAGAAGTTATGCTTGCATATCAAGCTGTAATTTTGTCTGAGGATAGTTATTCAATTTTTCTAACAATTTTCTAAATGAAATATGCATTAGTAATAAGGTCAACCTAATAAATGTTAATACAAACTTCATTAAGTAAACCTACTTTAATTAGTATGTGCAATTCCAAATAAACACTCAGATTTGAGGGGGTAACACAGCAGAAGGAGTTGCTGCATGGTGAAAATGGTTAACACATTTGGCTACTAACTGTAGGGTTGGAAGTTCAAGATCATCCAGAGGTGCCTTGGAAGAAAGTCCTGGTGATTTACTTCCAAAAAAATCAGCCATTGAAAACCCTGTAGAGTACAGTTATACTCTGACACATATAGGATCAGAATGAGTCAGAATAGACTCAATCGCACTTTAAATAAATAAAAAAAAAAAACACTGTAAACTTTGAAGCAAATTTAGTCTATTCTTAGCAACAAATACTATCACATATAGTATTTATAGCAATCAACACTACCATTTATGTGTTCAGAGCCTCACGTATCATAAGTCCTTTTTATATTTGTAAAAATTGCATGGAGGTAAAATGTGACCTCCTCTAACTTCATAAAGAGGGAGGAATATCAATATAAAATCAATAGTCCAAGGCTGATTCCTATAGGTGGAGGTTAGACAGGCTTCCAGCTTTCAAACTTTTTACAAATTCTGACACCAACTGTCCTTCCCACCATAGTTTTTACTTCTCTGCTGTATTCAGTAATTCATTGCAATGGCCACACAGAACTCACAGACAATACTCACAATAATGGAGTTTATTGGAGAAGTAACAGGTTACAATTCAGGATCAGGAATGTTCAAGATACAATTCTTCAATCAGGACAGCCTCCCCTTAGACATGCCCAAAGTCAAGTCTCTTTCTGGCCCTCAGCCCCTCTGCCTGGCCTCTACCTTGCTTAGGAAAGTGTTAAAAAGTCTTCTAATTCCACAGATAAATGCCTACTCCAATAAGTATAAGCCTGAAGGCACTTAACTTTCTGAATTCATAGGCTGGGAAGACTACCACTCTGTCTCATGGTAGTCTCTTGGTTCTGCTGCCTTTGCCGCTATCATTTCTCTGCCACTGCTTGTCATAATCTCTCACCATCTCTGGATTCAGAGCTCTCTATCTCCTGGATTGAGGAGACTCAGTAAAGATATCTTAGGTCCAAAGGAAACGCTCCACTCCTTGTTCCTCTCTGTTGATGGTAGTTAGATCCCCCCCCACACACACACACACACACTTCTCTCTTCTAAGATGGCTCATTTTAAGCCTGAAGGGATGGCAAAACCAACCAATCATCATTTTAGGGTGCCATATACTTTATTTGCATGGCCCCACCTCCACAAGAGTTCTGTGTACCTTATTTACATTACTAGTAAAGTATCTAATCCCCTTGGTGGACAACAAGCACCTCACATTTGCATAATCCCACCAAGTCATTTGGTAGAAGTTACAAAGATTATAGCTAAAAGGACTACTTTTAAATAATTCACTTCCCCACAGTATTCTATATAAAGCCATGCCAGGACACATTCTTATGTTCTCTTTTTATTTGTTGAAACTGAGAATTAGAAAACATTAAGTAGCTTGCCCAAACCCTCACAACCATTAACTGGCAGATCCTGGATTCAGAGCTATATCTGTGTCACCTTAAGATCAATTCCCTCTCCACCTGGAATCACACTGCCTCTCTTTTTATCAATTCAAGCAAAAGCCAGTGACTTCATGGTAAAGATAAGAAAACTCAAGGTGACATTGTTCAATGCTTCATTCATGATGCTTTTAGCAGGAAGAAAATTTGTCATCACTTTGGCCATTGATGGGATTGTTCTCATAGCACCTTAATTTTACACTGTGGAAAAGCCTCCATCTGATTACCTATCACCATCCTTTGATTTACAGTGGCTATTAGTTGGGGCTAGTCACTTTTACAGGCATCCGTTTTCCAATGAAGTGATTTGTCCATAGCCATGTATAATTATAGTCCAATTGGTTCAGTCAGGGATCAACCAACTGCTCTAATATTCATTTTAATATCAGCCTTGATTTGAGTTTTAATTAAATAATAATTTATTCAGCACATCCTTCAAAGCAGACTGTTGTGATTAATACTCATACATCATCACTTCAAGTATCTAGGTGTACTGTGAAAACTCAGTAAATGTTTCTGACTAAATTCATGCCTGAAAGAGAAACATTATCCATGAATATGTGGTGGGATCAAACTTGGTAGTGGGGTATGTGAAATTGAATCAGGTGATATTCCATTGGTTAAAACAGGGATACAGGCAGGCATTAGATGAGAGACAGCAGCTCAAAGCCATATAAAATCAGAAAAAACTGCAGAGCCTCAACTGCTAGTCATTGGCTTATTTCTCTTGTCATTAGAAAGATCACCTATAGCAATTTTGCAAACATTCCTGCATTGGAAGTAGTTGCCTCCTCTAGAACCAGTGGCATGACCCTGGTTTTGGGCCTTATCAGCCACTGAAAATTAGCACTCCTTCTAATCACTGGCTTTTGTTCAGGCAGTGCCAGGTATATGCTGTTGTCATTAGTAAAACCATGTTGCTTATTTCTATGGAAAGGAGTTAAGATGCATCTGCAAGGGAGGGAGTTAACTAGCTCTGTGCACACTGCCTGCATTCTACAGATAAGAATATAAACAACACCCAATTATAAATGAAATATAAATAAAACAAATGAAAGCAGTCAGATCATATGCACATCATATATACAAAGGCACAGTACTCTAACCATTATAACTGAGGAGTCTAAATGCCAATGAATATATAAAGGACTCATCAATATCCATGGGTCAAATAGATAATGAGCCTATAATTTATCACCATTTTTTTTTTCTTTGGTAAATATAAAGCACATAGGAATCCATTAATATGTAAGGCCATTTTTTATTTGCATTTCTGATTCCTTTGCTTCCAAGGAATGTGGGATTTTTTTGCTTCCTTTTTTCATTTCCAAGATCTCCCTTATATTCTCCTTTAGCAAAGGACAGCTATGATTCCTTTTCCCAAGAACACACATCTTATTTGCTTTTCCTAAAAGGTCAGCTAACAACTTTATCCCATTAATAAAAATTTGTGAAATCCTAAACAATGAGGCTAGAGAAAGGGGTGATGAGGAGCAACACTGAATTCCTTGCTAATGTGAGTTTAAGGATCGTTGGAAAATAAGGGAATCACTGGCTTTATTTTTGCCCTTGTTTGTCTATTTCAAACAACATTACTTTTCCACACCTTCCTTATAAGATTTTACTACTGTACTCTGTCCAGAACCTACTCCAGTCCTGAGTTTTATTCTAAGCCTCAGCCTGGCGGAGTGAACTTAACTTATGTACAGTCACAGTTCACTGGATTCTGATGCTGATTGTTCACCTGGGTTTCTTTATCTAACCTGTATAGAACTCATTATTTTTGTGTTACCATTGCATTCAGAGCATCCTCATTCTGTAGACTACAGAAAGCATACCTGGCTTACCTACTGTTATTAATGTTTCAGCTTCTCAAACATATGCTCCATTTTGGATATGCGATTTTCTTTTGGAAAGGAACCCAGGCCTCCATGTACCTGGGTGGCTGTTATAAGCTTCTAAGGAGTTTATGCCAGGCCTTCAGTCATAGCTAATGAAGTGAAACCAGAATTTATAAAACGTGAGTGAATTGGAATGATACCTAGAATAGGAAAAATTATAGATCAATGTCCTGTGAGAAACTTAATCTCCCTCTTAGAAAACAAAAACAGTGTGCATGTTGCACAGAAACTAAATCTCTTGACCAGCAGAAATAACTGTGTCCCACTCAAATATGGTGGCCAAGTACACCACTTTGAATATGTGTCACTCTTCACTGTCCTTGGCAACAATCCAATATCCCACATCAGCTCCTGTAAGAGCTCACTATACCTCTTCAGAGTTTCCCTTTCCCGGGCTTTGACCCATATTTTTTACCCTTTACAGTTATTGCTTCTCTTCACACAACTTTTAAAAACTTGTTTTGATTCACTTCATTGACTATGATGGAAGTGGTTCAAACTGGTTTAAAGCCCTAACTTATGCAGAATTACAAAACTATGGAGGCCACTGTGAACTATAGGGAGACTAACCAAAGAGTCTAGTACAACCACTTCTAGCCTCTTGCTCTGCCCTTTACTCAAACTTCACTACAGAAGGAGCTGTGATTAAGATGAGGGAAGTCTGGAGAGCAACTCTGTTCTATCAGTTGCTCCAGACAAAAATTGTGAGTCATTTTGATCCTACATAATTAAAATCCATAGGTAAATTCAGTCTTCTTTGCTTTCAAAATATATCCTCCATTTGAATACCTTCACTATTTCCTCTGCTTCCACCCCAATCCAAGCCTCCATCATCTGTTGCCAGTACTGTTGGCAATAGTATTCAAACTTATTTTTCTGGTTCCAACCTAGCCACCCTATGGTCTATTCTCAACATACAAACTAGATTTTTACTTTTAACATATTATGTCATTTGCTTGCTCAAAACCCTTAAAAAATTGTCAATCTCATTTAGTACAAACAATGTCCGGCTTATAGTGTAAAAGGCTTATGATGTTCTCTTATTTCTTTGTCCTCCCATCCACTCTTGCCTATGTGTCACATACTCTCTCAGCTCAGGCCTTTGAACACTATGCTCCCTCTGACTGGAAACTCTACCTCAACATATCTTGTTGGCTCTCTTTTTAATTTGTTTAGATCTGCTCAAACACAACCTTGTTAAAGAGATCTTTTTCTATTACTATAAACCAAATAATAACCTTTGATACTCATTGATCTCTGTTTTTCCTAACTGCATTTACCTCTTCTTGATGTGTTCATCATTACCATCACCCTTAAAATGAAAATATCATGAGGGCAGGGACATCTTCTCTTTCTTTCAACAACTTAAGGAACAAGGTCAGAAGAGTATCTGACACTTGCTGGATGATCAGCAAATATTTGCTGAGTGAAGGCCACTGTTCATACGTGACACAAACTGTTGCTGTTTTTGAACTTTATGTAGACAGGTAAAATTAGTTATTTTTTGCCTTACTTCTTCATTTGGTAGACACCATTGTTTAATTCTTTCTATTTCAACTTCTTCACCTATGTCCTGATGGACAGTTCAATTCATGGTGATTGGAGGCAGTTTAAGTTGAAATTTTTAATTTAATTTTTTGGGAGTTATCAATAGCTTCTCATCAATGAGTTAAGTTGATATATTTATTTAACTTTATTTTTGTTGTGGTGGTTGAGAATAAACATAGGAGAAAATACACAAATTCAACAATTTCTATATGTGACATTGCATATGTTCTTCAACTTGAGCAACAATTCTCACCATCCATTTCCAAGTTCCTCCCCCATTAACTCATGGTTCCTATGTTTCCCATCTAATTTTTGAGTTGCTGTTGTCAATATGATCCCATAAAGACAGTTCTTAAAATAGCACAATGTTCACCTCAAACCAAAACTATTCCTGAAGTCTTTTTAAAACCAAAAGACAATTTAGCTTAATTAGTGAAGTTGATATTTTTAAAACTCATTGGTTTTATAAGGATTATCTTCCTGAAATTCACACTAATGTCATATGAAACCATAATACATCAGAAATTCAAGAAAAAGATAAATAAGGAACTATTTATTAATATGAATATTCCACATTGTTCTAACAGGATTAGTGAATATAATTAGACAGGAAATAATGTCCAAATGTTGCTAGCAGAGAGCTATTATTATCAATTGCCATAGCCATTATTTGCTATCTATAATAACCAACACATAGTGTAAGGCATTTGACTGTTAAACAGAAGGTTCTGCTTTGCAGAAGGAGGATGAGGCAATCTACTTCTGATGGCAACAGATTTATAATAACCAAGAAAATAAACCATACACTATTAGAATTAATAAGAGTTTTCAGTAAATAACCAGAATAGAAAATAAATCTTAAGATCATCAAAACCTTTCTTATTGCAATAGCCAATTAGAAATTTTAATTCAAAAGCACACAATTTACAATAAATTTAAAATTAGAAGTCTTAACAATTATTGCAAATGGCTTATGATTCAAACATAAAAAAATCTAAGTAACTTGTATATACTAAAAAGACACAAAAGAAGAATTAAAAAATGAAAAGAAAATCACATTTCTGTATAAGAAAATTAATGTTAAAATATATTACATCATATAAAGCAATCTATAAATTTCAGACAATGTATATTAAAATTTGATAGTGTTTATTTATGAAATGTATATAACTAATTATGTGAGAATAAGTATTCTTATAAGAAAAAATAATAAAGATAATTACTTTTGCAAATATCAATATACATTTTAACATAAAGAAATTAAAATTGAAGGTTTGGGTTCAAAAGTTGACAGCATAGCTGTGGAACATACTGTTGTTGTTGTTGTTAGGTGACGTCAAGTTGTTTCCTACTCATAACGACCCCATGCACAGTAGAACAAAACACTGCCCGATCCCATGCCAGTTCCATGATCCCTGCTATACTTGAGCCTATCATCACAGCCACCATGTTAATCCATCTCTTTGTAGGCCTTCCCCTCTTTCGTTGACTCTCCACCCTCCCAAGCATGACATACTTCTCCAGGAAATGGTCCCTTCTGACAAAATGACCAAAGTAAGTGAGATAAAGTCTGGCCATTCCCACTTCCAAGGAGCATTTGAGGTGCACTTCCTCCAGGTCAGATCTGTTAGTTCTTTTAGCAGTCCATGGTACTTTCAGCATTCTTCACCAGCACCACAGCTCAAAAACATCAACTCTTCTTTGTTTTTTCCTATTCATTGTCCAGCTCTCACATGCATATGAGGCAATTGGAAATATCATGGCCTGTGTCAGGCACACCTTAGTCCTCAAGGAGATATCCTTGCTCCT
>NW_006921591.1:26434361-26435282 GCF_000298275.1 Orycteropus afer afer
TTGGCCAGGTAGCTGTCTTCTAAATCTCTTGGCATAATCCAGTGAGTGACTCCAATGGGGCATCCGTTTGCTGAAATATCTCAATGGGTATTCCATCAATTCCTGGAGCCTTGTTCTTTGCCAATTCTTTCATTATAGCTTTGACTTCATCCTTCAGTACCATTGGTTCTAGATCATATGCCACCTCCTGAAATGAATGAACATTGACCAGTTCTTTTTGATACAATGATGCTGTGTATTCCTGCCATCTTCTCTTGATGTTTCCTGCATCATTCTTCAATATTTTGCCCATAGAATCTCTCAATATTGCAACTCGAGGCTTAAATTTTTTCTTCAATTTTTTCAGCTAGAGAAATGCCAAGCATGTTCTTCCTTTTTGGTTTTCAAACTTCAGATCTTTGCACATTTCATTATATTATTTGGTTTTGTCTTTTCGAGCTGCTCTTTGAAATTTTCTGCTCACCTCTTTTATCTTGTCATTTCTTCCATTTGCTTTAGCTACTCTCTACTCAAGGGCTAGTTTCAGAGTCTCTTCTGTTATCCATTTTGGTCTTCTTTTCTTGTCTTTTTATTGATCTCTTGCTTTCTTCATGGATAATGGTCTTAATATCCCCCCACAATTCTTTTGATTTTCAGTCATTGGTGTTCAATGCATCAAATCTATTCTTTAGATGATCTCTAAATTCAGGAGGGATCTATTCATGATCACATTTTGGCTCTCTTGGACTTGTTTTAATTGTCTTGAACTTCAAGTTGAACTTGCATATAGATGGTCTGTTCCACAATCAGCTCCTGGCCTGGTTTTGGCTGAAGATATTGAGCTTTTCGGAAGAGCAGGAGAAAGGGGTAAAACCCAGTCACTAGTGCTCAGACGGCTCCCTTGTTACCCTCCCGAGAGGGACCGGGTCTCCGGGAGCAAGG
>NW_006921591.1:26439177-26448397 GCF_000298275.1 Orycteropus afer afer
CATAGTAGATCATATGGTTGTCTGATTCAAAATGGCCAAAACCAGTCCATTTCAGCTCACTAATGCTGAGGATATCAATCTTTATGTGTTCCATTTCATTTTTTACATCTTCCAATATTTCTAGATTCATACTTCATACATTCCATGTTCCCATTATTAATGGATGTCTGTAGCTGTTTGTCCTCAATTTGAATGTGCCACATCAGCAAATGGAGGTCTCGAAAGCTTTACCTTATCCATATGAGTTAGGCTGGGTTTACTCTGATGATATAGCTCTTTCCTAGTCCTACTTTGAGAGCCTTCTAACCTAACCAAACTATTGATAAAGTTGCACAGTAATGAATGCGACAGTGTTTCTTTGCTATTCATAAGGTTTTCCCTGGCCAATTCTTTGAGATGTGGGCAGCCACTTTCTTCTTCCTACTGTGTCTCAATCTGTAGTCTGGACTGATACCTGTGCACCATGTACATCCTGCTGGGTTTGAAACATCAGTGGCTCAGCCTCAAAATTCACATCAACACATCACCACGGTAGGACAAACCGACAGACAAGTTTGTCTCCCTGTTGGAAACCTCTCTACCACCCTTACCTGGGTCCATGCAGTTTACTCATATACACTAAAGATTCTAAAATATGTGGAATTAGTTATATGATAATGGCATTTCACAATAATGGAAAATAGACTTTTAAGTATGTGTCATTACGATATTTTACTAAATTTTAGGGGGAAGAAAATCTCTATACCACACTCAAAATAAATTTCAGATGGATAAGGATTAAAAATCCAATGTGAAAAACAGAATTGTGAAAGCACCAAGAAAACATTAATAAACTTCATTAATAAGCTTGAGTGAGTAAACTTTAGCAATTAATACAAAAATCTGGAAGCTATATGGAAAATGAGAGCTCTGGTGGTGTAAAGTCTAAGGAAGTTGACTGGTAACTAAAAGGCTGGTGATTCAAATCCACCAGCCACTCCTTGGAAGAAAGACTGGGCAATCTATTTCTATAGAGACACCACCTCAGAAACCCAAGGAGGGGTTGCTATGTGTAGAACTCAACTCCATGAGAGTGAGTTTTTGTCTGTCTGTTTGTTTGTTTTTATAAAGAAAGTATGGAATGTGTGGCTAATTACCTCTATGAACAGCTATCTCTTTTGCCTTGTAACCAGAAGACTGAGATGGTGAGTGGCTAATATCAGTGAACATTTTGATCAAAGTTTCCACAGAAGAATCTAATCAAAAGGGGGGAATCATAGGACATAATTTCAAGTTCTCAGGGATTCCAGACTTTCTAGAGTTATGGAGGGTCAGTGAACTCCTGAAACTATTGACCTGAGATAATCTTTGAAACTTAAACCAAAAAATATCCCCTGAAATCATCTTAAAATGCTCTTTTAAAAACTATCTATATGAGATCAAATTGATATCAGCAACTAGAAAGATTAGATGGGAACTTTAGAGGGCAGTGAGTTTATGCCAGTGAAAGAGGAACAAATCCAAAACAGAGAGTGAGAATTGTTGCAAAACTCAAAGAATGTAATAAATGTCACTAAATTGTACATGTAGAAACTGTTGAAATGGTGTACGTTCAATAACAAAACCAATATAAATGCAATTTAGGGTAAAAAAAAAAAGATTGAGGGATTTGACTACATAAAAACTAAAACAACTACACAGCACCTAGGATAAAATAATGCACATTTTTGTATACATGTACAATGGAGATCAAATTTATATCCAAAATGTATAAATGAGTTTTGCATATAAAAATAAAAAGGACAAATTATACAGAAGATAAAAGAACCAAGAATATAAACTGACAATTCATATGGCCAAAAAACATGTGAAAAGATGTCTAACTTTTCTAATGATTAAAAAATATATATTAAAAGGAGCTCTGGTAGCATAGTGCCTAAGGCACTTGCCTGCTAACCAGAAAGCTGGTGGTTCAAACCCACCAGCCACTCCTCAGAAGGAAGGGTGTGCAATCTACTTCCATAGTGATACTGCCTCGGAAACCCAAGGAGGGGTCGCTATGAGTCAGGTCTGATTTGAGGGCACATAACAACCACAGCAACATATTAAAATAACAATCAATCAAGAATGGCTAAATTTTCTATTGTTATAGGGTGCTGTCATATCTCTTTCAACTCACAGAAACCCTATGTAACAGAGTAGAATTGACCCATAGGCTTTTCTAGGCTGAATCTTTTATAGGAACAGGTCACTTTTGATTAGCAGCTGAGTACTTGACCATTATGCCACTAAGTGTCCTTAAAATTTTCTAGAGTTTGATAGTATTGAATGTTATCATGGTGTTGGGGGATTAGAGTGGCTTTTTTCATAAATTATGGATATAGAATAAATTATAGGTTTAGACATTACCACAAAAATCTATCACACAAATTTTACACAAAAATCTATCACAAAAATTTTACACAAAAATCTATCACACAAATTTTAAATATGAATGACTTTTGACCAGAAATTCTATTTTTCAGAGTTCATTCTAGAGAATTATATTTTGGAGATGAACATGACATTATGTATATTTTGTAAGGATGTTTATAACAGTGAAATTGGACATAATCTAATTGAACAGAGTAAAATAAATTACAGTGCAGCTATTCTTTGTAATGATATGAAGTCATGAAAAGTCTATATGAATTGATATAGAAAGTCAGATAAGCTTTATGTTAAGTAATAATATAGGAGTAATTAATGCAAGGGAGCTCTGATAGCGTAGTGCCTAGGCACTTAACAACTAACCAGAAGGTTGGTGGTTCAAACCCACCAGTCACTCCTCGGAAGGAATATAGGGCAATCTACTTCCGTAGGGACACTGCCTCAGAAACCCAAGGAGGGGGTCGCTATGAGTCTGGTCCGACTCGACGGCACACAACAACAACAATTAATGCAAGATGAATACCATGATTCCATAGGTGCCTAAAACAAAACAAACCAGAAAGATAGAGTACTATCTATTAACATTAGTTACCTCTAAACTTCAAATTTGAAGAGTGGGAATTGGCATAAGAGAATGGAAAGAGATCAAAAAGAAATTATTACTTTTTCTATATATTCTTCTATATGCTTTGGACTTCTTATCATAATCATGTATTCCAAACCAAACTCACTGCCATCCAGTTGATTCTGAGTCAGAAGGACCTTCATTAGGTTTCCAAGGCTGTAAATCTTTTCAGAAAGAGACTGCCTCATATTTCTTCTGTAAATCAGCTGGTGGGTTTGAACCACCAACCTTTTGATAAGCAACAAAATGCCCTAACGACTACATGTAAACTGAAAAACAAAAACAAAAACAAAAGCCTAAATAGTTAGAAAATAATTTTAATTTTAGGTAGCATCCCTGGGTGTTGTAGATGATTAACATGCTCAACTGATAACAAAAGGTTTGGAGGCTTGGAGTCTCAGGTCCACTCAGCAGCACCTTACAAGAATGTCTGGTGATCTACTTCTGAAAAATCAGCCATTGAAATCCTTATGGAGCATAGTTTTACTCAGAAATACCTGGGGTCGTCCTGTTGCAATCGAATTGACAGTAACTGATTGACTGGTATTGATAGGTATGCAATGAGTATTATAGGAAAGAGAGAAAATCTATCACAGCAAGAAAGAAATTCCCAAAACACATGTTAGTTTAAAGGTATAGCATAGTGGGGAATGGCTCTCAGAGAAACACATGATTATGGAATAATCTTTAAGTTATTGTGTATATTTCAGTTATTACACACCTGAAGATGAGTATCTCTCTGTTTCCTCCTTGCCTGTGTCCCTGAATTTAATCAGAAACATCTGTATGAAAATTGAGAATTTCCGTGTGTGAGTATGTGTGTATATGTTAGCTCATGAATTTAAGAATTGGAGAATTAAAAAGATATGTTGATTATTTACCGTTATTGGTTCTAAGGTAGTAATTAGTGAGCATCTCCAGGTATTCCACCTTTGACCTGTGTCTCTCCATCTTACAATTGCTTGGGGCCTGGTGATATTTATTTGTGACATAAATTGTGGCTATAAAACAACAAAGGAATGATTTTTCCCTAGATATGTAGCAATTGCAAAAGTAACTTTGGATCCTTTTGGAAAAAAATGTAGTCCTTTGTCTCCATTAAATGTGTATTATTTTCCTCTAAGGCCTTTTACTACATAGTTGTAAGATTAACTACCAAAAGCTCTCCCTAGGTGTATTCATTGAATTTATCGGTTTCATTTGGTTGCCAGAAATGTTGTAATTGTGAAGAATAGCAAGAGATAATAAAATGTAGATAGATTCAGCCTTATCCTGTCATTACTGGATATTTTTTTTTCATAGGCCTTAAATTTGGATCTTAGTTTCATTTCAGTCTTCTCAGTGTTGGTGGAACAATTAATCTCAGACCTTAGTAGCCAAGGAAATTACTACTTATATCATCAGGCAGGTGAGTGGCAGGTGGCCATATATAAGTTGGATCTCAATATAACTGAAAATCAGGAAAATGCAGGCAGTCTCAGAAGACTACTGCCTTCAATAGCATCTGTTTGTTTTGCCAGTCACCAACGACAAATTCAGAACCCTGTGGCTCTTAAAATAGCTGAAAACAAGATTTTTCTTTTATTTCAAATGGGTTTATGTTAGAAGTGATGACCCTCCATTATACGCAGTTTCTAAGTGAAACTTTTCTCTGTGGCTAGAAGAGTAGTCGGTTGGAGTGACCCTTTTATAAACATTAAACATTTCACAAAGTACCAACATCTCAAATTTACATAGTAGGTAGGTTGATTAACAATGTATCTTCCATGTTTTAGAGACAGGGAAACTGAGGCACATTAGAGGTCATGTTGCTAGTCTAGAGTCATGTCAACTTAGTGCAAGAACTGGGACTAGTATCAAGGATGTTCAGTCTTACAGCATAGGGCTTTCTTTTGAACTAGTTATCATAACAGAACCTAAAATCCAGAAACCATTTTCAAAGAGGGAGAGAAATGAAGATTTTGTAAGGAAAATAAACAATGAACAGAGAGAGAGAGAGAGAGAGAGAAGGAAGAGGACATACAGGGGAAATCATGAATGAGAGAGAGAAAACAAGAAGAAATTACAGGAAACTTAAAACCAAAATAAATTCATTACCAGGTGCCGGTACAATAATGGATAGATATAAGAGCTCTGGCAACATTCTCTAATCCATCATTCATTCCAGAAAATTATATCGAGGACTCACCATGCTGAGTTTGGAGATATTACAAGATTATGAAAACATAAGACTGTAATATATGATCCATCCCAGCAAGGAAGACAGATCATAATCTCTTTTTTTTTTTTTTTTTATTAAGCCATTCAAAAATCTTTCCAAATAACTCTACTTAGCTTCTGTAGCAAGAGAAAAAGAAGATGAAGAGAAAGAAAGGAGAATAGAAACAAAGGAGGAAAGAAAGATCTTTGTTCTTTAATACACTCATTTTAAATCCATATATATAACATTTGATCAAAATACGTAAAACACAAAGTATCTAAAAACTAGCATATCTGGTAGGAGCAAAATAATGTAGCCATATTAAACAAGAACTTACTTACAGGGATTATTCAGGATTTCATTAACATCAGTGTGGCAGGTTTATGGAGTGTAGACTAATTCTCTGTTAGTAGAAGTCAGTTCAGAGAGCTTCTACCGTAAATGACCAATAACAATATGTTGGCCTCTCAGCTACTGGCTTTCAGAAATTGTCCTGGAAATGAAATCAGTTGGGAGGCCTTCCCCTAAGTGATTTGGAAAAAAAAAAGGATTTAGAAGCCTCACATGTATGCTTTGATTGTGAATAAAACCTTTTCTAAATCAAGAAAGAATTTTCTTCTGCAGATAAGATGCCTCAGTAGGGCAGCACCATCCTCTACCAGCTAAGCATAGTAATTCACAGCACCATTAGTCAACATCCGTGCTTGTTGTTGTTGTTGTTATGTGCCGTCGAGTCAGCCCTGACTCATAGCGACCCCTCCTTGGGTTTCCGAGGCAGTATCACTACGGAAGTAGGATTGCCCAACCTTCCTTCCGAGGAGTGGCTGGTGGGTTTGAACCGCCAGCCTTCTGGTTAGCAGTCAAGTGCCTTAGCCACTATGCTACCAGAGCTCCCCAACATCCGTGCTAGGGTTGCAGAATCTAACTGTGACCTTCTCTCATAAGATATTCGTAAGGTGTGAGCAAAGCATGGAATAATCCTTTTCTCCAGTTTAAGTCAAAGCTGTAAGTTATGTGTAAGATAAATTGGCTGAGATCATTCTTTTGAATCATTTGAACAGTCTTGATTAAAAAAAAAAAAAAGAAACAAACAAATTTGATATAAATTAACTCAATATTTTTAATGAATTATTTTTCAGAATCTAGTTACTATGGACAAATTTGTATATATTATGAGTGTTCTTTTGTATGTGTGTATGTGTGTGTGTGCATTTGTATGTGTTTGCCCCTGCATAGGTACAGTAATTGGGGAAGATATTACTTTTAAATATATATATAATTAAATATGCATTGAAATTAAAGTCTTCCCTGGGGGCTCAGGACCATAACCTTGAGGGACATCAAGGTCAAATGGCACAAAACAGTCTATAAAGACAATGACAATGTTCTGCATTCTACTTTGGTCATAGCAACTGGAGTCTTAAAAGTTTGTGAGTGTCCATATAGGGTGCAACTATTGGTTTCTACCCATCTGGAGCAAAGAAGAATGAAGAAATTCAAAGACACATGGAAACAATTTGTCCAAATGAGTAATGGACTATGCAGATCATGTATCTCAATAACAGCCTTCTGTCACGATATTTTCACATTAATTATTCTTTTTTTTTTTTTTTTAATCGGTGTTCCAAGTCCAGTTTTGTCCTGTGCTTTTCTCTGAGGAAACAATCTTCAAAACAGGCAGACATAGTTTTCTCCATTCTTCTCCCTAAGGCCTCAAAAAAAATTACTACACCTACCAAGGCCTGATGTTTGTTAGCAAGTTTAAAAAGGTACAATACTTAACTCTATGCCATACAGTCAATTCCAACTAACAGCAATTCCCATTGGGTTTTTTAGGTGATAAATCTTTATGGAAATATATTGCCTCATCATACTTCCCCAGAGTTCTTGGTGGGTTTGAATCACCAACCTTCTGGTTACCAGTCAAATGCCTTAGGCACTGCATGACCAGAGCTCCTTTAAACAATTGCTTGGAGAGGAAATTTTCTTAGTCTCCCCAGCTATGGTACAGGTTAGGCACATGTAGCATTCCAATTAAGAAGACCTACTCAGCCAGGGAGAGACTGGCAGTAAGTAGGGTCCCATTTAAGCCCTTCATCCATGGCATAAAGGGAATGTGCAAAGAAGAGCCATCACCTCTACCCAGAAAGCATTTGACAGAGGAGTGCTCATGATTGAAATTTTATTGTATGTTGTCTAATTCTTTTAAATAATAAAAGCTACTTTCCATATGCAAACATATTTTCAGGCTCTGAATGGTAAGACACAATGTTTATGAAGCAATCCTTATTAGTTATTGGTGCCCTTTGCCTAAAGCTTTTGGCTAAATAGAAATTGGATAAAACCAGTGAGTACCTCTCAGATTTAGAGTGTTGTCTTAAGTTATGGTGTAGTTAAGCAGGATGTGTTTGTTTTACAATTCCCAAAATTGTAGCTCTAATTTTAAGTAACACAAAATTATTCTCAAAGGTAAAGAGACAGTATTAGCTACCATTACTGGTATTAGCTACACATTATCTCCTTCATTTAACATTCAACAAATATTCATGGAGTCTGTTAGGATAGGCATGGTACCATGTCCAGGGGCTTAGTGTGGCTACATAGCTTATATAGAGGTCCACCTCACCATGCAAATTATGTGAGTCAAGAGTTAATTAGAAAAATACACATGAAGAAAATAAAAGCATCTCTTTGAGTTCTGAAAACAGCAGTCTTGATCATCTTAGTCCCCATATTAGTGTCTGATAATATATTTTGTATGATTGGCTAGTATGCTATCCAAAAGATGATTCAGATGTTGGATTTTCTGCTGTTGATAAATAGATGGATTTTACATGATTAAGCAAGCTTAAGAATTTATTTTCATCACAAAAGATGAAATTGAACACAAAAATAATTAAAAATAAAATAAAAGTCTCCTAACTAAATTAAGTCCATGTCCAGATGGCTTCAATGGAGAATTCTACCAAACATTCAGAGAAGAGTTGACACCAATTCTTTTCAAAAGACTTCTCCAAAAGAGAACAGACACCTCACCCAAGATTACATTCAGGCTGCTTATAAACACATGAAGAAATGCTTGAAAGCATTAACCATTACAGAGATACAAATCAAAACAACAATGAATTATCATTTCATCCTACCATTAATACCAAAGTTCAGAAAATAGCAAATGCTGACAAGGATTTGGAGAGACTGGAAACCTCATACATTGTTACTGTTGTTGCTGTTAGGTAGCATAGAGTTGACTCCAGCTCATATTGGTTCCATGTGCAAAAGAACAAAACACTACCCAGTCATGCACCATTTTCACAACCCTTTCTATAATTGAGCCCATCATTTCAGTCACTGTGTCAATCCATCTTGTTGAGGGTCTTCGTCTTTTTTGCTGAATTTGCTTTACCAAGCATGATATCCTCCTCCAGGGAATGGTCCTTTCTGATCACATGACCAAAATACATGAGATAAAGTCTGGTCATTCTCGCTTCCAAGGAACATTCTGGATGCATTTCCTCCAGGACGGATTTGTTTGTTTTTCCAGCAGTCCATGGTATTTTCAGTATTCTTCATCACACCATAATTCAAAGGCATCAACTCTTCCAACTTTTATTTGGTCTTCCTTATTCATTGTCCAGCTCTCTCATGCATATGAGGTGATTGAAAATACCATGGAATGGGTGAGGAACACCTTAGTCTTCAAAGTGACATCTTTGCTCTTTAACATTTTAAAGACGTCTTTTGCAGCAGATTTGCCCAGTGCAAGATGACATCTGATTTCTTGACTGCTTCTTCCATGGGTGTGCTTATGGCATTGTAAAATGATGAAATCATTGTGGAAAGAAGTATGGTGCTTTCTTAAGAAGTTTGAATTAAAAATACTATATGATCTAGTAGGAGCTCTGGTAACATAGTGCCTAAGGCACTTGACTGCTCACCAGAAGGCTGGCGGTTCAAACCCACCAGCCACTCCTTGGAAGGAAGGTTGG
>NW_006921591.1:26448518-26451550 GCF_000298275.1 Orycteropus afer afer
ATATATATATATATATATATATATATATATATTACACTCATGTTCAATGCAGCCTTACTTACAATAGCAAAAGGATTGAAACAACCTAAGTGCCCATCAATAGATGAATGGTTAAAACAAACTATAGTAAAAATACACAAGGTAAATCTATGCAACATTAAAAATAATAATGAATCTGTTAAACAGCTCATGATATGGATGAACCTAGAGAATATCATGCTGAATGAAATTAGTCAATAACAAAAGGACAAATATTGTTTGAAACCACTACTATAAAAAGTCAAGTAAAGGTTTACACCCAGACAAATCACTCTATAAACGTTACCATGGGTGGGAGGAAAAAGGAGTGTAGATCAATAAGTAGCGCATAGTCACATATTAACTTGCATGAAAGAAAAGGCAATATACAATAAGGGGGAGGTCAGTACAAAGTGGTCAAAGCAGTGCACAGGGAGGAGGACAAGAGTCAAAGGCAACAAAGGTGAATACTATTACATACACAATCCTGCAATAACAGTAGTAACAATAATTTACAAGTGGATACATAGATGAACACACAAGCTCAACAGGGTGGAAATGTGAAGGGGACTACACTGACAAATATATATAGGTTTGACAGAGATATCTCTACCTATGTATTTATATGTACTGCAAATATATCCACGGGTGGAGTATAGCATAACAGGTACAAAGTTTTGAAAACCTCTTAGACATAACCAAAAACCTAGAGTGAATGTGTTTTTAAGCATAGGAGCTCAGGACCACACCCACAGTGGACACTAAGGTCAATTCGCATAATACAGTCCACAAAGACAATGTTGTCCATTCTTCTCTAGTGAGTAGCAACTGGGGTCTGAAAAGCTTCTGAGCAGCCATCTAAGGTAAAATATCGGTCTCTCCCCATGTGAAACAAAGAATGAAGAAAATCAAAGGTGCACAAAAACAATAAGGACTAATGGACTACATGAATCCCAACCTCCATGACCCTGAATCCAGAAGTTCTAGATGATATCCAGCTATCATTGCTGACCACTCTGAAAAGGATCACCATAGGAGGTCTCAGAAAGAGTGGAAGAAAAATGTGGAATAAAACTCAAAATCATAGAAAAAGTTGTGTGTAAACTTGATTTGGCTTGGTTTTGAGTGGCTGTGCAGCTGGATGTAGTGATTTTTCATCACAAGAGTGGTAATCAACTCCATGGTGGAATCTACTGTAAGCAGCTGAGTAGTTAGTTGCCTTAGAGAGGTGGTGTGCTTCCAGTATACTAGGAGAAGTGCTGTTAAAAGTCTCTAGACTTTTGTCACATCTGGATCCTGCATTTGGCTGAGTCTTCATCTCAGTGGCCTGCCATGTTGTCTGCCCATATTCAGATTGTTTCTATACTTGGACTAGTGCTATTTTACTTGTCAACCTTGGGTTTGTCAACCTCACCAGCCAGCAGCTACCTGAGTTTAGAGATTTTGCTAACTCCAGTGGACCAGGAACAGTAGGCAGAGCTGAAGTTCAAGGTTGAGGGGCCTTCACTCATACCCTAGAACTGTCACGTTGAACTCAGACTTCTAGACTCTTAAATTGAAAGAGAATAAATCCCTGTCTTTCAAAGCCATCTACATTTGTTGTATGTCTGCTATAGTAGAACTAGAGAATTAAAACACCAGGAATGACAAATTGAAGAAGAATGACATCATATTCATCATCAAAAAGAATGTTTAAAAATCTATCCCAAATTACAATGTTGTGTAATCACAACAAATTTACAAGACCAGTTAATACCACTGTTATTCAAATTTACACACCAGATACTAAAGTAAAAAATGAAGGAAGTCAAGATTTTTACTAAATTCTGTAGTCTGAAATTGACCAAACATGGAATCAAGGTGTATGAATCATTACTGGTGTTTGGAATGTGAAAGGTGCAAATGAAGAAGCAGCATTGGTAGTTGGAAAATATAGCCTTGGTGATAGCAATGGCATAGGAGATTGCATGATAGCATTTTGAAAGGATGAACAATTTATTCATTGCAAAAACATTTTTACAACAACATAAATGACAGCTACACACACAAACCTCACCATATGGAATACACAGGAATCAAATCAGCTATATCTGTGTAAAGAGGCAAAGGAGAAGCTCAATATCTTCAGTCAAAACAAGACCAGGAGCTGACTGTGAAACAGACCATCAATTGTACATATGAAAATTAAGTTGAAGCCAAAGAAAATTAAAATAATTCACAAGAACCAAAATACAACCTTGATTAAATTTCTCCTGAATTTAGAGAGCATCTTAAGAATAGATTTGATACACTGAAACTAACAATCAAAAAACCAGAAGAGTTGTGGGATGACATCAAGAACATCATACATGAAGAAAGCAAAAGGTCATTGAAAAGAGAGTAAAGGAGAAAAAAAAAAGCAAAATGAATGTCAGAAGAGACTCTGAAACTTGCTCTTGAATAGAAGTGGCTAAAGTGAATGGAAGATAGGAGGATATAACAGAGCTCCATAGAAGATTTCAAAGGGCAGCCCCAGAAGGCAAAGTAAAGTATTACAATTAAATATGCAAAGACGGAGTTAGAAAAACTTAAAAGGGGAAAACATGCTTGTGATATTTCAAGCTGTGTGTCAACTTGGCTGGACCCCAGTTCTGTGTGGCTGTTCCCATGATGGGATCAGATGACTGTGTTCTGAGTGGCCAATCTTTTCAAGGGGAGTTTCCCTAGGGGTGTGGCCTGTTTACAGGATACCCAGGGACATCCTGGGAAGAGAGACATTCTTCTGTGGATTGGAATTCTGTTGTGCTGCCTACAACTGTCCATGAGTGAGCAGTCCACTGTTCGGCCTGGAGATCTTGGATTAGTCATTCGTTGGAGTCAACAGCCGGTGTACTGCCTGCCAGCCTTGAGCTTCTCGACCCCTGCAGGGAAAAGCCTCTAGCCTGATGTTTGCTCCAGGGACTTTGGACTTGCCGGCTTCTATACATTTGTGAGTCATTTTCCTAAGATAAATTTCTCTCTCTCTTTATATATAT